>NC_067472.1:16530839-16830839 GCF_947179515.1 Apodemus sylvaticus | reverse complement strand
CTCTGAGGAATGTCATAGGCATAGCTCAGAAGTGTCTTAGTGGCCTTAAAGCCACCAAGACAAGACTTGAAACCTGTTTCTCAAAGAACCAGATACCTACAAGGTGACAGGAAGGCCCTCCGTAGCTGTCGCCTCGGGATAAATAAGCCACTGCTTTTTTTTTTTTTTTTTTTTTTTTTTTTTTTTTTTGACCCCAGCTTTGCACCAGCTACTGTCATTTCTGGGAGGGCTTTGCTGCCTTCAGCTTGCAATCCTCCACTCTCCTCCCCAGTGGTGGCTGTGCTGCCTGGCAGAGAGGAAATCCAGTGTGTGCTCCGAAAGCAGGCTAATGCTCCGGCTGCTTAAGCAGCCGGTTTTTCCTTGGGATTAGGGTTTCACTTACACAGAGCGCCTGAAAAACCGCTATGCTTTCAGAAGGATTAGAGCTGACAATTCAGCGCGCTCTGCTCTCCGGGAACAAAATAAAGCCAGAGAGGACCTAGGAGACCCAGAGTATCAGGAGACTGTGCAAACAGGCTTACCCTCTGCCACCCAGCATGAGGGTCTCTTGTGCAATGGACTAGTAAGTCCCTGGCCCAACCTCCTCAGTGCCAGCCAGCCCCTGCTCAGCTCCGTGCTTCACTTGGAGTCAGAGAAAACAGGACAGGGAAGCAAGCTGAGAAGCGTATTGGAGATTTCTCTTACAGAGTCTCAGTTTCTACCTCTGTAAATGAGCCAAGTTTCCTCACGGCCCTTTGAGTGTGCAGAACTCACACTCAATAGCACTCTTCTCCCAGCCTTCTCTCAGACTGAGGCTGCAGTTCATTCATGACCCTGTTCAAAAGGAAGCCCCTTCCTGGGGGTCCCTGTGCTGCAGTACACAGCCCCACAAAGGCCTGGTGTGAGGGGAGGAGGTGGAAACAGTCAGACTAGTTGTGCCCAGATGTTTGTGGTCAAGGGGCAGACCTCACTGAGCCCGTGCAGATCTAGCACCTCTGCCTAAGACAACCTGGGACGAAGGTCCGCTGTCAGTGGACAGCCACTCAGCTGCTACAGCCATCCTGAATATGAGCACAGCCCCCTCTGCTGGAGCCTGGAGTAGGAGAGCCTAGGGCTGAGTGTAGACCCCAAAACAGGGGTCTCCGTGGGTTCCTCCCATGGGCACAGGGCTCTGTTCCAGAAGGCAAACTTTGGGAGAGTCTGGGAGTCCTAGAAATAAGACCCCAAATGAAATAGATAGAAAACCATTCTCCTGTCTCTTGAAAGCAGATTCAAAGATCACTGCTTTAATGTACTACACACAACTTGCAAATGCAAAGATAAAATATATGTAGGCAGCAGTT
The DNA here is from genome assembly GCF_947179515.1 of Apodemus sylvaticus. Lineage (NCBI taxonomy): Eukaryota > Metazoa > Chordata > Mammalia > Rodentia > Muridae > Apodemus > Apodemus sylvaticus. The sequence continues at coordinate 16,829,517 of NC_067472.1, read as the reverse complement.
AAAAAGTTGGTGACTATATTCTTGTGTATATTATAAATGCTTCGTGTCCCACGTAAGCACAGACCTCCAGCCTTGAAGACCTCATTTTCTGAGAGGCAGACAAACTTGTGGAGAGGATAGTAAAACAAGAGTTATGTTTTCTTGCCTTAGGGCCCTGCACGGTGTCAAATGGAGAGCAAAAATGCTTATTTTCAGAGAAAGGTGCCAAGAAAAAGCATCTCTAAACTCCGTGGCTATAACTTCTGCCGTATAAATCTGTGTCTAATAAGCCTAGTTGCAAAAGCCATAACTAGCAGCAGTTTCTGCCTTCTTCTTCCTACGCTGATCTTCTCAATGCTAGCACTGGCCCGGTCTGGGGGAGAAGTCTGATGCTTCACACTTGGCTGTTTCTTAAAATATTTCTATTATTTTAATCATGTGTATGTGTGTATGTTGAGTGTGGGGTACATGCGCATGAATGCATTGCCCACGGAGGCCAGGGTGCTCAGCCTTCTGGCTCAGGGCAGCTGGAAGCATCCTGATGTGGGTGCTGGGAATTGAACTCAGGAAGATCAGTATATGCTCTTAACTAGTGAGCTATCTCCCCAGCCCATTTTTTTGCTATTTCAAATATAGTTTTATTAATGTTATTTGAGTAGTTGCACACAGATCAGCTTCTTATACCAAAGAGCAGAGGTTTTCTTGTTTGTTTGTTTGTTTTATAAACATAACTTATTCACTTTGGAATAATGGATACTTTTGAGAACACATTTTTTAAAAAAGATTTATTTATTTATTTTATGTATGTGAGTACACTGTTGCTGTCTTCAGAGACACCAGAAGAGGGCATCAGACCCCATTACAGATGGTTGTGAGCAACCATGTGGTTGCTGGGAATTGAACTCCGGACCTCTGGAAGAGCAGTTGGTGTTCTTAACCACTGAGCCATCTCTCCAGCCCCAAGAATACAATTTTTTAAAATTTATTTTTATTTTATATGTATTAATGCTTTGTCTGCATATATGTCTGTATGAGGATGTCAGCTCTTGGGGTTACAGTTATGAGTGGCCACGTGAGTGCTGGGGATTGAACTTGGGTTCTTTGGAAGAACAATCAGTGCTCTTAACCACTGAGCCATCTCTCTAGTTCTGAAAACACAATTTTTAAGTGTACCTTCTACTCAGGAAGAGGTGTATATGATAATAAGTAAGTTTTCTATGGGTCTCTTGAAATATATTTGTGGTGCCTTATCAGATCTGTAAACCTCAATCTCAAATTCCTCCCCCCACTGTACAAAAATGAAGCAAGCTAAAACACACAAGAAATAAACAGTCTTAAGCCTGGTGTGGTAGCACATATCTTTAATCCCAGCACTGGAGGGGCAGAAACAGGCAGATCTCTGAGACTGAGGCTATCCTGGTCTACAGAGCAAGCTCCAGGACAGCCAGGGTTACACAGAGAAACCCTGCCTCAAAAAGAAAGAGGGGGGGAGGGAGGGAAGGAGGGAGGGAGGGAGGGAGGGAGGGAAGGAGGGAGGAAGGAAGGAAGGAAGGAAGGAAGGAAGGAAGGAAGGAAGGAAGGAAGGAAGGAAGGAAAGAAGAAAGAAAGAGAAAGGAGAGAAAGGAGAGAGGAAAGAAGAGAAAGGAAAGAGAGAGAAAGGAAAGAGAGAGAAAGAGAGAAAGAAAGAAAGAAAGAAAGAAAGAAAGAAAGAAAGAAAGAAAGAAAGAAAGAAAGAAAGAAAGAGAGAGAGAGAGAAGAAAAGAAAAAAATGAAACAGCCTAAGATGTTGTCTCACAAGACAGATTGTATAGCATAACCCCAGGTTACTTTCCCAGACCAAATACCGTTTTAAGGTCTGTCGTATCTGGGGATATCATTTCAGTATCAATTTCCTGGTCTATGACTTCTGTAGTACAGACTCCTCTGTGGATGATCTGTGAACCTGGACCATAATCCTTAACTCCTCTGTGTTTCAGTTTCTCATCTGAAAAAATCAGGAATTAAAAATAGGTCAACTGAGAGAACTGGTAAAAGACATAAAGGAGGCAACATGTAAGATACTGGAGGCAGTGCCTAGCACCCGACAGTTGTTCAGTGCATTCTAGAGAGACCAGGAGCAGAGAGATTGCTGACCCAATACCCAACAAGGTGCACACATGATCCAATGACTCAAAATTTCTACTTTCTCCATAAAGTCTGGCGCTTTGCTTCTGTCTGTACTTTGGAGAGAGGCTGCACTTAGAAGCCTCCAGAACAGTTGATTTGCTCTGGCCCATTTGCTAAGGAATGCCTGACGAAAGTGCACTGTCTGATTCAGATGGAGCAACTGCTGCAAAAATTGGCTTTGGAGTCTTCAGGGACTCCTGCAGTTGAACTGTGAAGACATCTCACCAAGTGCAGCTCTTCCAACACTTCTGGGTACTTTAAGATCCTCCACTACTCCTGCTTCTCAGGGATGCTTTTGGTGTTAGAAAAGTCTCAAAGGAGCTGAAGACGACACCCCATAGAGTTTTACTACAGACCTTCCACGCACCTGTTCATTCCGTGTGTCCCTTTCCTTCCCTGCGTCATCTTAACAGCAATGCGGTGGTTAGAGGCTTTGCTTGCTGGAAAACTTTACCTTCTCGTTGGCTCTTTGGGGGAAGAATCTGGGTCCATGTTGTCGTTAAAGGCAGTGTGGCATAGACATGGCTTCTAATGGTGGTGCTATCGTTTACTGGCCGTGGAATCACAGGAGAGTCATTATGCCTCTGTGTCTCCATCTTTCTACCTTTAAAATGAGGGTGTGGTCCTCCAGAAGACTCATCTTTGAAAGCTTCACAACCTCAGAAAGCAAGTAGGCAGCATGAAATGCCCACTCTCTCCTAGTAACGTTGAGTTTTTATCCGCTTTGATCCCTGGTACTGTTTTTATGTTCCTGGCATTGTCAGTGAGTAAAGGAAATGTTTTACTGCTTCCTGTCTTCCACGGAATGGCACATGTTTTATAACTGACGTGCTCTGCTGTGAAGCGGCTTTTCTCCTGTTTCTGTGATTCTGCTTGTCTGTGTAAAGGAGATGGCCGAGCCATCTTAGAGTTTCAGAGTCCTCCTGCCCCCATCTCGCTGTAGCACTGCTGCACCCAGCGCTGGGTCCCTTCTCCCATCTCCCATTGCTATTCCCTACTGAAGGAGGCTTGCTCAAAGATCGCTGCTGGGCAGATGGTATGACAGTCTTAGTAATTTGAAAACTTCCTGCATCGCACACTTTCCATTATTGACAATGGCGTTCCAGGAGAATATACGGCTCTGGCAAGACTTTGGTCAATTTTTCCCTGCTCTTCAGGTGTCAGCTGTGTACTAATGAAATCATTGAGCATGTTTTGTATGCAGTGGCTCGCACCTTGTTGACTCAGAGGTCCCGAACAGGTACCTCTCTGTGGTGACACTGTTACAGGACAGACCACACACTCACACACACACACACACACACACACACACACACACACACACACGTATGACAAACGCTAAACATTTCTAATGCTTTTTTCTTTCTCTCACATGGGCCTCTGCCCCGACATTTTTCAAATCACTACCTGCAGATACATTTTATATATATATATATATATAAAAAGTAGAATTTGAAAACTTGCCTTCCAACCAACTGTTCTGGGAGCGGCTCTCAGTAGGCAAAGTCTACTTGCTGAAAGTTGAACATACCATTTTGCAGGTGAGATAGCTGTGGGAATAAACTTTGCAAGAGGATTGCCTCCAAGTTAGCTGGGAGAAAACAGCTTCTGAGCCGCCCACCCTCTCTTTGTCTCTTCTAAATGTAGTTAAGCTTTTTTTGTTTTTGTATTTTTGTGTTTGTTTGTTTGTGAATACCTTCCATTATAGGGTATTTTTGTTCAACTAGTTATAGTGGCAGTGAAGATCAAGTTCAAATGCATTCCATTTTTCTGTCATCAACAAAGAGGCATGATGCCCAAGATGAAAAAAAAATAGAGGGAGATCAGAGAAAACAGGTAAAGAAGGAGAGGAGGGATGTACTCTGCTTCCTGGATGCTTTGTAAATGTTAAGATCACAGGACCCGGAGGAATTGAGTTCTATGACTCGCTAGCTTCAAAACTCCACATCTCCCACAATCCCTTTCTCATCTAGGTCTCCTTTGACCAATAAATGCCATATTGTTCATCTCTCTCAAGGAACTAATAGGTATGTCCTCTCAATGTGCACTTTGGGTCAGGAGATGCGTACTTTTTTTTTTTATTGGCAATCAAAGTCAGTACAAGGAAAGCTACAACAAAGCAAACACAAACAAGTCATGGTGGCATGCTCATCTGCATTTGTGAGTCTGAGGCAGAGGGATCACAAGTCTGAGGCAAGCCTGGGCTGGGTACAAGACTGTCTCAAAACAAAACAGAATATAACAGGCAGAAAGCAAATGCAGATTTTTCCACTGCCTAGAATTTGAAAGTGACCTCCTCTATGCTAGTTCTCCTCTGACTAGTGAGTTTCAGAAAACCTAAGGTGTTAACCACACTCCACAGGTCAAAAAGGAAATCATCCTCTTGCATGATGAGTCAACCTATCACTGCAGAGGGGAATCTATAACTGAAAATATCTGTATTTAAAAATTCTTTCTATTTATTTTTTAGTTTCTTAAACTTTTATTTATTTTTATGTATATAGGTGATTTGCCTGCGTATGTGTGTGTGTGTGTGTGTGTGTATGTGTGTGTGTGTGTTCCTCAGTCCTGGTATCCAAAAAGGAGAGAAGAGGGTATCAGATCCCCTGGAACTGGAGTTACAGACCATTGTGACTTGCCATGTGGGTGCTGGGAATCGAACTAGGGTCCTTTGGGAGAGCAGCCAGTGCTCTTAACCATGGAGCCAACTCTCAGGCCTGTTTCAATTGATTTTTTTAAAGAAAAATATTCAAGCACATTTTATTCTAGCTTTGCTTCTCTGTATAGATCAACACATGTGAAACAACTAGGAAGCTATTATAATCCATCAGGAATTGGCTGTGCATGCAATGGGGTGTGTGGGCGGGGGTAAGAATTGATCAACAAGCAGTTATTGAGAGTCAGCTGTGTTCTCAACTCTGCAGGACAGATCAGAATGTGGGTCCTGCCCTTGAGTGAGTTATGGTCTGTTTGAAAATGAAAGCCTTGGCATGAAGCAGCAGACCTGATAATGCATGATGTCAATCATAGAACACGGATGTCATGGGAGCCGTGATGGGAAAGAAACATCCGAGATGAGTAGAAGGATGGGGATGTTGAGGCTTGAGCTGTAAGAAAAAACTATGAGCAAGAGAGAAGGGAAGGTCACATCAGAGCTCGGGCATTTTACACAGAGAGGCAGAAACAGCCAGCACTGAGAAGCCGAGGTGGGGGAGTCCCAGGGGGGCACCGAGCGTCTGCAACGTTGTTTCCATCCAACTGCAGCCTACAGGGACTCAATGGCAGTATTTACAAGGAGGTGGTCCTGTGAAAGCAATGTGTCCAAAGAGCTAGTGGCCAAGTTTTAGATTGGTAAGAGGGAAGAATGTAGAGGCAGGAATACGAGAAAAGAAAAACCACTGCAGCAAGCCAAAGGCCGGGACTCTGGAGTGAAACGTCACATAAATGTGACGGAGAAATAGAGATGACCATAAGAGAACATGAGGAGAGTCGACTGCAGATCGGAAGGGACAGGGGAGGGAGGCTGTGTCTAGGGCTCTGAAGTTCTAGGTACATCTTCCAAAGGACCGGGCTTCCGGTGGAGGAGCAGATGGGTCTGACTTTGTTCCCGCTGAGTTTGAGGTGACTACCTCAATAGGGTCAGCTACTGAGGATGCTCAGACTGTGGGGAGAAATGAAACAGCCTAAGCTGCCTCTCTGCACTCTTAGAGAAGGATGGGTCGAGATGGGGCTGAGAAAGCTCACATGTCTGAGGAGTGAACGAGGTGATGTCTTCACATGGACAGTGGTGAGGGGAGGTGCTGTGGGATAGCCATGCAAAGTCCCACAGACCTGACCATGACTAGGATCCGACTCATGGGCGGCTGGAGGAGTGAACTAGGGGAGATGTGCATAGTGCTGTGAAGTCCTCCAGCCACACCTGGCCTTCTCGGGGTCAGATGGAGGCATAAGGAGCAGAATGACTGTCTGGTGAGAAGGACAGCAGAACCATGAGCCCCAGAAGAGGCCAGAGTCTAGTGTGTGGGTGTGTGGGAGGCAGGAAGGAGCAAATACTGTCCATGAAGACTAGAGTATGCTAGCAGGTGTCCCCTTCACAGAAATGGGGGGGCAGACAAGCAAGGGGAGTGTGTCACATGCAGCTAAGGTGAAGAAATGTCTTGGGGTGCAAGCATTTCCCTAATGTTGGCTCGCTTTGCCATTCCTCCCTGCTCCCGGCAAGGAAAGCCTGCCTCCCATTCTCTAGGCTCTGTATAACGGGGGTCTAGTCTCCAGGGAGGCTGCTGGAAGGGGGAGCAAATTCTGCACATTGGAGCTTTGTTTGATCTGTTCGTCCTCAAAGTTCCTGGTTCACTTCAGAGATGGCTTTCTATCATGTAAATGCTTACAATCATAGCAAAATAGCCCACTGGTTAGTCCCCTGTCTTCCAGCCCTAATGGCTCCAGCATCTACTGTTCCACTCAGAATAAAGCACCTACCCTCGTAGAAGGCCGTAGTGGGGTGTCTTCAAAGCCTGAGGGAAAAACAGGGGTTAGGGAAGAGGGGACGTAGAGGAGAGTAGACATGACGGAGGTCCACTAGAACAATCATAGCCAAGCATCTATGGAAAAGGAGTAAAACCAGGTCATCTCCCATCTCCATCTAGGTTGAGGCTTTTGGAGATATGGACAAGGGCAGACACACACATATGCACAGATACACAATGTACAATATAAAACAGAGGCATATGCACGCGCATGCACACACACACAGACACACACACACACACACACACACACACACACTTAGCCATTTAGATCCACATCCAGGCACTCAGGAGCCCGATTGCCCAGGTGCACATCTCCTTCCTCTCTGAGAATGTCCTCCTCCTAGAGCACCCAGGACGAACTGAGGCAGGCCCCTCTCTTCCAGGCCTCACTCCTTCCCCTTTTTGTTTTTCCAGGTCGTGACATGACAAGCACCACTCTACCTGGTTACCCCCCTCATGTGCCCCCCACTGGCCAGGGAAGCTACCCTACCTCCACCCTGGCAGGAATGGTGCCTGGTAGGTGACAGTGCTGTAGATGTCTCTTCTGGGTGGGGGTGACTAAGCTGTGGGGAAGCTGCTAAAGGACTGTAGTCTGTGGCTGGGAGGGGTGGGGAGAACCAATGAGCCATTGTCCTGCAAACCATTGTCTGTCTATGGCCACAGCTGACTCTTTGGAAGCAAATGCAAGGAGGAACCATACAGAAATGTCCCCTTGTCAACACAGCCTTAGGTTATAGCCCCTCTTCAGCACCCATCCGGCCAAGCCTGTGCCCGCCTGAGTACCCCAGTCTAACTCAGCTAGCTGACACTGCCTGGAAGAGCCTGCCCTGGTTTCCATGGAAACTTGGAACCAAGGACCATTTTCAGGGGCATGGCAGTCATTCAGACAAAGCCATGCTGGTCCACACCAAGCCAGGGGAGGAGCCCACTGTGGAGAACCAATCCCAATCTAGAGAGAGAAGGAGGCTAGTCTCAAAGTAGAGGGAGGATAGGAGGGAACAAGAGAGACAAATTAGCTACAACGACTCCTCTACACCTCTTCAGATGACCCAGGCCCTCTGTGCTCCTCTGGGTCTCTAGTGTATCCTTTAATTGAGAGGCATTGGGCTAGAGTTTGGGGTTCAGGAGGCAGAGGCTGTTCTTACAGCCTGGTGACCATCCTTTCCGCCCTTCACCCCAATGGAAGTGGCTTAAAGTCAAAGAGACTTGAAGTTCTTCTCTGCAGAAACACAAAACCCCTCACCTTAAAGTGGCCAAGGCTCTCCCAGCCTGCGGCCCACTGCCTCTGGAGCCCTTTTGTCTGCCCCACTCCTCAAGTTCAACCCTCACTGGCAGAAGGGGAAAGAGAGGACAGAAAGGGCGACCGGCCTCATTCATCAGGGCACAGCCCTGAGTAAGCAGAGATGGGGTTGAGAAACTAGGGAGCCCATTGCAGCTGGCTGAGAGAAGCTGGAGGTGTGGAAGAAGGGATTGGGGCTCACCCTTGGGAGAAGGGAAGTAGAGGCGTTGGTGGGGGGAAGGGAGCAAGGAGTGGCTCTGGAGTAAGATCCCAGCAGTGAGCAGGTGGAGGCTGGAGGAGATCTTAGGGAGGTGGGGGGGGGGGTGAGGAAAGAGGGGGAGGTGGGGGATGGGGAGTCTACAGGGAGGTAGGGATGAGGGGAACCGCAGAGAGCTCATGGTGGCAAGGGGGGAGTCGTTAAACAGAATCTAGTGCTGATGAGGAAATTACACTTGTTTCATTAGCGATGGGGAAGGAGATAGCTCAGTTCCTCTTGGTCACAGTTGAGCTCAGAAGCTCATTATCCTGCTGCACGCATGCTTTCCCTCCTCGTCAATAAACAGGCTTTCCAGTGGCTGCATCCCCCCACCCCCACCCAGCTCCTTCTTGGAGTGGGGCCCCTTCTCCTCTACTTAACCCGCGGTTAGGGATCACTGTAAACAGTCTGGGGTCATCACACAGGAGAAAGGGCGAGGGGGAAACCCATAGGCCTGACCTTTCTCCTGCTGGAGGGAGGGAGGTAGCTCCCGAGGGCTCCCTACCCACCGTGGCCTCCACCACCGTCACTGCTCCTGAGCCTGCGGGCAGTCCAGTGGATTCCAGCAGTTTCCTTCCCCCACCCCAACCCCCGCCCCTGTGCTGTGGCCCTTGTACTGAACCTCAGGAGGGAAAAGTGGGAGGGGTTATTTCCCAGGAGAGTACCGCCACTACCACCTGCCTAGCTTTGGCACAGCTCTGAGATGCCATTCTTAGGGCTTTCTGGGACAAAGTGTCCCAGGAGCCTTCCTTCTCCACCTTCCCCCTCTTTCCTGCTGTGGAATCCCTAAAGCAAGTGTCCAGTGTAAAAGCTCTCAGCTCCCAAGTTACTTAAGTGGGAGCAGCCAGACCAAAGCCAACCCCTTCCTTGGCAGCGATCAGTGCCTCGCAGGGGAGCCCAGGCACAAACCTGCCCACAGATTCCCTCCATGCTTAGGTGTGCAGGGATCTGAATACGTCTTGACTATGGTGGCTGTCCCCATTCGGAGCATGGAGCGTGGATTACTTGGCCTCTGGCCTGCTCCCAGGGGCCCTTTCCTGAAACACCCAAGACTGGGACTAGTGAGGACAGGACAGAAGAGGCCAACTGGACACGTTGAACGCCTCTAATTCCAGTTCCCCGCCCTCCCACAGGGAGCGAGTTCTCAGGCAACCCATACAGCCATCCCCAGTACACCGCCTACAATGAGGCTTGGAGATTCAGCAACCCCGCCTTACTAAGTGAGTACGCCACCTGGCAGGCCGGCGGCTCCCAAGGTCGCCTGCCCGCTCGGCCAGCTCGGGCGCGCAGGCTGCTTCGGGATACGGATCCCACTCAGGACCACCCCAATTCTGGGCACCCGGATGGGCCAGGGAGACAGGCCCATTAGAGCAGCGCTGGGTCCTGGGGATCCCTCCAGGACGCCTGCGCCTCCAGCCTCTTCCCTCCCCCGCTTCTTGATCACTGGAAGGCTCTTAGCCAACAGTGGCCGTCGAACCCCTTGGCGGGTCCGCAGCCGGGCGTCACCTGTCCTGTCCCTCTCCCGCCCCGTGGACGCAGCACTCCTCCTGGGCATCTAGCCTCGGGGCTGAGCCACAGTCCTCCAGGCCTGCTCCCGCTGGACCCGGGGAGGGCTTTTCTTTGCTTTTCTTTCCTTTTTTGTTCTCCTGTTTGTCCTCTCACCCAGCCCATTCTTCTCCTGTGTTAACTTCCAGGTTCCCCTTATTATTATAGTGCCGCCCCCCGGGGCTCCGCCCCTGCCGCTGCTGCCGCTGCCTATGACCGCCACTAGTTACCGCGGGGACCACATCAAGCTTCAGGCAGACAGCTTCGGCCTCCACATCGTCCCCGTCTGACCGCCCACCCCAGAGGGAGGGAGGACCGAAGCGACGCGCTGCCTCTCGGCCACCGTCCCTGTCCCAACCCCACCTCGAGACATCCCCCCATCCCCGCAGCCCTTCACGTCACCCTGTCGATGGCCAGACAGGACAGGTGGAACCGCGGGTGGGACCCTCAGGCCCCAGCCCCGCCCGTCGCCCCTCCCCGCCCGTCTGTCTGGACCGCGGCGCCGCCCGGCAGCCCGCCCACCTCTGGCCCGCGCGCCGGACGCGTTTCTGTGACACACAATCAGCGTGGCCCACCCGGGGGCAGCCCACTTCGGACGCCCGGGAGCCGGGAGGCTTCGCTGGAGAAGCTGAGCGAGGGAAGCTAAGGAAAGGACTTTGTGCTGAAGGAGGAGCCGCCGGCGAGACCCTGGGGGGAAATCCTGCCCACCCCCCTGTGCAAGCCAGGCTGATCCCGCCTTCTGTCTGCGCCCCGCCCCAGACGGTGGCGCTGGGACCAAGGGTCGGACTCGAGGGACAGCGTTTGGGGCGACAGCGTTTTCAAAGGCTGGTACCCAAGGCGAGCAGACGCCAACTGAGCTCATCCACCTGAACTGCCGAGTTCCCCAGGGCCCGGGATCTCCTCCTGCAGTGACGCTACTCTCCGCCCCGCCTTGCCCCTACGTCAGCGCCTCTTCCACCTGCTGGCCTCTCACTTTTCCCTCCTGCGCTTCCTTGGCTCATCCCACGACACCTTGTGTTTGGTCCCAAGCACGCAGCCACGTCGGGGCCATCGCGGGAACCGTGTCCTCAGGCTGCGGCTGCGAGCATTGCTCTTTCCCATCAGTAATGTGCTGCCCACGCCCATCCCCCACCCCACCCCCATCCCAAACTCCCAACCTGCGGGCGCAAGGAGCCTGGAGGGAACTGTCAACCGAGCTGCCCCAAGATGAAAACCAGGGCCTCCCCGCCCCATTCCTTCCCCACCCCACCCCACCTTCCCTTGGGCAGGAGCTGAACAGAGCCGCAAAAAAGAAAGAAAGAAAGAAAAAAGGTCTACACTTATTTAATATGATGATGGTCTTTGCAAAAATGAACAAAACAAAAACCCAACAGGCTGCTTTGTAGAAAGACGGTGTGTGCTGTGGAGGCGAACCTCTCTCTGTACATATCTCCTCCCTCTCTGCCCCGCCCCGCCGGGCACCATAGAGTCCCTGTCCTCCCCCACCACCCTGCCTGTAGATACACCCTTCTGTCCGTGCTGTGAGAGTCGCCGCTCGCTGGGGGGGAGGGGGGACACAGCTACATGCCCACTAAAGCACAGCACGTCCTGGGGGAGGGGGGCATTTTTTACGTTACAAAAAAAAATTATGAAAGAAATCTCTATGCAAAATGACGAACATGGTCGCGTGGACACCTCTCGCCTGTTTTGTTGGCTGTTTCTCTGTAATTCCGTGTTTTCGCGCTCACCGCCCTCCATCTCTCCCACTTCATTCCCCTTTTCTCTGCTGCTCTCGACCCTTCTGTGTCTCTTTCTCTGCTTCACTTGTCTCTGTCTCCGTCCCTTCTGCCCCAGGCCTCCAAGGCTACATCAAAGGTGGCAGCGCCAACCTCGGGGCTTGGCCCCTTGTGGCCACGCCCCACGTGCCCGACCAGGCCACCCTATCCCGCCCCTCCCTGTAGTTGCTCTCTCGGTAGCGGCGATGCTCCCTGCATGTCTCCTCAACCGTGGATCGTGACGACTCGAAATAACAGAAACAAAGTAAATAAAAGTGAAAAAATAAGTACATAAATAAATAAGTAAATAAATAAAAATCCTTGAACAAATCTGAAAAGGCTTGGAGTCCTAGCCCAGATTGCGTTTCCCTTCGAGCCTTGAAAAGGAAAGCTAGAAAAGAGAACAATCTAAGGGAACTGCGGGCGCCCGACTGGGCTCCAGTGGCTAGGGCCGGCTGGCGAGGGCGACGAGGTCCCAGCTTCGAGGCTCAGCCTGAGCCCAGTCTTGTGTGGAGCTGGCCGCGCTCCAGGAGCGCGGAATCCAGGATAAGGCTTAGCCTTCCACAAGTTCCGGGCTCCTCCGCCACTTTCAACGTGTCGGTTCGTTTTGATTATTTTTTCTTTTTTTCTTTTTTCTTTCCTTCTCTCTTTCTTTTCTTTTTTCTTCTTGTGCACATGATAAATAATAATAATAATAATAACTAATAATAATAAAAATTTTGTATGTCCCTCCCCATGGCTCCAGGTTTGTCTCTCCCTGCCTCTGGGATAGGCCTGTCCTCACACGGGTTGACCTCACTGACAGAGTTCAGTTTCAGTCCAGGGGCGTTTAGGCCCAGAATTGAGAGGAAGTCGAATTAGAAATGGATATTTCCTTGGTAACTGCATTCTGTCAGTAGCTGTCCCTCAGCGCTACCCCTCTCCAACCTACCCAGGCCTTAGGCCAAAAAGTTTTGGCTTTCCAGAACTTCAGAGTAACTTTGACACTGCCTTGTCTACCAAATCAGCCTTGCCTTATTGCTAGTGTCCTGTGACCATACCTAGGGGCGCAGGTTCCCAGAATGAGCGACGTCTGGGGCCCTCTCTTCACTGGTGGCAGATGCCACGGTGGGTTCAGCTGCTCATTGGCACAATCGTAAGTGTGTCATGTGTAAGAGACCACAGAGGTTCTTTTGCAGCGTTTATTTCTAGACCCTGAGAGCTGGCTCATGGAACCTTCTGGACCACCAAGATGTTGCCTGGTGACCTCTCCATCAGCTGCTGGGACTAGTGGCTCAGGTGGAGGGTCTGGGTATACTTAGAGAGGAAAAGCAGTTTAGGAGGTGCCCCCCCCTCGCCCCTGCAGAGGAGGAATGTGAGTGGGCGGGTCAGTCCGCTCCTCCATATAAAAGGATTTTTGTTCTTTTGTGTGGATCCATGTGTCAGGGAAGAAGGAAATGTGTTGTTGATCTTTTTAAACACCTGGTATTTGAGTTTGGGTGAGAGTGAAGGTTGTATGTCTCTCCTTGTTTCTGTTCATGCTTAGGAAAAAAATGATTTCTTGATTGTCCCTGATGATCATACTCTGTTGGAGAAACTTAGAAATGGCCCCTGTCTGTCTCTTCAGTCTCCTGTCCACTCTGTCTCTTTCTTCCTTTCCAGCACAGCCTTGATGACCCAGCTTTCATCTGCCCCCTGCCCTGAGAGACTTTCCTGCTCAACTCTGGAAGTTTCTGTAGCTAATCTTCCTTCTCAGCCACTGCCCATTTGAAAGACTCTAACTTTCCAGGATCTGATGTTAAGCACACTAGAGAGTCACACACACACACACACACACACACACACACACACATCTACCCTGGCTGGGACAGTGCCTTCCAAACACCTCCTCCTCCCCAGCATGCCTTGCACCAGAGCAGTTAATGCATCTTCATAGTCTGTCACCCAGGCTTATCCACATCGTGTCACTAGGGGGAAACACAGCAAACCATCAACTTCCCCCCCCCTGCCCCCACCTGTATCCCCATTCTCCTTCCCAAGGAGTAGCAATCCTACCTCACCCAGCCTGGTGCTTCCCCTCTTGGCCTCCAGTCTCCTGAAAGGAAAAAAAAAAAAGTCTTTCAAACTCTTTGGCTGTACTAACACATCTGTAAAAGAATTCTGGAAGTTCACTCCAAATCTAAGCATATCTATTTATTTACACTTCCCATAATGTACTTGTGTACATTATGAATGAAAATGGAAGACATTTTGAGCCCTTTAGAAGACATACACTCTAGAATGCCTACTCAGAACTTCCAAACACCCAGCACAGAACTCCTGCTGATCATCTGATGCCCAATGAGGGGACTCCTGAAAGCTGACAGGACACAGGGCTGGACCAAGGCTCAGTGGGTTTATCAAGATGCTGCCTTCGCCAAACACACAGGCACCTGCTTTTCCCTGATGAACAAACATCAAACTGAAAGCCAGAGACATTTTCATGAACACCCTCAGAGTCTCTCGTCTTGTTTACTTCTGGTCTCCCTCCCACTGACGTAGACAGCGGAGGTCACACTGTTACAGCGGCTGTTTCCAGAGAGAACGTTCCTTCCTAGAGTATTGGTTTCCTCTGGAAATCAGCCTGAAAGCCCACAAATATGTTCTGGAGTCTCTGCCAGCTGCTTAGTCTAACCACAGCCCCTCCACCCATCCAATCACCGAGAGGATTTGTTCTCCGGCTTCACTTTGCTTTCCCTAGAATTCTGCCTGCTAGCCAGGCCCCATCTCATTGGCATAGACTCCCAAGTGAGGTCACCAAATATAACAGTTTAATAGAGGGGTGGGGGAAAGTGCCCAAGCTAGGCAAACCATTGGGGGTAAAGACATGAGACTATCCCAGAGTGATGAACCTTAAAAGTAGTTTAGTTGGTACCTAGGATACTGGTGAGAATGTCAAAATGGCACCTGCCATTTTAAGAAAGCTGGGTCACCCAGTCACATCCTGCCCATGTACACAGCATATCGGACCAAGTCCACACCGAGCCAATCTCTCTTACTTTCTCACAAAGCAGAGTCAGGCAGCATGGAGAAAACGAGGCTGTTTCCCAGGAGAGGTGAAGCCTCTTGAAGGCCCAGAGAGGATCCCCTGATTTTCATCGGATCAGTCAAGCTGTATCTGTTCTATAAGGTGCTCAAGCCGAGAGCCCCAAACTTCCCAGACTCCAATCTTTTTCATTCCACATTCATTCGTTTGATCCACCAGCAAAATCAGTCTCCATTAAAAACAGGCCCAGAGCCCGGCGGTAGTGGTGCGTGCCTCTCATCCCAGCATTTGGGAGGCATAGGCAGTCAGAACAAGTTCCAGGACAGCCAGGGGTGAGACCCCGTCTTGGAAGAAAAGAAAAAAAATGCCCAAAATAAGTCCATTTCCTATTCTCTGCTCTGTATCATACTGTCCGGGTCACCAGAAGTTGGAAAGAAATAAAAAGAAGGAAGGAAGGAAGGAAGGAAGGAAGGAAGGAAGGAAGAAACCCTAGTTGATCTTCCTGCTTCCATGCTCGCCTCCCAGTGGCAGTCAGGACCCTCCCAACTCCACTCAGGCCATGACTCTGCTCCTTCAAACCCCTCACTTGATTCTCTGTTCCCCCCCTCCCCACACCCCCTGCACCCCAGCACCCCCATCCCCACTCCACTCACCCACCCCAACCCGCTGCTCAGAGTGAGTCTTGCCTGAGCTCCAGGCTCTCCACTCTCTGGCTGCTCACTGACGCTCTACCTTCACGGCCACCAAGGGTCCCCTCCCATTACAGCCCTCTCGGCTCACTGTTCTCTCTGCTGGCCTGCGGGTTGTGTCAGTCATACCAAACATGTGCCTCCTGTCTGCTGAAGACACACTTGATTGCCTGGAAAATTCTTCCCCTGGATAAGCCCATGATTGGTTCTCTCATTTCCTAATGTTTTCTACCCCAGTGTTACCCATCAGAGAGGCTTCCTAACCACCTTAAATAAATAAAGCAGCGCACAGAGACCGGGGATGTGGCTCGGTAGTTGAGCACTTGCCTAATACACATAAGACCAAAGGTTTAATCTGCTGTGCTGACATAAATAAATAAACAAATTATACAGCGCCGCACGCTCTCTGTTCGCTTCCATGCCTCCTCAGATTGTTTCAATGGGACCTGGGAAGTTAGACTTTTGTTTCTTTGCTTTTGAGACAAAATCTCACCATGTAACCTCAAGTGGCCTTAAACTCTCCATATAAACCTGGTTAGTCTGGAATTCACAGAGTTCTGCCCGCCTCTACCTCCTGCGTGCTGAGATTAAAGGTGTGCAGTGCCACTCCCAGCAGGCTGTGCTATGTTTGTCTATCTCCTATCATCTGCAAATAGAATGCAAGCATAAAGAGATACAGGCAACTCTGTGTTTATTATATGGCAGGTGTCCATCGGGATGTCAAGGACAGTGCTTGACAGACAATGGCTGTTCAACAAACACGACAGAAAAACAAGAATGAGGTGATGTGGGAAAATAATGTCTAAGCAAGAGGCTTGAGGTAGAGGCAGGCACTAGGAACAGGTGAGGGAAGGAAGAGAGTGGCCAAAGAGGGAGTAGCTGAGTCGCTAAAAAAAGGTTCCAGAAGACAGCACCGCTAATCACGGTACTGAGGAAGCAAAGGCAAGCAGATCTCTGTAAGTTCAAGTCCAGCCTGGTCTACATAGTGAGTTTCAGGACATGCAGGTCCTGTCTCGAAGAAGGAGACAAGAAGGAAGAGGAGGAGGGAGAGGGGAAGAGGAGCAAAGGAGAGAAGAGGAGGAAGAGGGGGAGAGGAGGAAGAAAAGGAAGAAGAGGAAGAGGAGGAAGAGGAAGAGGAGGAAGAAAAGGAAGAGGAAGAGGAGGAAGAAAAGGAAGAAGAGGAGGAAGAGGAGAAAGAAAGGAAGAAAGGAAGGAAGGAAGGAAGAAACAAAGAAAGAAACAAAGAAAAAGAAAGAAAGTGTTTTTTTCTCAGCAGGGCTGTCACTGGCTCTTGGAGGAATGAGGGTCTCCACCTGGACTGTGGGCTGGAATGATAACGGTGCAGAAGCCATAAGAAGCCCCTCCGATGTGTCACTGTGCAGGGACTGCCTGTCTGTAGGGGAGGCTCACTCAAGCAGGCCGAGACTAGCAGAGCTCATGGGGTAACCCCAGAGAGCCCTGGACATGCAATTCAAACTTCTGGATCCCGCCGGATCTGAAATAAGGTCTATTTTGGGGGTGTCCAGAGCCAGAAGCCAATACAGGGGTTTAAACAAATGTATTTGGGTCTGTCATTTGCAACCATGAAGCTCTGACCATGAAATTCTGAGAACATGAAACCCTTTTAAGACTTTTACAAGTTTCTTTTTCCCTACAGGTGAAAGAATAGCTTTATGTGTCTGCTCTTTGGAAGGGTGATCTGCCAATGGCATGGGCAAGGCCATAAGGAGAGACTGTGAAAGGAGGAAGAGGATGTGAAACTGGTAATTCAGGGAAGCCAGAGGGATGGGGACAACCTGAAAATCAGATGGTCTCTCAAGGAAGCCAGGACGGAGATATGGCAAAGCTATACGGACTTTTATTTATTTATTTGTTTGTTTGTTTGTTTGTTTGTTTGTTTTTATGCTTAATATGTGAATGCCTATACATACAATATGTGACAGCAGAGGTACTGGATTTCCTGAAGCTGGAGTTACAGGCAGTTGCTACCTGATGTGTATGTTGGGAATCAGCATCCTCCACAAGAAAAGCAGGTGCTCTTAGCCACTGAGCTATCTCTCCAGGCCCTGACAAGCTTACATTATTATTATTATTGTTGTTGTTGTTGTTATTATTATTATTATTAAAAACAGAGGACACATTATATGCAAGAGAAGGCAAGAAATTTTCATGTATGCATATATGTATATATTTCACATATATGTGTATATATTTCACATATATACATACATGTATATATTTCACACACATACATATATGTATATATTTCACATATATACACATATGTATATATTTCACACACATACACATATGTATATATTTCACATATATATACATATGTATATATATATGAAAGCAAAATAACTCTAACGGAAGCAGTCGTCTCTAAAAGAGAGCAGTGTGGGTGAGGCCAAAGCAAAAGTTGGACTTGAGTGTACTTTTCAAAGTCTAGTTTTGAGTCTATTAAAAATAAAGAAAATAAGCAGAGCGGTGGTGGTGCACGCCTGTAATCCCAGCACTTGGGAGGCAGAGGCAGGTGGATTTCTGAGTTCGAGGCCAGCCTGGTCTACAGAGTGAGTTCCGGGACAGCCAGAGCTACACAGAGAACCCTGTCTCAAAAAACCAAAAAAAAAAAATAATAATAATAATAATAATAATAAAATAAAAAAATAAAGAAAATAAAAGTAAAGACACAACTAGGTCCCTGGCACGGAAGCACGACTGCCTCATGAGGAAGTCAAATGGAGCTCTTTTGATTCTGCAGCGGTTGAGGGGCCACTAGGTTTGTTGCAAGGAGACATTTGGTGACCTTTTGAGTGCGCAGACCTCACAGTGTGTTCTCAAAGGGTATAATAGGGCAGTGGTTCTCAACCCCCTAATGCTGAGACCCTTTATTAGGGTTTCTCATGTTTTGGTGGCTCCCAGTAATAAAATTATTTTCTTTGCTACTTCATAATTGTAATTTTGCTACTGTTATGAATCATAATATAAACATGCGTATTTTCTGGTGGTCTTAGGCAGCCCCTGTGACAGGGTCTTCTGACCCCCAAAGCGGTCTCCACCACAAGCTGAGAAGCACTGGTGTAGGGTAAGGAACTTGAGGACGTAGGGGGCAGAATGTAAGGGATCCTTAGAAAAGTTGAAAGGGAGAACGGTGGCCAGGTGGTGTGGTCAGCGAGCTCAGGAAATGGACGCTTTTCCAGCTAAGGACTTTGTGGACAAACTTGCCAACGTGGGTATGAGGGATGAGTGGAAAGAAGCTTGAATGAATGAGGTGAAGCCTATTGCCAGGCAGTGGGTGGAGCCTATTGCCAGGCAGTAAGTGGGGCTTACAGAACACTAGGGGGGGGGCGGGGGGGGGAGGAAAGGCGGCACAGTAAGGGGAGGGTTGGAGAGGGGGTTGAGATCATAATGTAATCCTAATGTAAACATACGTGTTTTCTGGTGGTCTTAGGCAATCCCTGTGACAGGGTCTTCTGGCCTACAGGATTGTCTCTCAGATGAAGAGAACAAAGCTGGATCTAGCCTTGAGGAAGCCAGAGGATTATGGGAATTCTCTTCTAGAGATTGGAAAGGAAATCTGCAAGGGCAGAAGAACCAGGAGTCCGGTGGCCGATCTCTGGCTCACTGTGGTACCATCCTTTATGACACAACGTCGAGGCTCCCAGGATTTCATTCCCTTCCCGTGCCCAGCCCCCACCCTCCCACCGTGTCTCCATCCTTTATGTGACCTCCCTAATGAACCGATTCCCCAGCATCATCATGGACCTATCTGGACACCACGACTGTCCATTGCCAGGGGCCTGGACATGGCCTCTGCCCGCATGTGTGGAAGAAGGATTTTACACAGGATTTCCCATCCACACATGTTGACTTAGAAGCAGAGCAGACACCATGTGTTACATGGTTCTGCTGAGTCGAGAGTCAAGGGCAGAAGAGACTCAGAAGTTCACCCACAAGGTCAGTGTGAGTGTTAAGTTCCTCCCTCTCTCTGTACCTCTGATTCCTAATAAAAGCTGACAACTTACAGGTCTTTCTCCCACTTCTCCATTTTAGTTGCAGGTGTTCTAGCAATTTCTGTGTCCAGGAGAAGTTCTAGTATGCTCTGGTGGCTTCATGGAGGTCAGCTAGGCAAAGGACAGAAGGGGACTGAATTGCCATTCCCATTTTCCATCTGCGTTTTCCTATCCTTCTTCCTCGAGTCTGCCTAGAGGTCTCTGGGATCAAGAATATAAGTATTAAGGCAAATGAGAGTGACCTGAGGGGACCTTTAAGGGTACAAGGTAGGGTCTTTAGGGAGGAGGACAAAGGAAGCAGCTATTTGGGGCCAACTACATTTTCACCCTCTCCCCATTGCCTACCTGTCCACAGTACCCTAATTAGCTGGTCCCAGCAGTCCCTGTTAGCCAGGCCGGCTGAGCGCCCAACTCCCTGGGGACTAGCCTGCTAACCCTGAGACTAATCAGCCCTTGGCTACTCCAGTGCATGAGAATGTTTAACTCTCTCTCTCTCTCTCTCTCTCTCTCTCTCTCTCTCTCTCTCTCTCTCTCTCTCTCTCTCTCTCTCTCTCTCTCAGAGCCCTGTAGCAGACATTAGGGTTAGTATAGGGCAATACCATACCAAGTTCTCCCAATGAAAGCACCCAAACTTTAAGTGATGGAAGGGTTGAAGTGAAGCCAAAGTTTGACAGTTCCTCTCCAGTTTGGAGCTTCCTTTCAAGCTTGTGGGACCAAGATGTGTAGCAAAGGATGGAGCCATGATTGGGGTGCTCTATGGTACCCCAAGCCCTTAGACTTGTGCCTCTTGGGCCCTTATGTGTAGCCAATAGTTACCCGAACCCAGAACCTCCTCCCCCATCTCAGTCCCCTTCCCAGTCTATCTCCCCACCCCCTAACCCCCGACACCAGCACTGTCAGCCCAAACACATGATAAATTGCCCTGTCAACAGAATTCATTCAGGGACCAATTAATTCCACAGAAATGAACCAGGAGCCATCAGTTGCTGAAAAACTCAGAGTGCAAAGAGCTGAGGGAGGGGGTGCAGGCAGGGGGTGGGTGGCAGGGGAGGGGATGGGGAGGCTGGGGAAGTTAGTCTGACAGAAATTGGTCATTTAATGCTTAAGTGCACGCTAGACAGCCCTGTCATCGCCCGCGGCCCCCGCGCGGGATTAATTATCAGAGGAGGAGAGGGCAGCCCGGCCTAGCCCAGCCGTCTGTCACCAATGAAGGCTGGAGTCACCCAGGCCTTGGGCCACCCTGGGTCCACTTCCAAGTCTCCAGATTTCCTGATTCTCAGCTTCCAGGCCTGTCCCAGCTCACTCAAGGCCCAATCACATTTAGTCACGGCCTTGCCACCAGCTGGCCCAACCAGAAAGACCTTCTCAACCACTTAACTGAGTTAGACACCATAACTCCTTATACTTCTGTTGTTACCCTCAGCCATCTTAGGTGACTGTGTGTAACCCAAAGCACAAGCGTCCCATTCATTGATCCTAATCTGAGGGAACGGTAGCACCATCCGTTCATCTGCACAAATCACATTCTGCCAGTCATCCTGACTCTTTCCTCTCACTCATCCCTCTTATCCAATCAGAAGCCAGATCTTAGGCGTTCAATGTCCTGCCAAAGTAACAAATCTAGTTCACTTCCTTCTGGCTCTCTTCTACCACTCAAGGCTGAGCCATCATGGCTTCTGTCTCCAATCCAGACTTAGAACTACTGTAATCATCATAAATGCAAGTAACATCCTGCCATGTCCTTCCATCACACACACACACACACACAAATGCACATACATGCACATGCATACACTAATGCTCTTTGGTAGGCTACCATGAGACTGCCCATTGCATCCTAACCCTTAAACAACATAACCACGTGCAATAGTCTCCTTCCCAAGTCAAACACATCTCTAGCAAGCTTTCCTGTGCTCTCCGCCTCCAGCCCCGCTAACCTTCCTTGCTGGCATTTGTAAGCTCTGTTCTCTTAGCATGAAATAACTCCTTCTGCCCTTGGACACAACCCCCCTTCAGTTAACTAACTCCTAGCTATTTTCCCAAACTCTGATTAAATATTTTGTAGGCGGGAAGTTTTTTCTGGTCCCTTGGTGTACCTTTATAGCTCCCCAGACGGCCATGATTCATTCATTCACTCACTGGTCACCCTAGCAACTGTGCATCTGTTCTTTCTTTTGTGTGTGTGTGTGTGTGTGTGTGTGTGTGTGTGTGTGTGTGTGTGTGTATGATTGCATGCCTTGTATGTGTAGGTCTCCACAGAGGCCAGAAGAGAGCTTCGGATCCCTTGGATCTGGAGTTACAGGTGGTTGTGAGTGTGTAATGTGGGTGTGAGAACAGAATTTGGGTCCTCTGGAAGAGCACACAAGCCCCCTCCCATGTGGAGCAATCTCTCTGGCCTCTCGTTTAGTCTTCTCACCAAAATGTTAAGTTACACGAGAATGGAGCCCATGGTTTTAGTCTCAGAACCCAGCACTTAATGGACATTAGAAGACACTTGGATGAATAAATGTCTGGCCCTGCCTTGGCTCAGCCCCTCGTCTGACATAAGAGCCTGGTTCCTCAGAATCAGGAGTCTATTGGTAACCTGGAACAAGCTCGGGGGCCAGAGACGGTGAGAAAATTTCCGAGACTTTTCAGCCATTTTGTGATTGCATGGCACACTGATCCAAACAACTGTGTTGAATAGGCTCGGATTGATTAGGGGAAGAAGTTATAGCCTCACAAAAAAGGGCCAGGGTTGGAGGTAGATGGGTTGGGGGTAATTGAGGGTAGTCAGGTTGGGAGTGATAGACTTCCTAGAGGAGCAAAGAGAGGGTCTGTGTAGCACAGGCTTTAATCAGAGCCTAGGCCATCTGAAACTATGTGTTGGCAAGAGACACAGTTGAAACATTCCGAAGCTGATGACAGAGTCATCGGCATGTTTTTGCCACTATGACACATGGTGATCTGCTAGAATTTCCTACCCTAAATGGGACTAAATCCCATGAAGCTGTGAGTTAAAGTGAATCTCTTCTCCCCTAAGTTGTTCCTGTGGAATACTGTGGACACAGCAGAACAGAAGTGATCAAAACAATAAGCAAAGAGGAGAGACAGAGAGAGAGAGAGAGACAGAGAGACAGAGATTCAGGTTGGCCTGTGAGCACTGACACCAAATATCTGGGTCCAGGAATGTCTTAGTGCAGACTCACTGGAGTAACAGATCTAGACTTGGTTACCAATTAGATATGAAGATGAAGAAATGAGGCAGAGCAAAAATGACTACCTCCAAGCTGTGTTCCATGAACCTGGATCCTGGCAGACCCATCCACAGAGATAAAGAGAGGGTCTGATTTGGGACTGGCAAAAAGGAGCATGCCTTTGTATATTGAGAATCCCATGCCTGAGTTGGGTGTGCCTGGGTGTGATGCCCCACAGAGTTATAGGAAACTGACTCAGGGGGTTGGGATACCCCAATCTTCTACCCACTACATTTGTATTTCAGTATGATTGGTCCTTATAATTCTTCAACTGAATAATAGTAAAACACCAAAGCACAATAATCCCATAATACAGCAAAGATGTTCCACCATAAAGGGGAAAGGGAAAATGCAGGGTAATGATACATCCTAGAAACAAGTTAACCATGTGGCAATTTAATACTATTAACCAGGAAAGGATGGGCCAATGTACTACAAGCTAACAACTGACAGTGTAATTGTGTAGCTCAGTGATGATGTACTGATACAATGTCATTATGGAAGATACTGTATTAATGTCATGTGACATGATGATAATCTCAACAACAGTAGAATGAAGGGGTTAGATATGTTAGACCAAGGCCCTAGAATCCTAGAAGAAAGCATTTGTAACTTTGGAAAAATGCTTCCTCGGAGTGCAACAGAGGCCTAAAAGTGGTAGCTGGAAGGATTCTCCATCCTGGGACAGAAAAAACTGAGTCAAGAAGAGAATTAGAGGAAGTAAGAAATGATGGTAGCTTTGAAAGGCAGGACCCAGCACTGTGGGCTGGCTGGCTGGGATGAAGGTGGGGCTTAAATCAGGACCATCTCTGCGTCTAAACATCCTTGATGGCTCACTCAATCGCTGGGAGATAAAAGAAAGGGAAAATTGGATTCAGTACTTGTAAGATCCTTGTAATCATCAAATTGACAAGAATAAGAAAGGAAATCCAGCTCTCACGAGAACACAATTGAAAACTTACATTTATCAAACCTACCATGTACTGACAACTCTGCTAAGTGCTCCTCCTGACTCCACAACGATAAATACCCTGAAAGGAGAGTTTTACTATTTCCACTTTATGGATGAGGATAAAGATGCCCAGAAAACCTATTTTGTTAAGTCACCTAGCAAGAAAGGAATAGAACCTTTTTGACATTATTTGCTCTAGGAAGTGTGTGATTGGCCAACATGAGTAAAATCAGGTGGCAGGTTGAGCCATAATACAAATATATAACATATTCTTATACATAACTGTTATTAAACAGCAAATATTAAAGTAAATAACTTATATATAATAGAAACCATTTATCTAAATAGGAGAAATATGAATATACTTATTCGCTTACAATTTATGAACTGAAGAGCTAAACAAAAAATTTTCAATCATTATTAGAGAAGAGAAGATACAAGGAGGAGAGAGGACAGAATAGAAGAGAGAGATCACTGAGTGCAGCTTATTTTATAGATCTGGTTTTAAAAGGATGGAAATACTTTACATGATGGTACAATAAAAATCAAGCAAATAAATAAATAAATAAACTCCAAAGCAAAATGAAATAAATGAACCTAACTATCTATTGAGTTGGTGTCATCATCACGTAGATAGAAACTATTTCAAGTAATTTAAAATCCAATAATTGACTCCACATCCATCCCTGGTGGGGTATGCACGGATAAAGCAAATACGTAATGATATTGATGTTCTTAGAAGCTTTGGGTGTGGGAGACAGAAACCAACAAAAAGAGATGGTAAGTGAGGATTAATAAAATATCCACAGACTTAGATTTGATTAGGGGTGATCAGTAGTAACTCTTGACGCATTTCAGTCTTAGAAGTATCTCTCTCAGCATTGACTCCACTGTGAAGTCAACCAACAGCAATAAACACCTCTAGTTCCAAGATTGTCGCCTTTGAATGCCACTTTGACTTGAAGAAGCCAGAGTTATTTAGGGGAAATGGAGGATTCCAGGTCTAAAACAAAATATGGAGAAGATGGTTTTGGAAGTCTTGTCTTATCAGAAAGCAAAAAATCTTTCAGGAAGCACTAGGGTCAGGTGAAAAGGACTTATTCACCAATTAAGGGCTCCTGTTGGCCAAAGATGAGGCAGAAGAGCATCACCAAGAACATTAACCGCAGTATTTAAATCTGAGCTCTTAAATATACTTAAAAGGAAGATCCTGTTGATCTTCCTCGAAAGGTGCCAGAGAAGCAACTCCTGGTTTGGAGAGCTGGTGAGGAAATCTTGACTGCCCTTCTTACAGGATTGGCATCTCCAGTAAACAACAGACGAACAGTTGCTCTTTACAAAGGTGTTTCAACAGGTGGAGATTATGCAGACAGAATTAGAACATCATCACTTCACACTTCCCAGTGACATGATGGTGCTTTCGGCTACCACTCACAGCTGGAAATTCTGGTAAAAGAGAAACTATAGAACACCAAGTTTCTTCTCCTGGAAACACAAGAGACAAACAGTCTTCTGAAAAATCAAGCCTTCTTTAATCTATTCAAGCCTCCAGGTGTAGCCACCAAATTACAGAAAATCCTATGGAAAAAGGAACCACAAGGATACAATTTAAACATCTCCAGATGATGACAGCACATATAACCTGGCTTGTCCTACTAATAGAAACAAGACAAATGGATAAATTAAAACATAGTTATGAGAACCAGAAATTAATCACATTATTTTTGCATCCTGTGAGTAGTTGGGGGTTGTTGTTATGAAGTAATAAATATATAACTTTAGTTGGACACTATGAAGCATAAAGTGTGCTAGTGATGTTATTTGAAATGTTCTCGTTTTAGAGATAAAACTGAAATATTTGCAGATGGAATGATACAGCATCTGGAATCTGTTATAATGAGATACTAGTTCTGATTGAATGAATATATGGAATGAAACTGGTCACAGTAGCCAGGTGTGGCTGTTCATGCCCACAATCCAAGATCTTAAGAGGTAGAGGTAGGAAGGTCAGGAGTTCAAATTCATACTTGGCTACACAGTAAATTCAGGGCTAGCCTGGGATTCACAAAATCTGCCTCAATGCCAAAAGAAAAACAAATAATCTAACAGGTTATAAGTTGATAATTGTTCACTCTGGGATCACTGTACCATTCACTAACTTTTATATATGCTTGAAGTTTTTAAAAACAACTGTTTGAACTAAGGCTATACTAAAATAAGCTGTTAAAATTTGGGGTAGCCAGGCTGGAGTTCAGCAATGGAGCCCTTATCTAGGATAGCTAATGTCCTAGGTCAAAAAGAAAGGAAGGAAGGAAGGAAGGAAAGGAAGGAAGGAAAGAAGGAAGGAAGGAAGGAAGGAGGGAGGGAAGGAAGGAAGGAAGGAAGGAAGGAAGGAGGGAGGGAGGGAGGGAGGGAAGGAAGGAAGGAAGGAAGGAAGGAAGGAAGGAAGGAAGGAAGGAAGGAAGGAAGGACGAAGGAGGGAGGGAGTAAAGGAAGGAAGGAGGGAGGGAGGGAGGGGGAAAAGGAAGGAAGGAAGAAAGAAGGAAGGAAGGAGAGAGGTAAGGAAGGAGGGAGAGAGGGAGGGAAAGGAGGAAGGAAGGAAGGAAAGAGAAATTGAGAGTAGACAACTTTCTAACATTGACTTTCAGAAAGTTGGCAGCTGCTCAGAGCTAGAGACACTGAAGAGGAGGTGCAAGAGAAAAGATTCCCTATATACTGGCTACGACTGCTCCTACAGATTTGGGTCTTCATCTCATCACTCTCCAGTCATATACAGTAACCAGTAAGTCTCAGACAAACAGCAATCTCAAAGCAATCTTTGTGTGCCTTACTTCTGTATGTTGATAATCAGAAAAGGATACTGTAATGGTTTGTATATGCTTGGGCCAGGGAGTAGCACTATAAGGAGGTGTGGCCTTGCTGGAGTAGGTGTGTCACTGTGGGTGTGGACTTTAATACCCTTGTCCTAGCTGCCTGGAAGGGTCAGTCTTCCACTAGCAGCCTTCAGATGAAAATGTAGAACTCAGCTCTGCCTCCTCCATGCCTGCCTGGACACTGCCATGCTCCTTGATGATAATGGACTGAACTTCTGAACCTGCAAACCAGCCTCAATTAAATGTTGTCATTATAAAAGTTGCTTTGGTCATGGTGTCTGTTCACAGTAGTAAAACCCTAACTAAAACAGATACCAATGATTTAAAAGGAATTTCTAGCATAAATGATAAAGTCCAAAATTAAATATTGCAAAAAGAAAAAAGTTCGAAAGAATAAAGACAATTCAGGAAAGAGAAGAAGACTTTAATATATATTTGACCAGCCCTAGGTCAAAATTTAAAAATAGAAATTTTTCAAAATAGAATTCAAGAAATCATTTTTAAAAAGGAGAACAAGGGGTTGCCTTCTAGTCACTTGCCTTGAGGGACTAATTGAAGGTTGACCCCGACACTCCAGAAAATAAACCTCTTGCTTTTGCATTGATAAATAAATAAATAAATAAATAAATGGAGAACAAGGGCTGGGCAGATGGCTCAGCAGTTAAGAATACTGACTACTCTTCTAAAGATCCTGAGTTCAAATTCCAGCAACCACATGGTGGTCCACAACCATTCTTTTTTTTTTTTAATATTTTTATTTTCTATATTATTTGTTTACATTCCAAATGATTTCCCCTTTCCCGGATCCCCTCTCCCCATATGTCCCATAAACCTTCTTCTCTCCATCCCTTCTCCAATCACCTCCCTCCTTTTTCTCTGTCCTTATATTCCCTTCCCATGCTAGATCAATCCTTTCCAGGATCAGGACCCTCTCCATACTTCTTCATGGGAGTCATTTGTTATGCAATTTGTGCCTTGGGTATTCAGAGCTTCTGGGCTAATTAATATCCACTTATCAGAGATTGCCCCTCAAAGGAGGAATGGATACAGAAAATGTGGTATATTTACACAACCATTCTTAATGATATCTGACACCCCCTTCTGGTGTGTCTGAAGACAGCTACAAGTGTACTTTCACATAATAATAAATAAATCTTTAAAAAATAAATAAAAAGAAGAATGAGTAGCCACAGAGATGAAAAGTGGGAAAAAGAAAAGAATTTAACAGTGGATGAGGAGACAATCAGTTGATAAAACCTTTGCCTCACAAGCACTAGAACATGAATTTGATCTCAGTTGCACTCATGTAAAAAGAGCATAAGTATTGTGGGGCACACTTATAATCCCATTACTGGGAAAACAGGGGCTTACAAATTATGCAGTGTAACCTACTTGTAAGTTTCATACCAGTAAGTCCCTGTCTAAAACAGCAACAAAAACAAAGAAAGACATTGCCTAAGGAACAATGCATGAAGTTGTCCTCTGTCTTCACACATACACATGTAAATGCTATTTTCATTAACATATGCACACACTCAAATTAAACTAGAGTATAAATATAGAAAGTCTTGAACATTTAAC
Organism: Apodemus sylvaticus; assembly: GCF_947179515.1. NCBI lineage: Eukaryota > Metazoa > Chordata > Mammalia > Rodentia > Muridae > Apodemus > Apodemus sylvaticus. The sequence continues at coordinate 16,801,661 of NC_067472.1, read as the reverse complement.
AAGAGGAGTGTCAGAAAAAGAACAAAAAGAAATGGGAGTGAGAAGATAAAATAATTCCAGAAAGTCTTACAAATGAATGTATTTTTAAATTGAAATGGCCAGGGCTATAGAGATGGCTCAACAGTTAAGAGCACTGGCTGCTTTTCCAAAGGTCATGAGTTCAATTCCCAGCAACCAATGGTGGCTTACAACCATCTGTAATTGGATTTGATTTCTTTATCTGGTGTGTCAAGGACAGTGTGCTCATATAAATAAAATAAATACATAAATCTTTAAAACAGAAAAAAGAAAGAGCCAAAGAAAGCAAGTACAACAGATTTAAAAATTCTCACACTAGAAGTACATTAGAATGAAATTACAGAACACCAAAGAAGAAATAGAAGCTTCCAGAATAAGCTGGGGATGGTGGCACATCCCTTAAATCCCAGAACTCTGGAGGCAGTGGCAGATGGGTCTTTGAGTTTGAGGCCAGCCTCTTCCACAGAACCAGGGCTATATAAAGAAACCTTGTTTCAGAAATGGGGGCTGGGGACACTTCCATATGACAGTTTGAAATAAGAGTGGCTTAAGGCTTCCCAGTAGCAACAACAGAAGCTATAATAATTAAATAATGCCTTCAAAGTTCCTAGGATGTTTCCTTGGCCTTTGGTAAATATCAAGTGAAAGCTTCTTGGGAAACATTTCAAATAAAATTTTATACCCAGCCAAAATATCAATCAACAGTGAAACTAAGATAATGTCACTAACATATACCCAAACTCTCCCAAAAGTTAACTCTCATGAATGTTATCTTGAAAAATTACTAGAAACAGTCCATCATTGACAAAGAATGGGTTTTCAGGCATAATAGTGCACACCTGTAATCTCAGTATCCAGGAGGCTGCAGCAGGTGGATAGAAAGTTCACCTTGGCTTACACTACATAGAGAAACTTTGTTGCAAAATAAAAAAAAAAAAAGTCTTCATTAACCAAAAGAGAAGACTACTTGAGACCCAATAAATAAATGATCTAACATAGGAGAGAGATGAGTAAAACCCTCAAAACTATGGAAAAAGAAAAGTTCAAAGTAAGAACTGTAAAACATGATTGTATCAAATAAGCTACCAGATATATTTATTACACCCTAAAGTGTCTGGTTCATAAGAGAGAGCCCAAATTCCTTTTTCAGTTTACTAGCTGTGCCAAGGTTCCAATGCAGGATTGCATCAAATTGTAGGGAAAGGAATTTCTTACTAATTTTTTCCTTAATTTTTAAAATTTGTCATCTTAGGGAGCACCTCTTTAAAATTCATTTATTCCTGGCAAGTACTTTTTTCTAGCTCACTCAAAATGGCCATTTGTATAAGTGGCAGCCCTTCATGGAAGTATTTAGGTCCCAAAAATATGCCTCTGGGAGGATTCACAGTTCAAGGCCAATTTGGAGTATGTAGCAAGTTCTACACCAGCCTGGACAATACAGCAAAACAAAGCAATCCCAGGAAGCATCTCACTTTAAATAGAATTATAGTACTATAGAATTAAATATACTATAGTAAATAGTATAGTATAGCAGAGATACATACAGATCAAATGCAGTATGTATTTGACAAAAGCAAAAGGAATTTCATTTCTGTAAGAGATAAATTAGAAATGAGTAGCTAGAAAATTTAACAACAGCAAAAACATAAAGTAATTATCAGCTCTCGGAGAAACAAGCATGAGAAACTAAATGTGACAAGACAGCATGGTGGCACACATCTGTAGTCCTAGCATTTGGAAGGCTGAGGTAAGAGGATTGCAAGTTAGAGGAGAGTCTGTTATAGAGTAAGACCGAAAAGAACAAAAGGAAAAATAGGAAGGAATGAAAAAACTAAAGGAGGGAAAGAAGGAATTAAATGTGATAAAATAACATTGAGCAACTGTTGAAATAGCTTTAATTTATATAAAGATGAAACACTGAGGTACTAGAAGGCCATAAACATAAAATGAATGTAGACAGTAACATAAGAAACTCTCATCTTGACCTTCCATAATTGGTGAACAGATTATATCTAAAAATAAAACATTAAAATGTTCATATAAGCATAGTCTATGAAAATAAGGAACAAAATATCAAATGATTTATCTAGACAATCTAGGAACGGTTGCTGACAAGTAGCTAATAGAAGATATTATATCCTGTACACCCCCCCCCCTGTTCCATGTTGAAATCTTAACAGGCTCCATCTTTTGTGGGTCATCTGCAGATAACAACATTTGCTGAAGTTCAGGAGATAAGTGTCACCTCCAGAAGACACAGTTTCAACTCCAATCCTCTAACTCTTAACAGTCTTTCCACCCTTGCTTCTGCCTTTTCCCTGATGGCCTTTGGCAGTTAACCCTTTAAATAACACTTAAATAATAACACACCACAAACATGTTCATCGCACGTGACAATTCTTGGGGCTATGTTTCTTTAAAGATTTGTTTATTTGTTTTATATTTTATTTTATGAGTGTTTCACCTTCCTGTAGGTACAAGAGTGGTGTGCGATACCTTTTGAGACTGGAACCTCTGAAACTGGAGTTACAGCCAGTAACTCACCAGGTGGTGACAGCCAGTTGGGAGTCACCAGGTGAGTGCTGGAAACCACATTCAGGTCCTCAGCTAGAGTAATAAATGCTCTTAACTATTGAGCCATTCTTCACTCCTCCGTGGGTTGTTATTTATTTGGTTTTCTTGTTGGAAGTGGTTTTTTTTTCTCCAGTGAGATCTCAAAGTTGAATGTCTGTACATTCTAATTATTAATAACATGGTTTTCCCTCTCAAAAGTGTCCTGATCTAAGGTTATAAATTTTATAATCACCCTAATTGTCAGAAGATTTTTAGGTTCCCCACTACTTGGAGTTGCCCTCCCTGGGGCTTGCTCTTTCTAAGGGGTTTCAGGAGCTAGAAAGACAGTCCAACAGACAAGAGAGTACATGCTGTTCTTCCAGAGCATCTGGGCTTGAGTCCCATCACTCACATGCCTGCCCATAACTGTTACTCCAGTGCCAGGTTATCTGACACCTTAGTCAGGCCACCCAGAGCATCGGGGGCATACACAATGCACAGACATATGTGCAGACAAAACACTTACACACATAAAATAAAAATAAATATTTTTGTTCTTGTTTTCTGAAACAGGGTTTTTCTGTGTGTCCCTGGCTGTCCTGGAACTCACTCTGTAAACCAGGTAGACCGCTAACTCAGAGATAGAATTATCTATCTCCTGCTCCTAGAGTTATCTGCTCCTGCTTCTGCCTCTCTAGTGCTGGGATTAAGGCATGTGCCAGTATGCCTGGCTAAAAATAAAATTTTAAGAGAGGGGTTCTCAGCTCTGAACACAGCAATGCATGGGGACCTTTCCTATTTCGGAATGCTTCCCTACTGAGACAGTCCGGGAGTCCATACGCTCCAGGCAATGCCACACGACTGACTCACGATGAATGTGTTTTGAGTGAATTCAGTCTTTTTCCCGTGACCCACCCCCCCAGCCTTTCAGCTCTACATATGCACCTCTGATCTTCGTCTGCCTGCAGGACTCCACATCCACCCTCCCCACACGTCATTTGCTCCTGAGGACCATTGTTCCAGCTTGTCGAGATCATTTCAAACATAACTTGTGTCATCCAATCTATTAGAATCCTCTTGCTCTCGGTGTCATCTGAAAGCACAGTGAACTGGACGCCTACATCTTCATCTGATTCACTGAGAAAGAAACCTCACATGGCCAGGGCTGAGTCCCAGGCTCGAAAAGCTCCTACCAGCAAGACACAAGACACATTGTTATTACTCTTTGGATTAGTTAACGTCTTTCAGGCAAGGCCATCCTGGAGCCCACACTCCTCACATCTACCAGGACAACAAGACAACAGACATATTTCTGCCCTGTTAAAAGAAAAACAGACACCAAAGAGGAAACCTCAGATTCTTTACCCACCATCAGTACTTATTCATCTGTTATCCTCATCAATGATAGAATTTGATAATAATTCCTTTGGTGTTTATTAATGGAGGAACCATTCTGGCTTTGGCCACACATCACTCTCCTTATCTGAGGATGATTTTGAACTTCTGATCATTTTGCCTGTACCTCCAGTGCCCAGTTTAAGCAATAGACACGGGACTCCTTGCATGCTTGGCAAGCACTGTACCAACTGAGCTGGATCTCTAGCCTCACATGGTTCCTGACACTCTACCAAATCTAATGCAAGCTAGCTTTGGATTCTTCTTATACCACTGTGTTTAGAACATCAAACTGAGTGAGATGAGAGGATGCACTTACTGTGCCTACTTTCCCATAAACAACAATCATTTCTAGAATTCTTCCATGGAATGGACATCTTGACAATCTTTTATTTCCAGATCTTATGTTCACGTGTTAGAGTTTGCATCTCCGAAGGCCGGTTCCAAACAATGGTGGTGGGAATTTGAGGGCTAGGATCCAGCTGGAGGAAGCAGGTCACAGGAAGCAAACCCTTGGGGGGTATTTTGAGACTCCGCTCCTTCCTCTGCTCTCCTTCTGCTTCCTGGCTGCCATGATGGGAAGCACATTCTTGCTTCACTTCCTACATGCTCTTCACCATGAGGTTTTGCCTCACCGTGGCCCAGAATCAGTGGAACCAAGTGACCATGGACTTTGAGCCAAAACTTGCCTCCTTTTACATCAATTTCTTTAGGGATTGCATCAAACCAATGAAAAGCCAGCACTATCTTGCTGGCTGTGGTGACTTTTCCATAGGATCCTTCCCATGAGTGTGATGACTATTCTAAGATTCTTCCCATCCCCCATGGGTCCCCAAAAGTCCCAGTCATCAGACTCTCAGTGTCATAGTTCGCTGAACCTTTTTATTTTTGAGACAGGCTTTCTCTATGCAACAGCCCTGGCTGTCCTGGAACTCCCTTTGTAGACTAGGTTGGCCTCGATCTCACAGAGATCCTACTGTCTCTACCTCCCGAGTGCCAGGATAAAAGATATGTGCCCCACCACACCCAGATATGTTTATTATTTGAAACATAGAACAAAGTTAAAGGGCCCTTAATTGTTTGGGATTAAAGATGTGTACTAAAAGTTTGATATTCTAAGTACAGCAGTATCCAGGAAGAATCACAAGCTACATTTCCAATCATTCACCTGAACACTCTGGAAATGTAGAGAAGAGTTAAAGGGCTCTTTCTCAGTTAATCCTATATAATAACCTTCTGTAAAAATAACTTTTATTCACCAGATCTAATTGTCATTCCAGAGGCTTACTGCTAAATAAGCTCATGCTTTCTACTTCTTTCTGAACCCTGATTGTCTGGTTTCAAATCTGCTGTTCTAGCTCAAAACTCCTCTCCAAGCTGACTGATTCAAACTGGCTTCTCTTGACTTCTCACTGAATTGCTCTGCTTGGCTTTATATGAACTTCACCAATATGTTCTAATCTTCTGGCTCTTCCTTATTCTCTGGTCGGTTCATTCCATCTTCACCTGTATCTAACTTCTTCCCTCTGCAACCTGTCTCTATAAAACTGTTGCAATAAACCCGTCTCTCTCTGCTCTACATGAACTGAACATGCTCTCTCACTGCACTAAATGGAACTAACTCAACAGAACTCAACACCACTGTACTGACTCTGCACTTGACTGAACCGCACTGCACTGCATTGCCTAAACTCAACTGACCTGCACTGTATTACCTGAACTCAACTGAACTGCCTGCCTCCCATTCCTGACTCACTCTGCACTACTGGTACCCAGAAAGCCATGTGTTATATACTTTAGATCCTAATGTAAGACTTTGTGTACTGGGGCCAGTGAGACGTCTCATGGGTAAAGGCACCTGACAAGCTGAGTTCTGTTCCCAGAATCCACATGGTGGAAGGAGAGAGCTGAATCCTGCAAGTTGTCTTCTGACTTTTACATGGGTACCATAGTATACACATGGACACACACACACACACACACAGAGAGAGAGAGAGAGAGAGAGAGAGAGAGAGAGAGAGAGAGAGAGAGAGAGAGAGAGATTTTAAAATACTGGTCTTTTTCTGGGTTTTAGTTACACTTTAAGAAGTCAGCTAAAGGATTTGAGCTGACACACACCGTGTTAACATTCTTCCCATTTGTAATAATGGAAAACAGACTCCCAGTTAGTATCTGCACACAGAACATCAATCTGAAGGAATGGATTTAAAGAAGAAAATGTCTTCACATCAATAGATGATTGGTGAAACGAAACATGGCCTAACCATACAACAGGACATGGCTCTGGCACAGGACAGGGGCTGGGATACATCATCCTCTACAGGGATGAACCCTGATGGCTCCAGTACAAAGGACAAATACATGAGCCCATGGACACAAAGTTCCCAGAGTACAAAAATTCAGATACAGATCGTGGAACAGGGATTATCAGGTGCTGGGGGGGGGGGGGGAGGGGATGGAGCAATATTGTTTACTGGGTATGACATTTTTATTAGTGGTGATTAAAACACTTTAGATAGTTGTTGTGGTTTCACAAAACACTAAATAATCAATAAGTCTTAACTGCACACTTTAAAGTCACTAAAATGGGGGCTAGAGAGATGGCTCAGTGGTTAACAGCACTGCACACTCTTGCAGACAACTCTGGTTAGATTCCCAGCACCCACATGGTGGCACACAACCATCTATAACTAGTTTTATGGACTCTGATACCCTCTCTGGCCTCTAAGGGTATGCATGTGGTATACAGATATACATGTAAATAAAACATATATTTTATATAAAATTATATGTGTAATTTAAAGAACTAAAATGGTATATTTCTTCTCTTTTACTTACCACGATGACACACAATGAAAGGGAAGGATTTTTAAAATTATTTTTAGCACCGGACTCTGTAAATAAGGAAAAACTCAAGGACAACGTTTTTATCTCATTAAAAAATTTAATTTCAGTCAGGTGGCAATGACTCACAACTTTAGTCCCAGTGCTCCGAGGCAGAGGCAGTTAGGTCTCTTGAGTTCAAGACATCCTGGTCTACAGAGTGAGTTTCAGCACAGTCAGGATTACATAGAAAACTTGTCTTTAACTTTTTTAAAATTAATTTCCTTGAAAAAAGGATGTATATACGTATATGCATGAATATGTATACACGCATACACATAACCATTGTTTTTTTATTCAGCAATATACTTTGGCAAGCCCTCTAGGTTTGGTCTGTCTGTACTTCTCTTTGTGGCTGCTGTGGAGTCCTTACCAGGGTAGATGCAGGTGTGCATGAGACTGGAGAGCATCCTCTGCTCCTGTCCAGCAGAGCTGGTGCCGGTTAGGCATTCCCTACCTTGGTCATTCATCACTCCTCTCATGGTAGACTTAAAACCTCAGCCAATCTGACCTCACCGGAAAACTCCCCATGCAGTCACGTTGGTTACAGTGACATCCTGTCATTCCTTTCTCAGATATAGACATGTAGATTCAGGAATGTTCCTTACATTATCATTTATAAGAGGATAAAGCATAGACAAGAGTCCACCAACAAAATATTACTCAATCCTTACAAGAGGCTATAATGTATCATTAGTAATAATTACTGCAGAGCTGTATTCACTGAGATGAAAAAGCCTTCACAATGTTATTAAGTGAGAAATAAAGCTTCCCAAACCACATACATTGTATAATCCAATTTTTTATTCGATATATTTTTTATTTACATTTCAAATGATTTCCCCTTTTCTGGCTCCTCACTCCCCAAAAGTCCCATAAGCCCTCTCCCTCCCCCTGTTCCCCCATCCAACCCTTCCCACTTCCCTGTCTGGTTTTGCCCTATACTGCTACACTGAGTCTTTCCAGAACCAGGGGCCACTCCTCCATTCTTCTTGTACCTCATTTGATATGTGGATTATGTTTTGGGTATTCCAATTTTCTAGGCTAATATCCACTTATTAGTGAGTGCATACCATGATTGATCTTTTGAGACTGGGTTACTTCACTTAGTATGATGTTCTCCAGCTCCATCCATTTGTCTAAGAATTTCATGAATTCGTTGTTTCTAATGGCCGAATAGTACTCCATTGTGTATATATACCACATTTTTTGTATCCATTCCTCCGTTGAGGGATACCTGGATTCTTTCTAGCTTCTGGCTATTACAAATAGGGCTGCTATGAACATAGTGGAGCACGTATCCTTATTACATGCTGGGAAATGCTCTGGGTATATGCCCAGGAGTGGTATAGCAGGATCCTCCAGAAGTGATGTGCCCAGTTTTCTGAGGAACCACCAGACTGATTTCCAGAGTGGTTATACCAATTTGCAACCCCACCAGCAGTGGAGGAGTGTTCCTCTTTCTCCACATCCTTGCCAACACCTGCTGTCTCCTGAGTTTTTAATCTTAGCCATTCTAATTCAATTTTTTATTCTAATTTCTTTAACTTTTAATGATTCTTTGTGAATTTCACATCATGCACCCCAGTCTCACTCATCTCCCCGTCCCAGAGTACAGATGTCCTAAAGATGTGTGGTGTCTGCATTGTGTGTCAGCTGACCACCCTGTTCTCACACGCTAGCCAGCTGAGGTCCAGAGAGGGAGAAGAGAATGCCTATTCAATAATATTCAACAGTAAGTTTCGCCAAACTAGACAGCCCTCCGGTACATAAATGGATGAATGAACCAACAATCAAATGAATGAATGAATGAATGAACATGAATAGGGCTAAAGTTCATGGAGAAGCATCATGAAACTAGAGATCGCCATTTCATCTTCTTGGAGGCACCAAAAGGAAATTTGATTAAAGTATTTCCTATTAACCAGCGCACAGGTCTGCAGTCAATGCACAACGGAGTGTGCCCTCACCGCACCCCAAAGCCCTCTGTCTTCCTTCACTAACTCTTCTCTCTTGCTCAGGCTGGTGCAGAAGCCTGTGAGGAAAGCACTTGCCTACCTGAGTCCCTCCTGGAGGACTTGGAGTTCCTCCCTAGAGCCCTCCTCCCAGAAGCCCTTCAAGCAGGAAAACAGTTATGACTGCCTCCCTCCTGCCCAGTTAGAGAGCCAGGCCAGCTATGGCAGCCCCTGGGAATCTGGCCAGCTATTCCATTATCAGACAAAAGCTATCTCCCCAAACCTTTGTGCAGAGACTCTTGGCCTTGCATCCTCTTAGCCATGTCCTGACTTGGTTCCCTAACCTCACAGCCCTTAGCTTCTCGGCTCCTAGGACCCCAGGTCCCAGGTCTAGCCCCTCCCCTGAGATTCTCTGTCATTATCTTTGGATAGTAAGGCTTGTGCATCATCATTAATGGGCTAAACAGCGAGGTCAGCGAGGCAGGTAGCAGTAAACGCGCCAATTACGGCCGCGCCTCCATCCCAGCGCCTTCGCTCCCAATCCATCTCCCCTCATCACCCAGTGGTGCTGAGCCGGCCCTGCCTTCATTACATTAATCAGGTTAATTCTAACTTAGAGTCCACATTCTAATCAAAAGGCAGTGTGGGGAGAGGGAAAAGCTGTCCTCCCAAGGAATGGGGTTGACAGCAGGGTCCAGGCATGGACTCCTAGCAGCCTGGCCTCCGGGGCCCGATCTCTTTCAGGGTCCGTTCCCTCTGCCAGGGCCTTTGCACCTAAGATTGCCTTTGCTTTCCTGATTCCAGGCAAGGCTGAGACTCTGTATTCAGGAGCCAAGGAACAATCCCATTCTTTCTTTCTAAACAAAGCAAACACAGCATATGCCCTTTCCATTTCTCTTTCCCCTGTATCGTTGGCAAGGCTGTGCACTGGGAACTCCCAAGAACTGGATTTGTATTGCAGGGTATGTAAGTAACACATCAGGGTGGTGCAGCTTACGGCTGGTCTAAGAGTGCAAAGAAGCTCGCAGGCCACCTCCAAGAGAACCAAGTGCCCAGGGACAGTGAGAAGACGGTGAAGGAGAGAGACAGAGGCCACAGAGCTTATTTAGAGGTCAAAAGAGATCAGCGGGGCCAGTCCGCACCCATAACTTCTCCACTAGCCCTAACGCCCTTCTCTGCCTCTTCCCGTCAGTCTGCCCTCAGCAATCTCCCTTGCTTCTGTATTTTCAGAGTAACCATGTTAGTGTGCAGCCCTGGATAGCTCAGCATAAATTCCTGTGACTGGGAGATATATATGTGTGTATGATATATATATATATATGCTTATTTATTTGAGACAGGAATTCTCTGTGTAGCTCTGGCTGTCCTGAAACTTGCTTTGTAGACCAGGCTGGTCTGGCATTCAGAGATATACCTGCTTTTGCCTCCTGAGTGTTGGAATTAAAGGTGTGTCCCACCACTGTCCGGCTGTTTTTGGTGTGAGTATGTGTGTGATTTTTTTTGGAGGGGGGAGGGCTGGTTTTTTGGTTTGTTTGTTGGTTTGTTGGTTTTCAAGACAGGGTTTCTCCGTGTAGCCCTGGCTGTCCTGAAACTCATTCTGTAGACCAAGCTGCCCTCAAACTCAGATCTGCCTCCCGGATCCAGAGTTCTGGACTAAAGGTATGTGTGTTAGTTGGAATCTAAAAGTAGAAGCAGCAAGACTCTGGCAAGGGTTACTGTCACAGTGGTGGCAGCTCACTGGGGAAAGAGTGGTCACGTGGTAAGACAGGAAGCCAGTGTGAAGGGAGGGCCTGTTCTTTTTATAACTGCAAGAGCCAACCAAGGGTTCTGGGAGAACTCCTTCGATCTGCTCACCAGTCTGTTCAGGAGGCACTGTCCCTGAGGCTGGGGAGATGGCTCAGCAGTTAAGAACACTGGCTGTTCTTCCAGAGGACCTGGGTTCTAGTCACAGCTTCAGGGGATCCTATGCCCTCTTGTGACCTACTCAGGAACCAGGCATGTAGTACACATATATACATGTAGGCAAAACACATAAAATAATATATATTATTATTATCTTAATTATATAATAATTAAATATTTAGTTAATTTAAATAATTTATTTAAATATTTGGTTACTTAATTATCATATAATTTCATTGTGTATATAATATTTTATTTTATATATATTATATATATATATATGGCAGCTATGAGTAGAAAGCCCACGACTCTGGTAGTTGCTCAGTCCCACAGGGCCTCGTGTTTCAGCCGGTCTTCTCTATAAGGTGGAATCCTGAAGTCGGCTCCACCAGAGTGTGCTAGCACAGTGAGTGCTAGCAGGCAAGAAGAACAACCCTCCTCCCTCCTCCTTCCACTTTCTTTCCATATAGGCCTCCAGCAGAAGGTACGGCCCAGATAAAGGTGTGCCTCACGGTCCAGATTAAAGGTGTGTGCTGATTGATGCAGATCGAAAGCATGTGTCTTCCTGCTTCAAGATCCAGATCACAAGTGTGGCTCCCTTCTGGATTGCCGCTCATCCCAGATATGGTCAAGTTGACAAGTGGGACTAGCTGTCACAGATTCCCTTTCACTTTTTAAATTATTAATTAATTAATTATTACTTTGCTGCTGTAACAGCTACCACATGATTAGTGACTTACCATAGCCCCAATTCATTATCTTTCAGTGTGGAGCCAAAGACATAGCTAGGCCTCACCAAACTCAAGTCAGAGTGTCGACGGGGCTAGTCTTTCCAGGAGGATTTAAGGGAGAACTCCTTCTCTGGCTTTTCGAAGCTTCGGGGGCACCTGCGTCCCTCAACTTGCGGCTCCTTCTCGTCTTCAGAGCCAGTGAAGAAGCATTCCGAGCCATGAGGGGTTCGCTGATCCTGTTTATAAGGGTTTCTGTGACACAGTGACCCTCAGCAGCCTTAATTCCCCCAGCTTTACAAGGTAATCACGGGTTCTCAGGACGAGGCTATTGGCAGGCCATTATTCTGCCTCTCACAAATGCTAACGTGGAGTTTATCTCCCAGTGCAATTCGCTTTATACTTTCAAGACAGCCCTGCCTCTCTCCAGCCCTTCCTTTCTTCATCTTGGATTGCCTAAGTAGTACAGTCTTCTTACTCCACCCAGCTCTGGCCCACTGCTTTTTTGAATGGTTTTTAATTAATATATAATTAATATATTAATATATATTTATTAATTTGTGGGGGGCATGCCTTTGATGCCAGCACTCAGGAGGCAGTTGTCTGTGAGTTCAAGGCCAGCCTGGTCTCTATAGTGAGTTCTAGGATAGCCAGGACTACACTGAAAGACCAGTCTCAAAAAATTAATGAACTTAATTAAGTGTATACATGTGTTAGTGGTGTGTAGCCATGACTGCATTACCACTCATAGAGGGCAGAGATGGCCTGGGATCTCCTAGACATGGAGTTGCAGGCAGTTGTCAGCCACCTGACATAGGAGCTGAGGACCAAACTCAGATCCTCTGCAAGAGCAACACAAGCTCTTAAAGACTGAGTTGTTTTTCCAACCCCTCTAATCTACTTTCGTTTGTCTGTCTCAGTATTAGCAGTCCAGTGGTCCTACTAATTGCTCCCCTCAGCCTACTTCAGGTGCCAGTACAACTAACCCAGGAAAAGATATGCCAAGGCCCAGACAGCAGCCTTCTAATGGGGACCTGACTGAGCAGGTAAAGTCCGGGATTCCTATCCCGTTAAGGGTCAGTTCTGAAGTTCAACCTGCACGCTTCCTCAGAGTATCCCTAACAAGTGTGCTTCAGTTGACTGCATGGGCCAACCAGCTTTCTTCTGTTTTGCTCTTTAATCCCTGCTTCCTGGAATCACCTCTGAAGCACTCTGCCTTTACCCCAGTCCAAGTCTCCAGCTCTGACTTCAGGGAGAATCAAGCAGAGAGTGATTGCTAAAATGTAGCCAGTCACTATCCTTGAGAACAGTCACCAGCGCCTGGTCACAGGTTAAAATACTAATAATGGCGTGGTATTCGAAACCCTGGACAGCCCAACTCACTTTCCAATGCCATCATCACCCCCGCACACCAGCCATGCCAGACTCCAGAGTGAATCTGACCATCCTCAGGCCTTCATGCATGCTGGGAGCTCGGAGCTCCACCTCCTGCCATTGGGAACTGACTCAAGGAGATCTCATGGCAAACTCCATCTGTAGAGTTCTAAAACCGGAGCTCAGTCCGGCTGTGCCATGCACTCCTGTATTCAGGCTGCCTCTGTGCTGTCCGGTTCTGCAGCATCTTCCCTGCCTCCTTTTCTTCTTCCTCTTGCATATCCACCAGCAGTCCAGGCTCTGTCCTGGACTCCTCTTTTTATTTACTTCTTGAAGCAAAGTCTCATGTAGCCCAAGCTAACCTAGAACTTGTTCCATAGCTAAGGATGACCATAAATTTCTTTTTAAAAAAAATATTTTCTTTTTAAAATTTGGGGGCCTGAAGAAATGGCTAATAGGTTAAGAGTACTGGCTACTCTTCCAAAGGTACTGAGTTCAATTCCCAGCAACCACATGGTGGCTCACAACCGTAATGCGATCTGATGCCCTCTTTTGGCCTGCAGGTGTACATTCAGATAGAGCACTCATGCATAAAATACATCATTAAAAAATAATTTACTTATTTTTATTTTATGTGCATTGGTATTTTTCCTGAATGGATATCTGTGTGAGGGTGTCAGATATTGGAGTTACAGACAGTTGTAAGCTGCCATGTGGGTGCTGGGAATTTACCCAAGTCCTCTGGAAGAACCACTGAGCCATCTCTCCAGCCTCTGACCATGACCTTCTGATCTACCTATTTCTACCTTCCAAGTGCTGGGATTATAGGCATGTGCTACTACAATCCCCCTTTTTTTGTGAGGAGCTAGAGGTTAAAACTAGGGCTTTGTGTGTACTAAGAAGCATGCATGCTACCAAACATGCTACAAACCCAGACTCTTTCCTTCTCTTTACTTTCTTTAAAGATTTATTTATTTATCATTTTTATTTTTATTTTCTTTAGTGTGTGTGTTTATGTACCTGTATGAGTATATGTATATTATGAGCAAGGTGCCTTCAGAGGCCAGGAGAGGGCATCAGGTTCCCTGGAACTGGAGTTACAGATAGTTGTAAATCGCTTGGTGTGGATTCTGAGACTGGAGTCCAGTTGTCTGCAAGAGCAATAAGTTTTTAACCGCTGATCCATCTCCCAGCCCCTCTTTTCTTCTTTAAGTCAGATTGATTTGTGAGGCTGTGTCCCTGTCATAGTATGCATGGTGAGATCAGAGGACAGCTGTCCAGAACTGGTCCTCTCCTTCCCTGGTGTGGGTCCTGGGATTGAACTCTGGTCATCTGACCTGGTAGCAAAATGCTTGTACCCACTGAACCATTTCTGACCCTTTCTTTTCACCCTCTGACCCCCAGAAGTTCACAGCCCTCCTTCCTCAGCCTCTTCAAGAAATACAGACACAGATCACCATGTACTGCCCTGGATAGTCTTCGGTTTAGGGCTTGGTTTGGGTTGGTTTTGGACTTTTCTTTGGACGCTGGTTTTTGATTTGTTCGTTTTGTTTGCGGAACTAGGGCTGGAACTTACACACGCCATGCACGAACTCTGCCACAAAGCTACGCACTCACCTTCTTTTGTCCTTTGAACCATGCGCACGCTCCTCTGCCCCAGTCATGTTCCAGTCATGTTCCCAGGCTGGTTCTCTCCGCTGAAGCCCAGTGCTCTATTTAGCTGCTCAGTGAGTCCTGGTAACTTAGGCTGCCGGGGTTCAAGGCTGAGCTGTGCTCAACCTCCAGTTGGCTCTCACGCCAGTGAGCGCCTTTAAGGAACCGCTGAGGCATCTCTGTTTAGAAACCTCTAACGTGTTCTGCCCTTCTCCCCTTCCCAACTCCTGCTCATCCTATCTAATCTAGTTCCTCTCCCCTCCTGTCTCAGGCCATTGTCCCTTCCCCCTGCATCCTTGAGAGATCTTGCCTCTGGTCTTGCTTCCCTAGCCCTCTCCATACATCAGCCCAACCCATCTTTTTAACATACATATCTGAGAGTTATTTCCTGTTTAAAGTCCACATTTTTTTTCAGCACCGTCAAGAGCAGCGGTTCTCAACCTGTGGGTCACAATGCCTCTAGAATCCAACAACTTTTTTGCAGGAGTTGCCTAAGACCATTGGAAAACAGGGGTTTTTTTTCACATTATGATTCATAACAGTAGCAAAATTACAGTTATGAAGTAGTAACAAAAATAATTTTATGGTTGGCGGGTTACCACAACATGAGGAACTGTATCAAAAGGTATCAACTGTATCACAGTATTAGAAAGGTTGAGAGCCATTGATCTAGAGTCCTTTCTGCTCCAGGGTCTGCCCTCCTGAAAAACCTCAGCTTCCTCTCATGCTACATAGACTGTTGGATCTGGCCACAGTGCCTACTATCGCGTATCCCGTGCCCAGCAATCCCGGCTCCACACAGACACTGTAGTGCCTTTTAAGCATCTCTTCTGAGAGCTTCCAGAATGGTGCTACTAGAGCAATCCATACAGTCTGTGCTGTTACCATGGCATTATTTACCAGTCTTCTCTGTGGCACTGCCGGCTTGCACATAAAGACCCTGACTCCTTCATCTCCCTGCAGTGCTGCGCCTGGCTCTGGCAGCAGCTCATTCAGTAGTGTCTGTGCAGCTCACACAGGGGGAAGCTCTTACCCACACAATGACACGCATACAGTCACTATGTTACTCATAGTTCCATGGGCTGTGACAGCCACCCTCTCTCACACCCTCGTGGCGGCATACGAGGAGTCTCTGACAGCCAATCATATGCCTCTAACGTCACATTCCTACAACCAGATACCAGCATTTGCCCACATACCCACCTCCACATCAACCGAATCACCCACAGTCACACCCACGCAAACATGCCTAGTTACAAACTCCCACATAGCCATATACACAAACACACAGAGCCCTGCATCCGCAGCTCCAAACGCCTCGAGGGCACACTTCATCTCCAATTGTGAGCAATTGCTGTTGGTTTTCATTAATCTGCAGTCTCTGTGTTTGCCAGTCTCTCTGGCTCCCCCTCTCCCACTTCTCTCTCTCTCTCTCTCTCTCTCTCTCTCTCTCTCTCTCTCTCTCTCTCTCTCTTTCTGCTCCAAGGCAGGTGAGCGCATCAATTTTCTCCTCGTCTGTGGCAGTTAAATTAAATGGAATCGGCCTGATTGCTGAAAATCAAAGGGAAGGCTGATAAAGCAATTAAATCCCTCTAATTCCTCGTCCTGAAAGGTGCAGTGGCTCTGAAGCTAATTAACTTCATAATGAAAATCCTTCTTCACCCTCTCAGGTTCTTCTCCCCGGGACCTCTCCTCTCCTCTCCTTCTGGGGAAAAGCCTGCTACTGAGGAAGCGCTGGATCAGCAGCATTGAAAGTCAGCACCCTGGAGAGGTCTCAAAGGCCCCTTTATGCTCCCGTATTCTCCTCACCCTGTCCTCACTTACCTGCCCCTAATACCTAGCACCCTGTTTCCTGTACCTTGTTTGCCTCTTAATGGTCCATTTATTTCTAGCATCACACCCAAGGCACCCAGCACTACACCATCACCAACTCCACCCCTATACTCAACCCACCTCCCCACCAGTCCTATTTAAACACCAGTCCTGCCCTTACCCCAAACACTGAGTCTCCTACATCAGCCAATCATGATACTAACTGAATGCCCAGCCTTGATCCTGATACCAGCCCAGCCTCGACCAACTGAAGCCCATTTTCCTACCAGCCTATGCTACTCCACCAACTAGAACTCTGAACACCTTCTCTCTGCCAGGAGCTATAAAGAGGAGCAAACCCCAAGCCCTACCAGAAGGATTTCTTTGCCCAGAGGCAAAGACAGACTCACAAAATGATAATCACTGTATGAACTACTAGGGGCTTCCGAAGAGAAACTGTTCATTTATTTGGGGTAATATTACAAAATGCCATAAATTTAGCATCTTATAAACAAAAATTGAGGGCTAGGTCTATATAGAACATTTGCCTAGCACACACAAAGACCAGGTTCAACTCCCAACACCATAAAAGAAAAACCTAGGTGTGGTAATATGTGCCTGTAATTAGTGGAGAATCAGGACAAGGTTAACCTAGTCTATATAAGCCAGCCTGAGCAACATGAAACCTTGTCTAAACAAGCAAACAAATAAACAAACACATCGTTAAAAAATATAAAAAAAAAAAAAAAAAAAAAGCGGGGCTGGAGAGATGGCTCAGAGGTTAAGAGCACTGACTACTCTTCCATAGGTCTTGAGTTCAATTCCCAGCAACCACATGGTGGCTCATAATCATCTATCATGTGATATGGTGCCCTCTTCTGGCCTGCGGGTGTCTATGCAGGTAGAACACTGTATACATAATAAATAAATCTTTCAAAAAAATTAGGAAAGCTGACATTGATTTCTCACTGCTGTGAAAGCGGAAACTTCATGGTCAGGAAACCAGCAGCTTGTGGCTAGTAAGGGCCTGTGTCTTCCTAAATGACAACTACTTGCTGTGTCCTAACATGGTGAAAGGGGCTCGCTAAGCAGGGAGTTCCTCTCATGAAGGTTTTCCCTTAAGACCTAATGACCAAAATAGTGCTTCCTGCTAACATAATATCTATGAGGGTCAATATTCCCACACAGATACCAGAGGCACTTATAGCCATTCAGACCAGTGAGCAGGAGCAGCAGGGGGGGCGTGCAGGCTTCTAGAGGCACCGGGAGCTTCCAGAGGGGAGTCCCTAGAGTCAGGTCACTGGATCCTCTGGGCTGACTGAAAGAGAGATGGTGTCAAGGGGAAGAATGTAAAATTCTGGGAGCTAGAGAGAGAGAGGCTGATGACAGCTCAGAAGTTGTCCTAGACAGGAATCACAGCCTAGGAGGTCTAGCCGTGGACAAGATGGGGGCCAGGCAGAGCCAGGTCAGTGAGAGCATTGAGGGCCCTACCTGGGGAGCCTTGGTTTCCTTCAGCATTGGGAGTTCGAGAAGGATCTGTGAGTAAGACAGAAACATTTTTGATTAATTCTGTTCTTCTCCAGGGCAGCAGGGAATCTGACCACCTCACAGGTGTTGGTGAGAATCCACAGCGCACTGAAGGAGAACTGGAGAACAGGGACTGCAGGAGATACCAACTCCGACCCTCTGGCTTCGCTCCTGTGCCGCCTGCCGACATCAGTACACGAGCATCTTCTTCACTCTCCTGGGAAGTGTCCCCATAGTCTTAAATATTGCTTATTCACTGATGGCTGTGAGCCTCACAAGGGCACAGGGGGATTCTTACCATAGCAACCTCAGACCAGTCTATTAGAGATATCTGTTGATTAATACAGAGAGATGAGCTGTGACTCCCAAATCTACAATCCCAGGCCCAGAGCTTGAAATCTACCACTGACCGAACATTTCCACATGTCTCCCTGTCTCACTCAACATATTCAAAATCAAACACAGGACTCTCAACCTCAGCCCTAATCCCTCTCTGCTAAGTTTCTCCAGTTAATGAACAGGACCACGTTTCTACTAAGGACCCAGGACTCAATCCTGGCTGCCTCTTCTCTCCCCCCTCCCCCCTTCCAGTCAGTTCTTCTTCCTCTTCATTCTGTCTTCTCTCCAGTTCTCCTCCCCTCTGCCATTGCACAACCCCAGTCATTACCTTTCATTACTTTTCTCTGTGGGTTTTTTTTTTTTTAACTTCTTAGGTCCTGTACTGGCTGGTTTTGTCAATTTGACACGGGCTGGAGTTAACACAGAGAAAGGAGCTTCAGTTTGGGAACTGCCTCCATGAGATCCAGCTGTGGGGCATTTTCTCAATTAGTGATCAAGGGGACAGGGTCCCTTGTGGGTGGTACCATCTCTGGGCTGGTGGTCCTGGGTTCTATAAACAAATCAAACTGAGCAAGTCAGGGGAAGCAAGCCAGTAAGGAACATCCCTCCATGGCCTCTGCATCAGCTCCTGCTTCCTGACCTGCTTGAGTTCCAGTCCTGACTTCCTTTAGTGATGAACAGCAACATGGAAGTGTAAGCTCAATAAACCCTTTCCTCCCCAACTTGCTTCTTGGTCATGATGTTTGTGCAGGAATAGAAACCTTGACTAAGACAGGTCCCAACCACCTCTCACCCATCCTTTAGAATCATCTAAAGAGGGAAATATGACCTCAGCAGTCACCTGCTTAATACCTACTCTTGGTGGGCAATGTTCCCTTGAAGACTGAACTCTTCAGTCAGCGCATAGGGCCCCAGCCTTCAGCTACAGCTTACTTACACTCAAACTTGCAAAATGCTGTCTGGACCCGTGGTCCCATATCTCTACCTGAAATTGTCTCTCCAAATTCCACTGCATCTGGGCTACTCCACCATCACATTCAATGCATAGCAGCACTCTGCCATCTCTTTCTCAGTGTGGCTATGCACACCTAGAACCCCAGCATTTAGGAGATAGAGGCAAGCAGATCTCTATGAGTTCAAACCCAGACTAGTCTAAAAATCCCAGGCCAGCAGGGCTATACAGTGAAACTCTGCCTAAATCACAAATTAATTAGCAAATTAAAATGTAAAACTCCACCATCACTCGAGATTCTCTAAAACCTTTTTTTTTACTTTGTAAACTTTATTTTTATTTTATGTATATATGTGTTTTGCTTACATATGTATCTGCATACCACATCGTGCCCAAGGAGGCCAGAACAGGGTGTCTAATCTCCTGGGACTCCAGTCACAGTATTGAACCACTATGTGACTGCTGGGAATGGAACCCCTCTCTTCTGGTAGATCAACCGGTGCTCTTAAACAGTAAGTCATCTCTCTCACCCGAATTTTTTCTTTAAAATGTTTGAGTCAATGCCGGGTGGTGGTGGCACACGCCTGTAATCCCAGCACTCTGGGAGGCAGAGGCAGGCAGATTTCTGAGTTCAAGGCCAGCCTGGTCTATATAGTGAGTTCCAGGACAGCCAAGGCTATACAAAGAAACCCTGTCTCGAAAAAAACCAAATCCAAAAAACCAAAAAGAAAAAAAAAATTGAGACAAGTATGACAGTGTATGCCCATAATCCCAACATTCCAAAAGCTAGGGTGAAGACAAGAAGACCAGGCTGGCTTGAATGACACAGAAGGTTCCAGGCCAGCCCAGGAGGCGCATTAAGAACCTGTCTCTAAAAACAAGTGATTTGGGGTTTTGTTTCAGTTGATTGGTTTTTTTGTCTTTTTGTTTTGTTTTTTATTTTTGTTTGTTTGTCATTGTTTTGGTTTGGGGGTCTTTTGCTTTGAGCTTTTTTTGTGCCTTTTAAGCATTCTACGTTGAGTGAATATTTGTTAGTAGAAAAAAAGAAATGCCAGGCTGGGATGTAACTCAGTTGTAGAGCACTGTCTTAGTGTATGCAGGGTCCTGGGTCTGATCGCCATTGAAGGGGGACAAGAGGAACAAAAAAATATGTTAAGTGTTTGTTTCTTTTCTCCTTTTGTAAGAAAGAAAATGTTTTAACCAGCGGAGAGCCACCTTCTTTGAAGCTCTCAGCCCCCTTGCTGAGAGCCCTCCTTCCCACCTCTTGGATGAATGGCATCCTGACTTGCTTGCACACATCTCCCTTACAAAGTGCGGCCCTGTGAACAAGGCTCTATCAGCGCCATGTTCCCATTCCCAGGTTGCCTAGCACAGTGCTTGGCTCATCAAATGTGCCCTATGGCTTTTTGTTTTGTTTCATTTTGGTGCTGGGGTTCAAACCCAGGGCCTTTGGGAATGCCTACCACTGAGCTCCACTGCCACTGAGACACACTGCTGTCTTCCATCCACACAGCCATGATTACTAGGGAGAAAAAAATTAATGACCAAGTGGCCTGAGAAGAAGCTCAGGATTTCTTTAAATCACAGCTCCTATGGGGATCGGAATGTTGCCCTTAAAGAAGAGACCAGCAGCCAGTGTGCCTGCCCAGCCCTGTTACACTCCCAACCAACAGCACGAGGTCTTCCTGCATCCTGGTGACTTGAAGGAACTATAAGAGGATTTCCCAAAGTAGAGGGTCACCCTGGGGGTCCATGACCCCACCCTAACCCAACCCTGATTCGTACCTCCAGGGACCCTCGGAAATAAGGCACAAGGAGAAAAAGGCAGGAAGAGAGAATGTGAGAAGGAGAGATAAAACGGGAAAGAGAGAGGCATGGGGCGGGGCAAGGAACATCAGAAATGAAAAGACTGTCTAGGGCAAGGTACCACAAAGATGTGAAAGGAAAACCAGAGTGGCAGCAAGACTCACAGGGAGCTGGGGCGGTAAGACAGCAGTCTCAGCACACAAAGCCAGTGCTGGAGTTGGGGGGTATGGATCATGAGGAGGCGGGAGAGGAAAGAGGGCTCCCAACCCTCTGCAGGTGCCAGCCCCTATTTCCAGAGCCAGCGGGCATCACCCAGCAGGAGGTAGATGAGGCTACAAAGTGAGTGATGGGCGCTGAATTGGGCCCAGATTCTTTGCTTGTGGGGGTTGGCACAGCCTTAAGACTACGAAGGCCCTGGGTAAGCAAATCAAGCTGGACTGGTGATGGGAAAGAGGCAGGTTATCTCTGTGGGAAAGGGCCTGCCACTCTTCTAGGAAGCACAGGCCTAGAGATGAATTAACCAGTGATGTGTGCCTAAAGCTGGGAGATTCGAGTAGGGACACCATGCAAAGTCTAAGGGGAAGTGTTCAAATATACTTTCCTGCACACACATATATACACACACACACACACACACACACACAGCATCCCCCCAGACCAGCATTTGCACCTAGAACAAACTTTTAGGAGATGGCAGCCTCCCCATTCCCAGGCACACTGTTGGAGCAAGCACTGTGTGCACAGCCATCTGAAAGCTCTGTATGCTCAGCTATCACCCTGCACAGCCCTCAACCTGCGGCCCCCACCCCAGATCCACTACCTACACACGGCCACATCTGCCCCATCCCTACCTAAGGTCGTGCTCACACCCATTCACACCCAGAAGTCACAGTCTCACCAGACCCAAGACACTGTCGCCGGCACCACTCAGATCCTCACAGCTACTCAAAGTGAAAGGGGACTTGCACAGATGTCACCCATCACACAGGCACGTGACATCCTCCCATGGACCCACAAGTAGATATGTGCGTGCGAGCACACACACACACACACACAAAAGTTTAGCACAAGTAACAGGATAGCCCCAGAGGTGTCTGGATTTTGGGTTTGAAAAGTGCAAAAGCCACCACTAGGTTACTGAAGACACAGGCTCAGCAACATGAAGTGGTGGTAGCCAAGGAGTCCAGGGCTCTTGGGATAGTTCTTCTCCTGTTTGATTTGGGCCCCACCCACACTGTATTCAGAAGTCCTCTACCCTGCCAGGGTCCAGTCCCCCCTCAGTCTGTACAGTCACCCCCTCCCTGGCCCCTTTCCTGTCATCTCATTCTCTTTCCATCTGCATCCTTTCTCCACCCCCCCCCCCGCAACAGCCCCCCCATCCCCACCCCTCCAGCCTTGGTGATAAAAGAACCAGATTGGAGCGGGTGCTACACAGCTTCATTCTCCACCATATGGGCCCAAAAGCCAAATCGTCAGCTAAGCGATTAAATCAAGTATGTCGAACAAAATGTTATGAACTGACATTATGGGTATATAATTTTATGCCATTTGTTGCCATCTGTTTATCTAAACAGCCCCCATTCCACACAGACGTACAGACTCACACCTTCCCTCCTACCCTGCATTCAGCAAATTCCCCACCCAGACAGGGCCAGAGGTCAGGGACAAGAAGACATGCCCATGGAAGTTAAAGAAGTGAGACATTTGAGAGTCTCAAGAATCCAAACGAATTGCGGGGAGCCAGGGTCCCTGGATGTCTGGGACAGAAGAGTAGGGGGTCATTACCACTCACTGACCTGAGAGCCAAGGCCCGCATATAAGTGGGGGTTAACAGGTCAGAGGTCGTGGCCATAAAGACTGTGACTGGGGCCCCAGCTCCGGACTGTGGACCAAAGCCGGGGAACCTCATTGGCAAGCCTCCAGCATGGCACGTGACACCTGTGTGGGAGCGTGTGTGCTGTCCAGAGCTGGCACAAGAGTGGCAGCTGTGCAGAGCCAAGGCTGTGGGCACTTCTCCGCCCTGCCTGCTCCGGACCTGAGGTCCCCCTCCAGACTAGGGGTCCCAAGACTTCAGCTGGATTCATCCACATCTCACCAGGAAGCCACAGGACAGGTGTCCTGTGCTCAGAAACAGGTAGTCCTTCCTGTACCCGCCCCCCCAGCCCCAGGTAGCCTTAATCAAATGGTCCCTTGGTGACAGGTCTAGATTCTCTGTGAGCTCAAGCATGAATTCCCAGTCACAGATATCCGTCCACTCTCTCCTTCCCGACTGTCCTCCATTGGAGTCCCGCTGCTTGTCTACCCCGTGTCTTACCACCCCTCCAGTGCTGAGTGTCTTTGACTCGCTGGACTTCTTGTTGGCTTTTGCTCTTTCTCAGTTGACTTCTGGCTGACTCTGTTTTGGTGGCTGCCTTGGTATAGACTCGGGCCTTAGAGCTTAGGACTTCAAAGGGATCTCCACGGGGGATATGGGCCCGGGTGAGGAGCCCTGATAAAGTAAAACACAGGGACGCAGGTGGTGTACAATCAGGTGGTCCTGGGAGCATTAAAAAGTCGTGGCGCTGTGCAGAGAGCCAATAGGAGGGTAGCTATGAGCCACGAAGTGTGAGGAAGGTGCTGGAACCTCACCTCACGTCCATATTGAAGTAGACCAAAAGTGCAGGAAAGTCTAACAGAAGAGATGGAAGACAGATTCTTGAACTTACACTATACTGCGCACGCGCATACACACACACACACACCCCGGATCTCTGATGCACACACAGTGATTCCTTCCAGATACACACCTTCACAGCCAAGGACAGGGTCACTGACAACATAGCTCTGCTCTCTGACCCAAGCCCGGCATCCCCAGCCCTTACAGGGCTATGTGCAGGTGTGTAAACCCAGGCCTCCTGAGATCAGCCTCCACTTCCACGGGGTCACCCAGCATGAGCAGGGACCCAAGTGTCCGTCACTGCTGCGGGACTCATTCAGGAGGGAGAAAGCCAGAAGTGAGAGACGGAACGCCAAGAATAAAGCAGATTCAGCCAAAGAGAGGCCTGAGGCTGAACCCAAGACCGAGAGAGAAAGGGGTGAGGAAGCCGAGACACTGGTCAAAGGACGGAAGAAGAACGAGAAAGACAAAGAGAAGAAAGAGACTCAAAGGCCAACCGGGAGAAAGCGGAACCGTAAGCCGCGCGAGGGACGCTGCGGGCGGGCGGAAGGGCGGGCGGGGGCGCTCGGGATGCGGGAGCCGGGCCTGCGCGGGTGGCGGCAGCGGCAGCGGCGGAGGCTGGAAAAGCTCATTTTGCCGGTAATTTACTCTCCTGCTTTTGGGCCGCTCCGCCTGCCGCTGCCGCCCGCCCGGGCTGCCTGTTCCAATATTAGATATAAACAAGTAAACTGTGTAATGGATCACATTAAGCAGGCCTTGCGTCTTGAGGCAGGATTTAATTTGCATGGCAGATTAGCTTGTCTTCCCAGCAAGGCACCCCGGGGCACCCCGAGCTGTAATAGGATCCCGCCTCTTAGAGCCCATTAAGGCAATTGAGAGCGCCTCCTAATCTCCCTCCCCGCCCTGCACCAGAATCCCCTCCTGCCGGACTGGGAGGGACTAGTGGTGGCCAGACCCCATCTTGTCACCCTGGGTGGTGCTCCATCTCAGGCCCCACCTCGCCCTTAAAGTGACAACCCCAAATCTTATGGGCTGCCCCTTTCTACCCCTGGCCTTGGCACCTAACCTCCGAGAAGTTTCCCTTTCCACACTCCCAACACACCTGAGCTAGGGGACCACTCCCATCTCACTTTGTCCACACTCCTCCAAATCTGCCCAAACTTCAAGCCAGCACCCCAACTTTCTTCTCCCCACATGGCTTCTAAACCTTCCACCACCACCCCAAAAAATGGACTTCTTAACTGATGTCAAACTCTATAGAATGTTCTATCCTGTTCTTCAGTTTCTCATAGAGCATCTATTTTGTGGAGGCGCCCTTATCCTCAGTGATGTAGTTAGCTGTCAAGATGGAGGTCAGAGCAGGACTCTGAACCTGCTTGGAAGCCAGTGCACAAGTTACAGTTGGTTCCAAGTTGTGGCTAAAGTGAGTTGTTGGGACTTTAAAGTTTATAAGTGGGAGCTGAAGAGATGGCTCAGTGGTTAAGAACACTGACTGCTCTTTCAGAGGTCCTGAGTTCAATTCCCAGCCACCACATGCTGGCTCACAACCATCTATCTGTAAGGGGATCTGATGCCCTCTTCTGGTGTGCATGAAGACAGGGCACTCATATACATATACATAAAATAATAAAGTTTATAAGTGGGCTCCACACTTGACCGTGAGTCCTCAAAGAAATTCTTTATATCAACCCCACTTTGAAGATAAAGGCAACTAACACTCGGAGAAAAATGACTTGCTCAAGGTCAGACAGCTAGGAATGGACAATTCTGGACTCAACCAGGCCTCCTGACCCTAGTGCATCAGCCTTGTGACACACAGGGAGTGGTAGAGGCATTGGCCCTGGGGTCCAGAAAAGAACAGACAAGTTTCAAGGACTACATCAGGGTCTACATCAAGATCAAGCCATCCATGGATGGCCCCACTCCACTGCAACCCCACCCTCCTACTGAATGGACCAGGCAAGCAGGAGCCCATGGCATGGGTTCCGTTAACAGGAAACGCTTGGGGCTGGAGGCATCAGTCAGAGGTGATTTGTGGTAGACTTCAGTTGGGAAGAGCTTCCTGTCTACGGGTGTGCCCCGCTGTACCTCCTTAGTGCTGGAGAGATGCTGGGATGGATGGACTAGGCTGAAGAACAGGCTATGGAGACTGGAAACTGGGCGTGGTGGCCCAGGGTGGGTGGGATGGAGCCAGGCTGCAGGAGAAGGGTCAGCACAGCTCTGCTCGGCTCACAAAGGGTCCTTGTTGTGGGTAATGGGACTCCCCTGGCAGCTTTATTTGCTGTCAGTGACTTTTATTAAAGTCTCCAGTTTCAGACCCGCCAACCTCCAACCATTGTGTGTGCCCCATGGGCCCTGGCCCCAGCCCCCAGCCCCTGGCTAAGCTGACTCCAAAGAGCCTCCTACTCTGCCCTGCCCTGCCCTGCCCTGCCCTGCCTCCCACCTCTACCTCCCAGGGTGAATCAAAAAAGCTGCCCACTCAGAGGGAACATCTCAGCCTTTACCCTCAACACCCAGACTGTCTCTAATCCACCATAGGTTGGGCTGGCACTGAAGGTTTGCCTGGAAGAATTCACAGTGATATACACATGCGTGCGCATAGATGTGTGTCCTGGAGGGGTGCACACCCTTGTGTTTCCTCTACCTTAGTCTGCACACAATAGGCTAGAATGTATACTGCTTGGTAATTGAGAAAGAGGTGGGCAGAGGTGCTACAGCTTGCTTCTCTTAGCATTTAGGGGTGCCCGCTAGACATACTGATCCAGTCCAGACTACAATCTGGATACCTTCTCCTGTTCCTTTCTCTCCTGCCCAGGGGTAGGAAGGAAGCAGTAGCCTCCTCCACCCTGACCTTGGGTAGCTAAGGGTCTCACATATACTGAACATCTGCCAGAAGTCTTACCTCACTTCACCCAGACCCAGGAATATAACGCAGAAGCCCAGGCTTGAGACCCAGCCCAGAACCCAGGCAGCTGTGGAAGGCCTGGTCCTCACATTCTTCTAGAAAACACACCTGGGGTTTGAGAGTGAAGAAACTTAGGCCAGGCTCTTCAGCATGAGTTTGGAATGAAAATGAATGGTTGGTCCCAGAAAGTCCTTACTAACCTGGGGAAACAGAAAAGGAATGTGGAGGGAGACTCAAACAGTCTCTGGTGAGGCCTGGGATGGAGGTGGAGTCAAAGGTAGGGGCTGGTGGGGAGTGGTCTCAGGTCCCTACCGAGTGCCATGTCCGATTCCACTCTGAAGGACCAAATGGGGAGATGGCTATTTCTCTTTGTACCCCACTATATGAGATATGCAGTGGACCTTGTGCGAAGCCTCTGAATGCCTTAGAAAGCCTTCCTCTGGGGCAGGGCAGACTCAGGGTGTTCCTGAGCTCTTTAAAGCTGAACTGAGGATTCATGCTCCCCCAGGTGGAGTCCCTAATGTCTGTCAGAAAGGAAGACCTTAGCTCTCTGTCCACCTATCTCTGCCCACCCCACCCCCCATAAAGCCCCTGCTTTAGAGAAAGCATCCCTGTCCACAGGCACAGCCTGTAGACATGTATGTAGACATGTATGTGCACATCCACATACATGTCCACATGTATGTGCACTCTGACTATGTATGCTGTAGGGTAGGAACCATGGGCAATCTTGTGTGAATGTGCGTGTGTGTGTGTGTGTGTGTGTGTGTGTGTGTGCATCTGTGTGACTGTTAGTGTGTAGGTGGGAGGTCTGAGTGTTTGGAATGAGTCAGGAAGTCAATTTGCACGCTTGTGTGTGTCTCTTCTGGGAGGTGCTACTTCAAGAGGACCAGTGTCATGTGTTTAAGTGGAAGGTATCTATGTTTGAAGGTGAATACATGTGCTGTCAGCTGTCAGTCGTACATACGTTGGAGTGTGTCAGAGAGGGGGAGGGCCGGAGGACCTGACAGCCCTCCCCAGGGTCTTCTAAGCTCCTGGCTCGACTTGTGCCAGGCCATTTGGGGAGCGCCCGTGCTTTATGGTGCGCGGGTGAAAAATGGGAATGCTAATAAGTAAGTCGTTAAGTTGTCTTGCAAAAATGTTAGATGATAAATTGGGTAATGTTATTGTTGAAATGAAATATGTAAAATAAATGAGTTATTTATTTCTAATAAATATTTTGTTTACGATATATTTGTAGGGATGTTAATTATTTTCCCCCTCAATCGGGGCAACTTATAAATTCTAATAAAGTGCAGGCTGTGGTGAGAACAGGAGGGTAGTGCTGGCTCCTCCAGGCCGGGCTGGTCCTCTCCCTTGATGGGTGTCATCAGGATGCTCTGCTGTCCCTGGCTCCACATAACATAAGGGAGAACAAAAAAGGAAGCCAAAGTAGGTAAGGCACGCCTGTGAACCACCAACCGGGTGGCTGAGGCAGGGGGATAGTGAGTTTTAAAGACTGCCTATGCTACATAGCAAAACCTTGTCTCAAAAAAGGAGAAGGGGTGAAAAAAAGAGAAAAGGAGAGAGACAGAGAAGCAAGCCAGGGAAGGAGATACTCAGACAGGGTCTCCATGATGAGATGATTAAATCTCCCTAGGCTGGGGCCTGCGCCTCAGCGAGCGAGCAAGCTGACGAGGCTCTGGGCTGTTCTGTCAGCACAGGAACAAGAGTCCTGCAAAGAACAGTAAATACCGACAGAAATCAAACAGCAATCCTTGTCACCTACACCTGTCAACAGCACTGAGTACTCACACTAGACTAGGTGCCCTCGGTGACCCCCACTCTCTCCTGTCCCTGCCAGGGATGCCCAGAAAGGCAGACTCTCCATCCACTCCTGTTTTCAGATTCCCCCACCCTCTTCTAATTAAACTTTCTCTTGTCTTCCTTCAAGGAAGCCTCCCCTCCCCCTTGGTCCCACCTCTCCCCCTCAGCCCTTTCTTCCCATCCCTTCCCCCAATGCAGGACTCTCTAGTACTGGAGGTGTCAGTGGCTTCTTCAGGGTAATCCTAGCTGAACCCCTTGAAGAGCCATCTGACCAGAAATCAAGCAAGGCCCAGGCCTGGGCCCCAAAGGCTGGCCCTTGGGGTTGGGGGTGGGGTTGCACATTCTCCTTCAGAACAAGCTAGCCCCTGCAGGCATGATCTCCCCGTGGGTAATAAAACTGCTGAGGCAGGACCACTTGGTGGGCAGGGACAAGTAGCACAGGGACCTGAGGGAGGACTGTTCTGTCCCTGCCCTGAGGCCTATCCAGTTCTCCCTTCAGTCTGCTCACCCAACTCCTGGGGCTCTACAGTGAGTTCCCACGATGAGCCTCCAGGCTGACCAGATAGAGGACTCAACCACTTAGAAAGCCTTCCTCTGGGGCAGGGCAGACTCAGGGTGTTCCTGAGCTCTTTAAAGCTGGACTGGGGATTCATGCCCCCCCAGGTGGAGTCCCTAATGTCTGTCAGAAAGGAAAACCTGTAGCTCTCTGTCCACCTATCTCTGCCCACCCCACTCCCATAAAGCCCCTGCTTTAGAGGAAGCATCCCTGTCCACAGGCACAGCCTGTGGACATGTATATGGACATGTTTGTGGGAGGATAGAGAGACCTTTGACCTTGACTAAGAGAAGGGAAATAATACCAGTCAACAGACACAGGTCACACGCATGGCCATATTCACAACTTCCACAGAGACATGCTTGTACACAACATAGCCTTGTGAGTTCCAGGAGTCCCAGTGTTGTACGAATCCAGCCACAAAGCCCCAGTCCCATATACCCAAAGTCCTACAGTGCTTCTTGTGGAGGAACTCGAATCAGGTCCAGGAGTTGCGAGAGAGGGATGACCAAACTAAAAGGATATATGAAATCATTGCCAACCCACCGAGGTAGAGGTAGGGGGTGTTGACATTGGGAGAGGGCGCCCCCTGCTGGACAGAACAGTCATGCACACTCCCCAAGTCAACCTTTCTCCCTTCAACCCAGGCATACTGAAAGCATTTGAACACCCAGTATACAAGTCCACCACCCAATGGACGAGGTCCAAGCAGACACTATAGCTCTAGGTTCTTTTCAAAACATGCAAAAATTTTGACCATCATTTGTTTAAATTGTATAAATAATTCACTGGGTTTTAATAAGATTTTTTTTCTATGAATCGGCAACAAAGCATGAAATGTGGTATTTTCACCATGAGTTGCTGGGAAATTTGGCTGGACATACCATCTTGTCCCTTCCTCCCTTCCACCTCAAGCTACACCGGGTTCTTCAGAATGCTACCCCTTCGGCTCCTGCCTTCCTTGGCTAACAGAAGAGGGAAATTCCAAGGAGCCCTTGAGTGAAAGTGAAGGTTGGGGACCCTGTACCCCGGTTCACACAGTCTCATCTGAGTTCAGAGCTTGAGTCCTGAGTCCCAGCATAAGTTCCAGTGAAGGCTGTCCCCAAATTCCAGATGAGCAGGCAGTGCAGGGATGTTTGTCTGGGACAGGAGTGTCTGTTGGTTTAAGAATAGAACAATTGGAGGGCTGGAGAGACAGCTCAGTGGTTAAGAGCACTGACTGCTCTTCTGAAGGTCCTGAATTCAAATCCCAGCAACCACATGGTGGCTCACAACCATCTGTAATGAGATCTGATGCCCTCTTCTGGAGTGTCTGAAGACAGCTACAGTGTACTCACATATACTAAATAAATAAATAGTTTTAAAAAAATTATAGAAAGATTGGTGTCCTAAACAGGAAGTATGGCCAAGTATTTGAGGAGTCCCAGATGGCCAGTATCCCCATTTTAGTGGTCAAGGCATACCTGCCTATTAATGAAGTCCTCTGGCTTCACCACCCACCTTTGATCCAATACTGGTGGCCAGGCCTCCCCCCAGTGATCCTGCCAGGCGACCCCTTTGACAACAGCAGCCGCCCCAACCAAGCGGTAGCCGAGACCCACAAGCGCAAAGGCCTGAAGGAGGGCATCCCAGCCTAGGTGGTGAGCTGGGAAGTCTCCTTGGTAGGTTCGTGGGTCTCACTCTCCTCAATGACTAGACACGGGTGTGCAGCACTGGACAACTTTCTGGACAAACTGTAGGCCTCCTGGTACTGCCACGTGCTGCAGAGGACACCTGAGACTGTCCCCAGGGCTTCCCCCTGGAGGCTGCCAGGGTCACCCTGACATCACTCAGCACTCACTTGGTACCAACTATATTTATTTATTTTGGAATTATAAGGGAGCAGGAATCGCTCTCTGCAGGTTGGACTAGCAGGCCGTGGGGTGGGCGGGAAACGCACGGCTCTTAACATTTTCAGAGGGAAACAAGCAGATGTCCAAAAGTCTAAATAAATGCATTCAGAGGTAAGATAAAATAAAATAAAATAAAGAAAAAAGAGAAAGAATAGAAAGATTAAGTTAGTCGCTATTTTCTCCAGGTGCCTCCCAGAGTTCTCAAACACGCCCCCAGGCTGCTGCACACCCGTGTCTAGTCATTGAGGAGAGTGAGACCCACGAACCTACCAAGGAGACTTCCCAGCTCACCACCTAGGCTGGCAGCAGAAGGCGCTGAGACAGGGGAACCACAGTTGGTTACAGGGAAAGTCAGCTCTAGGGAAGCGGAGAAGGGGGCCATCAAAGTCGGGAGCCCAGTAGACATTAGAGATGAAAGACTCGAGACAAGGTCAGACACAGGGAGGTGTGGGGGCAAGAAACTATCCAACACTGGAGAAAGGTTTTCCAGTCTACTTCCAGATGTCTCCTGACTTCTGATCCTTGGCACTGCCTACCACCAAGCCCTGCAGGCCCCAAACATCTCTTCCCTGCCTCGGGGTCCTGTCTGGAAAAGCCAACCACCCATGCCAGTGACCCGGGGCCTAGGAACAGAGCTGGCTGGCCCTGAGGCAGTCAGCCAAAGCCTGGTGGGACTCAGCCTCCAAGTTGGTCATGGGTCATGGGGGAGGGGAGGTGGGCCTCCTTCCGGCACCAAACGACTGTCCGTCCGTCCACGTGCTCCACACAGAGCAGGGCCCCTTCCTTTCTGCTCCCCTGCCCCTAGCCCTAGTTGAATAAAACTCAGGGGGTTAGGGGAGCTATTCATGGAACCAGAGAATGTATGAGCTGCCCAGCAGCCTCCTCTCATTAGGGGACCCCCGTCAGGTGGCGCTCATTAACTTCAAGTTGTCTCTTGTTTTAAAACTCGAGTTGAGGGGGCAGGGTGGCGGGCACATTGTCTGGCTACTGCCCCAAAGAGATTAGGCACCCAGGGGGAGGGGGCAGGCAAAGGCCCTTTAATTAGTTACTTTGAAAGGTTCCCTGTCCTCTTTCTCTCAGGTCCCCCTCCTAACACCCCCCCCCCCACGGCTGGACCCAGCTTCCAGGGGGGACAGTCTTTTCTGCTTAGTAGAGCTGCCTGGTCACTGGGTTTAAATCCGTAGTCTTTGTTCCTGCCTGGACAATGGGCCCAGGACATCAACCACAGAGGCCAGAGGCGAAGCAGAGCCATCTCCTGTGAGGTTGGACCCGGCTGAAGCACTGTATCCTGGCACCAGGGCACAGCAGGGGTTGGACATCATGGACCCTTTCTTGGCAGACAGGAAAAGGACAGGAGGGAGACGGACACACACACACACTCATACACTCACTCCTCAGCCTCAGAGCCTAGCTTTGGCACAGAGTAAATAAGACAGTCCTCAGGCCAGGGTCCTTTTACATAAGGATTTTCTTTAGGGAGGTGGGGTCCTAGGACCTAGCTTGAGAACAGGAAGGTCCTCTGCCTTTCTGTAAAACAGAAAGAATGGCTTGAGTCAGCAGAGCTGGGCTCCAATCTTTCTCTACTATCCCTGAACAAGTAGCTTCCCCAGCCTCTATTTTCCTCCCCATTAAATGGGGGCATAGAGGCAGACACAGTGACACACATCAGTAATCCGAGCACACGGAATGCTGAGGGAAGGGTAGTGAGTTCGAGGCAGACCTGGAATGTAGAGTGATTTCCAGGACAACTTGGGCTATATAGTAATAGCCTGTCTCAAGCCAAAACAAACCAGGGGCTAGGAGATGGCTCAGCAGGTGAAGGACCTCACCACTAAGCTTGACCTGATTTTGATGCCCTGAGCCTGTCGTGGGCTAGAAGAAGAAGACCAACTCTTGCAAGTTGTCCTCTGGCCTCCACACATCCACTGCGGCGCACACAGAGGCAAACACACAAAATAAATAAATGTAAATAAAACAAAAACAGGCAAGGGCTTGGGATGTAGCTCAGTCAGTAGAGTGGCCGACTGCCTGGCATGCAGGGCACCTGGGTTCCATCGCCAGCATGGCATAGACCCAGATGTGGTAGCACATACCTGAGATCCTAGGACTCAGCAGCTGGAGGAAAGGGGATTAGAAAGTCAAGGTCCTCAGCTACACGGTGCATTTGAGATAGCCTGGACTACATAAAACCCTGTCTCAAAAACAATGCCAGTACTAGCAATTTTTAAAAATGTGGAGGGCCAGGCAGTGGTGGCGCACGCCTTTAATCCCAGCACTCGGGAGGCAGAGGCAGGTAGATTTCTGAGTTTGAGGCCAGCCTGGTCTACAGAATGAGTTCCAGGACAGTCAGGGCTACAGAGAAACCCTGTCTTGAAAAACATACAATCAAAACAAAACAAAACAAAAATGTGGAGGAAATCGTGCACTCCTCTTAGGTCCCCAGTAAGCTGTGTAAAGGTGTCTAGCCCAATTACAACATTAATTTTGTAAACATGCCATCTGACCCCACACCCTCAGCTTTAAGGGGCAACCTCGTGGGACCCATTCTGCTTCTAGGTGGTGGTGGCAAGCATGAACTAGACAGACAAAATATGCCACACTTGGGAAAGGCTTACAGGACAGGAGTGAAGAGGAAGGAAGATGTGAGGAGGATGAGCTAGACAACAGAGGGGAGGGTTGAACAGGAGAGGATTTCTGCCTGGTCAGGAGTTGTCTGGGGAGGGGTGAGGCTGAGTTGCAGGAAGAGACGATGAATTGCCTGGGTCAGCAGATTAATGGTACTAACGAAGTTTCCAAGAGCACGGTGAGTTGGGGGGTCGGGGGCGTCCATGTGGAAAGGCACATGACAGGGGGTTGATCAGGCTGTAGATGAAACAGAGAGAGCTTCCCGGGCAGCGGGGGTAGGAAATGCCAAACCCAATTATGCCCCAATCCTTCTGGCCTCCAGAGCCCTCCTTCAGAGAGCTGGGAAGAGGCTGTGACCTCTCTCTGTGGGTGTGTGCGCTCCCTGACACACACGTAGACACACTGCTCACGCGGGTAAGTTATGTCATGTGTGCACAGGGGCAGACTTCTGGTAGGAAGGAACATAAGGATGTTGTTAGTATTAGTTTATGCATTGTCTACACACACACACACACAAACATACACACACACACAGATGCATGCACATTTTTGTATCGACATCATTTGATTCCTCAATGTTGTCCTTGTATATGCCTAAGTGTCTTTGTCTGGCCAGTACATGTGTCACAAGTTGGTGGTAGGAGAAACTAGGGAGTCTCTCCACAAATCTACTCTGGGCTCAGCCCTGGGTTTTGTCCTATCAAGCCATTTAGGTGACTAATTCTCTGAGCAGATAACTGAAAATCTATCAGCCTCTGGTTAATGGGAGTGTACCCTACTTTGGGGAAACCCTCCCTTACGGAAATCATCAATTAAATGGTTCCTTTTAACAACCCAAGTTTGTTGAATGAATAAGTGTGGCAGGCTGGGCACCCGCTCCAGTTTAAAGACTTCACAAAGGATATCAAAGAAGCAGATCAAAGGGTGAACAAACATCCCTTACAGGACCTGGGGAAGCCCTTGGTTAAAAATCAACAGTTGAGAGGCGATTAAGCTTGAGATAAACCCCTGAACTCATAACGGCAGCCCAAGAGCAGCGGCCCAGCACTCGGGGGTCTTTCAGGGAGATGGGGGTGAAATGGTGAACCACAGGCGCATGTAGGCTCGGAATTGACTACTGCATGAAGAGGAACAATTTCCTTTCAAGTGGTGTGTGTGTTGTGTGTGTGTGTGTGTGTGTGTGTGTGTGCTGTCAGCATTGGAACCCTCCAGACACAGGACAGAATTCACATCCTCTGCCATATGCTGAGTGGCGTTATTATAGTTATTAGCAACCATGCCTTATCATAAAGTTACTTTTCCTTAAATATGTAAGAAAAATGGCTATTCTTCAGCGTGAGTTCCAGCCAGCATATTCTCCTGGGAAATTATTTCCAGTTTTCTAACCTGAGAAAGACAACAAGTGCATGATCTAAGCACCCTGGACACTGACAGGAGGCCCTGTTGGAAGTTGATCCATGATGTAAGGGGCTCCCACCATACTGCTAGGATCCAGGATCCACATGGTGCCCTCTTTGGGGATCAAACTCCCAAGGTGCTGCACTGTCTTTGCTCCCCTTCGGGGAATCCTAGCCCATTCTCCTTAAACTCCAGTCTCACAGATTCAGTCACTGGGGCTCCTGACCCTAAGATGCCTCCCCCCATAACTATCCCGTGCCCCCACCGCAATGTCCATCAGGGAGACAGCTCCTCTTGGGGCCTGCAAGCTTTTGTTAGCGTTATGTGAGCCGCTAGTGACAAGGGCCCTGAAACCCAACTCGGCCAAACTCATAAAAGGGGTCACTGTCTCTTTAATTAAAGTTCCCTGTTTGGAGGTTAAAGACAAACCCGTTTGATGGCGCAGGTGTGTAGAGGTGGGGGTGGGGGAGAAGAGTGGAGGGGGCTGGAGGGAAATGGAATTCTATCCTCGGAGAAGAGCAAGGAGGGGCCTCTGTAGGGGCAGACTGGCTGACTGGACTGGAAGGTCCGACGGGGAGCTGAGGGTCCCTGGTGTGGGAAGGGTCACGGGGGAAGAAGCAAAACAGGGGCAGGGAGCCTACGGGGCCCAAGGGCAGCCGGCTCTGATCTCCTCAAGTATGCGTGCACTCCAGGCCCAGAGCCAAGCCTGTGCCCTCAGCCACCCTGCCCAACATTATGTCTCGCTGACCACTCCCCTTGCCCACTCTGGGATTTTCCCCACCTCTCCCACCCCAAAAGTTCTCCATTAAATGAGGGCCCAGGGCCTAATCCCATCTCCACACAGAAGCAACTTCATCACAGTTTAACATAAAAAGATCAGCTGGTATCGACCCGTAATTTGGACCCGTGCCACGCTATTGGCAGGAAGACAGAATAAGTTAGGGTGGCCATGTTTCAAAAATTCTCTGTGTGCACTCAATCACAGCCCAGGGAAGGCGGGCGGGTGCGTAATAACCCAGCCGCGCTCTCCATTTCCCCTGTAGATCAATGCTAATACCGGGAGGCCCCAGAAGATGGATGGAACCGACAGGAACCTTGAAATCCCGACACGGGGGGCTGGTGCCTCAACCGATAAAGGATTTCATTGCCACTGGGGCAGGGACATCAAAACCCTTGGGGTTGTGAGGGGACAGTCTGGTGGGGGCAAAGAAGCTAAAGAAGGAGCAGCTTCCTCCCTCACGATTACTCCATCACTTTCAGGCGTACGCACCAGCCCTGGATCTACCTTGGCTCCCACACTGCCAGCCCGAAGCTTGAACAACTTCTCAAGGAGGCCTAGCCTCTGAGAGGGCACTCACAAGGGCTCTCAGACTCACTCAAACCTCACTCAGATCTGCTGCAGTGAGACACACTCCCGCAGAGGCATCCACAGCTGACAAGGAGACAAGATGGCAAATACCCACGTGGTAGAGGCTTTTCTTCCTCCCATCTCTGCCTTCTGTGTGTTTCCTTCTGATATTGTTCAGAAAGCTGTTGGTTGGTGGGAAATTAGAGACCTTTCTAAGATGTAAAGTGGGAAGACCAAGGCATCTGGACAGGAGCTCCTATGCTGGGGTGAAGGCAGGGGTGCCAGCCCCACCCGACAGCTCAGCTGCAGGCCTCTGGGCCTGTCTCGCCGTCTATAAAGCCGGAAGCTTGCCTGTGCCATTTCCTCGCCCACTCCTCCCAGCCTTCCTCTTTCATTCTAAAATGTCTCCTCATGTAACCCCGAGGCTAGCCTGGAGCTCCCTAGGTAGTCCAGGCTGATCTCAAACTTTGGTGACCCTCCTGCCTCAGCCTCCTGAGTGAAGGGATTATGGGATCACAGGCATAAATTAACACTGCCAACTAGAAGAGAAACATTTTGGATTTTTTGTTTTGTT
Organism: Apodemus sylvaticus; assembly: GCF_947179515.1. Classification (NCBI taxonomy): domain Eukaryota; kingdom Metazoa; phylum Chordata; class Mammalia; order Rodentia; family Muridae; genus Apodemus; species Apodemus sylvaticus. The sequence continues at coordinate 16,765,004 of NC_067472.1, read as the reverse complement.
TTGTTTTGTTTTTGAGACAGGGTTTCTCTGTGTAGCCCTGGCTGTTCTGGAACTCATTCTGTAGACCAGACTGGCCTTGAACTCAGAAATCCACCTGCCTCTGCCTCCCAAGTGCTGGGATTACAGGCATGTGCCACCACTGCCTGGCTTGAACAGAAACATTTCTAAGGCCTTCCAGATCTGAATTTGTCTATGCAGACACAAATACTCGCAACATCCCCCACAAATTCAGGCACCCCAAAGCTGGCATTTTGAGTTTTGTTTGGTTTTAATTTTTTAAATTTAAGTGGTAGACTAAAACATAAAAGTTGTACCTAATAATGTGCCGTATTAATTCAATTAATTAATTAGTTCAATGCATTCATGTGCTGCAAAAAATTTTAAATGCATGTTTATTTCCTCAAAAAGTTATTTCTATATGATGAAAAAGTGTTCTAGTTTTTAAATGATATACATGTAATATATATCATTGTATTTGTGGAATAATAATAAATAATTATTAATTATTGGTTATTATTATTATTGGTACACTCTAACTTTTTAGGATGTCCTGAAGACACACACACACATGTGTGTGAATGTGCACACACAGATACTCACATACAGTGGGGTGGAGGATACTTTTCCACAGGCTCCCTACCTTTCCCAAAGCAAGATGCCAAGGACTCCCAGAAACTCAACCCTCCCATCCACCCCCTCCCCATCTGATGCAAAGAATCAGGAGCATGTAAAGATACAAAGAATTGTCAAGAGTTTGGAGAGGGAGAAGCTGAGGCCGAGGCTGGTACCTGGGCACCAATCAGGGTTGTTCCCCTGCCTGCTATCTGATTTCCTTCCTTCCAGCCTTTGCAGGACAGGAGCCATTTGTATGGCCTGGCACTGACATCTTGTGGCCACCCCTAAGGATTGCAGGCATCTCAATGAGGCACTTGGTCCGGTTCACAGGGGAACTTGGTCATGGTTTGGTCAGGGTTGCAGTTCCCATCCCTGGAAGCTTCCCCCAATTCTTAGCTGCCAGGAAACACTCAGGGGGATGGCATGTACCTCCTGGAGGGTGAGGTGACAGGACTGGAGGCTACCATGCAGAAAGGCTTCACTTGATAACAAAAGGGGCTGGGGAAAGTGGATGCTTCTGGGAACTTTAATCTGTGGCAGAGACAGAACTGTGACTTTCTGTAGCCCCCACCTGACACTGAGCTGGGGGCTGAAGCTGAGGGTGTAGATGGGACTTTCCCTAGGTAACCCTGCCAGAAAGAAGAGACTCCGCCCTAGCCTCGTCCACGTCCAGACTGCAGGGGAGTGTACACCCCGCTTTCAGCCTTAACCTGTTGCAGGGTGAGACAGGAAAGCATGGCTTCATCCTGGCAGAGCCTCTACCCCTGAGGAACAAGAAGACTCGGCTCCTTGCCAGTGCGTCAGCCCTAAGAATAACAGAAGCTGCTTGCCATCCCAGCCCTCTAGTCAAAGTGCTAGCCTGGAAGTCTAAAAGGAAGCTGGCTTCCACCGCCAACCTATGGCTAGTGAGAGAGCTAAAGGTAGAAAACTGGAGTTATCCTGTTCTCTGGAGCCAGCCTCCTCCATTCAGCGGAGATCTAAAATAGGGACAGAGGTAGCCATGACTGGAGTAAGGTCTGACCAGAGATTCCAGAACCCACATTTCCTCCTATCCCCCAGGGTCCCCTACCACCTCTGGAACCAAATCTCGGGCACCTAAAAAGTGACAAACCACACCCAGGCAGGGGCTATGAGTTCCCAGCTGCAGAACCCTGGAGGTGCTGGGGTGTTGAGTTTGTTATAAATTACAGACTCATTAAGAGAAGGTGTGAAGGGCTCAGTAACAGCTTTCGGGGGCCATCTTTTCGATTTCTTGTTCAGTTTGTTTATTGCAATTGTTCCTGTCTCATAAGCTTATTGCAAAACCAATAAAAATGATCTATTCCGAGAGGGGAACTGCTCTTTTGACTAGTAAGCTGCCACTTAGTAGGAGACCCTTCCCCCCTTCCCAATGGCTGCAGCACTAGCCTGGCTGACCAGCTGTCTCCTGCCGCGGGGTCAGCAGAGGGTGCCAGATTCCTGCTCACCAGAAACTGTGTCCACCTGCCACACAGCCACCCTGGGCTAGCCTCTGGCCTCCAACCTGGCCCCATCACACCCAGCACTGTGTACCCCAGCCCTCCAGCTCAGCTCGGTTACATGGGATGGTGGGAAGCCAGAACAGGATCCAAGGACAGTCACGGGAGCTTGGAATTTCAAGTGGAATTTTGTTGTTTCCACACTGTGCCTCAGGGAACCTGTGCGGTTAGCGTGAGCCTCCCTGCCTGGAGTAGCCTTGAAACGTAGTATTGTTAACAGAAAGGCCTTCAGAGGTTCCCTAAAATCAGAAGTCCCAGCTTTGACCTTGACATAACCAAAGTCATCACAGTCATAATTAAGGTAACAGAGATAAAAACCTTCAGCTAAGCCAGGCCGTATGTAGTGAAGTATTTCTTTAATCCCAGTTCTCAGGAGGCAGAGGCAGCCTGGTCTACATAGTAAGTTCAGGACACCCAGGGCTATACACAGAGAAACAGAGAAACCCTGTCTCCAAAACAAAACAAAACAAAACAAAAACAAAAACAACCAACCAAACAGAAAGAAGAAACCTCCGTCCTAAGGCAATTGGTTCTCCCCATACTGCAGCTTCAGAAATGATATCCGTTGCAGTTGGAGACCATAATAGTCTGATACATCCTGGATTTCTCTGTATTGCTGATGTTACGGTGGAGGTAGGGGGGCAGGGTAGAGGAGGCTCAGAGAAAACCCAGCAGAGCTGCACAATCTCACACAAAACTCCACGATGTCAGAGTGGGAGACTTGTAAAGTCTGTCTCCCCCATTCTTTTCTGTCTCAAATATAGAATGAAGGTCAGACCTGAAGTGACTTGGCTAAGGTCCCACAGTTGGTGGCAAAGTTAGGAGGGGGACCCAAGGTAACCAGCCTCTGCCTCACTGCTTGTTTACAAATCTCTCTGTCTTCAGTATCCTGCTTATGTCAAAGGGTGCGGTATCCCTCACTGAGTCCCTGCAGCCACCACAGCCCCCAGACTGACACACACACACACACACACACACACCAAGGAAGGAGAAGCTTGTTCTCTCTAGAGCACGATTGGTCTCTTTCCCCAAGGCCAATGCCCTGGCTCTCCTCCAGGGCCTGGAAGACAGAATAAACCTTGGGAGAAGCATTTGGACTTTCTCTACTACTTCCAAGAGATAGCATTTGTTGACCATTCTTTATCTATTTGGAGGAGGAGGACAAGGGCTGAAGGGGAGACAATGGGCAATAGTTCTCAGCAAGAGGAGCATCTCAAGGACTTGGCGTATCTTCAGAGAGTCCCAATAACATTGTCCCTTGATCTCTGTGGATTCGCTTATACCAGCCTTACTATGTGTCAGTACGCACAAATAGCCTTACTATGTGTCAGTACTCTTCTAAGCATATTACTTACTCATTTTCCAATTTCATTTTCTGTAAATGTAAGCTGGCCATGGTGGCACATGCCTGTAATACCACCGTATAGGAGGCAGAGGCAGGAGCATCAGGAGTTCAAGGTTTGCTTTCACTACCTATGAAGTCCCAGGCCAACCCTGGACTCCATGGCAAAACCATGTCTCAAAAATAACTAGTGTATTCAGTCCCCTAGAACTCAGTGTGTGTGAGTATGGGACAGGGGCGTCGGGGACAGAGGACAATGTCAGGCCTCCTGTTCTATCACTCTCTAACTTATTCCCTGAGATGATAGGATCTCTCCTCTCTCAGTGAGACTCTAACAGCTGGACTGGTGACCAGAAAACCCCAGTGAGGGTCTGGAGCTACCTAAGGAGTCCAGAGTGCTTTTCTACTTTTGCAGGGAACCTGGGTTCAACTTCCAGCACCCACATGGTAGTTCAATCTCAGGGGATCTGATGCTTCTGGATCGGATTTCTTCACCTGAGTCTTCTGCTGCTCTCCGCAGGCACAAACGTGGTACACACACATACACGCAGTCAAACACTCTCGCAAGCAAGCCTCAGCAATCTCCCTGTCTCTCTCTCTCTCTCTCTCTCTCTCTCTCTCTCTCTCTCTCACACACACACACACACACACACACACACACACACACACACACACACCGAAGGGCTGGGGTTGCAGCTGCCCTATGGGTGGCTTTTCATGTGGGATTTGCATATTTGAGATCCCACCAGTCTCTCCAACCCAATCCCTCCCCTCTTTCAACTTTAGATTTCACGTGGCTCTTGTCCGTGTGTCTGTAATACAGTAGCATCTCTTCAGTTGGTGTTTGTTGTTGGTTTACTTCCTAGACTAAAATATTGACCCTGCAGAAATGGGGTAAGGGAAATTCCCTCTGCCTCTGTATTTGCCTGCTGGAGAAGAGCCAGAGTGATTGGCTTTCAGTTCCTGCTCAACCAGATCCTAGCTGTGAAGCCTGGGGCAAGCTGTTTACACTCTCTGACTCAGTGGGACTAATAACAGTATCTACTTCAGAAGAGCAAGAGGCTTTAGTAGCTTAATCAAATGATAGAGAATTACTTAACAAATTAATATTTATCTTGATCCTCCTGTCTCAGCCTCCCTACTGATCAGATTTCACAAGAGTGCCCCCATACCCTTGTGAAATTTTTAGACCGTACATGAAAGAATTGGGACTTTGAGGCTCTTGGGAGACCACAGAGTGAGCTACCCAAGAGTGGGGGGAGGAACCGCTGAAAGCTGTTGTGCTAAAATGCAAGTGGAAATGTCTCAGGTAACAGCCCTCTCAAGAATGTGTGACATCCTGGGACTGCCGATCTCTGGGCAGGAGTGTGAACCTCAACCTTTCTTAGAGCCAGATAACGCAGATAAGGGAACTTGTTTACTTTCCTGAGGGCTAATGTGGATTTCCTCTCTAGACGCAAAGTACCCCAGAAAAGGACTGAAGTCAGAGATCGCCTTCTGTCCTGCTAAGCCTCCCAAGAGCTGGTGGGGAAATATCTACATAGCAGGCTTTGGAAGGGCACACTCCCATCGCCTGGGAATCTTCTCTTCACAGCTAGAACAAGGACTGGGGGCTCCCTGTGATAGGGAGGAAGGAAGATTCTGCACATTCCAGAGAGATATGATGTCCTTTGAGTCAGCACAACTCTTGTTTAGCACAATCTGGGTCACCTCTGCCCTTGGCTTCTTTGAAGACCATGTTTCCTGCTTGAGATAGGCAGCCTGGACCAAAGACAGCTCCCATACCATTCCTATCTAGAGGAGGCTTTCTGCTGCGTTCTGGAAGCCAGGGACCAGGGGCATAGTGCCAAGAACCCACGGCCTCGTGGCTCCCTCCCACACAACAGCCTGCACTGACGTCTCTGAGGCCTTTGATTAAAGAGACAAGTGACTTTGCCCATTCTATTGATCAGAATAAATTACTAGGAACTAATTTATGGGCCTCCCCACTGCCGATGACATGGTGGATTGTGCGCTATTGGTCAGTAAATTGGATTGTCAGGCTAGATTATTGGTTCGTATACAGTTATCTCTCATAGCAATATCAGGCAGCTCAGGTAGAGGAGTGAAATCCTTTCTCTGCTGCCAGGATGTCAGGCAGGAGGCCTTCTCCTTGGCTGCTGGGGAGGGGTGGGAAGGGAAGAGGAGGAGAGGGGAGGAGAGCTGAGCGAGGCCTCTGTGCTGGATGCTTATTAATTAGTGTAGCATCGCGGCATTAAAAGAACATTAGTGTGGAATCGTCTGCAGAGTGATGGGGAAATGACATGGTGGGCCTCCTCCTGATTCTCCAGCTATGGCTCTGCTGGGTAGCAGCAGGGAGGGGGTTGATGAGCAGACAGGGGGATGGGAAAGATAAAGGGTGAGGGGCAAAAGGGCCACGGGGAGGGGAAGGGAGAGGAAAGGCCATATTTGCTGGGAGTTGCAAGCAGAGCGGATCTGCTAAGTGCCAGCGTCGCCGAGCCACGCTGGGGAAATGGAGCTGCCGTTCTGCTCAGTACATCACAGCCAACGATGAAAAGTTCTAGAGCTGGGATTTCTCAGGCAATTTGGCCAGTGATGCATGGGGCAGTAGATCCTCGTGCACTCTTCCGTGCTTCTGCCAAGCCAGCAATAACAAAAACTTATTTTTTGCCAGGGAAACGGATATGAGTCAGGCAGCCCGTCAGGAGTAAGGGGGGCTTTACCACGCCACTGCGATTTGTACCGCTCCACTGTTTCCCTGAGCTCTAAAGACCTGCCAGGAGGAGACAAAGGCGAGACAATTTCGAGTTCATAGTCCTGTGTCCTCGAAGCATAACAGCGTGCCATAGATGGGGACTTTCTGGGCCTGTGGGTTGCAAAGTCAGCGGTCTTTCCTTCAAGCGCACTGAGGAGGGGGGAAGTGGGGTGACGGGGGTGAGCCGAGAGCTGGGGTGCAGCTACAGATTCCCGGGAAAAGGTTCACCTCCCAGCTCCAACCTCCCAAAAGCATGGCAGAAGGAGCCCAGAGTGCAAGAAGGGACCGGAAGAGGATGACAAGCAGGAAGGAATTTGGAATATCAATCTAGCCATGATTGATGAAAGTATTTCTATTTCCAGTTAAGACCATCTGTGCTCTCTCGTCATCTAAGACTGTCAGGGTCTTTCCCACCCACCCAGACCCCCCTGAGCTATCCAGTCCCTGAAGGGAGGGATTGGAAACCCTACTGAGTTCTCCTCTCTTTCTCTCTCTCAATCTCTCTCTCTCTCTCTCTCTCTCCCCCCCCCCCATTAGCCCTGAGGAGGTCTGTACCTCCTCTGAGGCATGATCAGGAACACAAGCAACCTGTTCCTGGAGCTTCAGACCCCAGGGCAAACGGTCCTGACTTTGGCTATCACTCATCTGACACCACCAGTGACCCAGTAAGTAAATTCCCTTGGGGCAGGGACCCAGGGTTCCCAGCTTGCTTGAGCTGCCCCAGAAAACTGCCTAGAGGAGGTCTCATTAGTATCTACAAAGACATCAATATCTTTCCTCTTCTTGGTGCTGTTGGGCATGCAGACTTGAGTTCTGAGAAGAGACTCACACCTTGAACTAAAAATAGTCTACACTTTCCAAAAGATAGAGGCTTCAAAGGTGAAAACCCCTGGCTAAGCCTCTGGGTGCATTTTATGCCTACCCACTGGTCACTCTGCTCTCTGAAAGTAAAACTGTGGGCCCTGGTGAGATGGTTCACTGGGTAACCGCTCTTGCTGCCAAGGCTGATGACCTGAGTTTGTTCCCTAGGACCCACATGGCAGAAGAGGACCAGCTCCCACAAGCTGTTCTCTGAGTTCTACATAGGTCCTGTGTACCTCCTCAAGACAGACAGACAGACAGAGACATGTGTGCGCATGTGCACATCAAACAAATAAATAGATGTGACTTTTTTCTTTTAATTAAAATTTGGTTCAGGGCCAGCCTGGTCTACAGAGTAAGTTCCAGGACAGCTAGGGCTACACAGAGAAACCCTGTCTCGAAAAAACAAAAATTAATTAATTAATTAATTAAAATTTGGCTTTCAGCATTTCCATATGAGTTCCTAGCCTAATTTTCTCCTATTCTATCCTCTGGCGACAAACATGAAGAAACGCGACTAGATCCAGCCTGGGCCAGCGCCAGGTCCTCTTGTGTGGTTCTGTCTCAGCTTGTATTACAGCAACCATATGGAAATGAGCCCGCCAGGGCCCAGAGCACCCCGGCCTCCAAAGATGGAAGAGTTTGCAAAGCTTGGAGAAAGAAAAGTAGGCCCACTGGCCGCTCTATAAATTAGAGACTCATTAAGAAGAGGCAGGAAGGGCTTTGGAGGCCTGAGCCTTTCGATTTCTTGTTGGGATAGTTTATTGCTATTGTTTCTATTTCATACGTTTATTGCAAAACCAATAAAAATTATCTATTAAGAGCAGGAAACTCATCTTTTGACTTCTTGGTGGAGGTTTCTACAGAATAAACTTTAACTGGTCTGGCATAGGTGCAGGAGAGGAGCCAGCCCTGTGGAGTCATGCCCTACCACAGGCCAGGCACAGAGCAGGAGTGTCCAGACCAGGGACGAAGAGGGGACAGACTGGGGAAGCCACACAATCACAGTCTTCTACAGAGCCCCTGTCAGCTGGATGTGTATTTACATCTGTTGCTTAGTGCCTGCAACCTGGGAGCTTCACAGCTCCTACTCCGGAGGGGAAACCTCACTTGGAAGGAGGAGATAGCCAAATGCTTGATTTATGGAACTATTCTTGAAGTGAAATTTTGTAGGGATGTTTCCAAACAGATGAATAAGATGGCCAAGATCCCAGGAAGAAGGTCGTGTCCAAGTGAAAAAGCCCAGAGCTGGCGTCTGTTATATCCTGCTCCGCCATGTTAGGCTCTACGCTACCACCCCTTTAGTTTCGTTTAATTGTACACCCCTTTATTAAAAGTCTTATTTATTACTGGTGTGGGGGGTGTGGGGGTCTCAAGACAACTCTGTAGGGATGGCTCTCTTCTTCCATCTTTGTGTGGGTCCCAGGTACTAAACTTGGTGCTCTAGGCTTGTGAGTACCTTTACTTGCTGGGTCATCTTGCTAGTCCCTGTAACCTACTTTTTAAGAAAGAAAGTATATTATCTTGAGCTAGGGATGTAGCTCAGTTGGTAGAGAGCTTGCATAATATTCAGAGCCTGAGTTTAATCCCAGCATTACATAAACCATCCGTGGTGGGTGACCTTAGTCCGAGCACTTGGGAGGTACAGGCAGGAGGATCAGAAGTTCAAGGTTATTCTTGGCTACATAGGGAATTTGGGGACAACCTTGGATACAGGAGACCTTGTCTTGAAATAAAAGTAACATTTTTAAAAAAGTATATATTCTCTCCATTTTTTTAAATGAGACACTGAAGATGGCAACATAAGAGATGTAACCAGGAACAAAAGACAATATAACCCCCAGACTGAGGACACTGGTCCTAGAAGTAGTTGCCACCTCTAGTAGTTGAAGAAAGAAAGAATAGGACATAGGTATTCTCCCCCGTGGGCCTCTAGGATGCCCTGGAAAAGATTTGCAATCAATTGAGGGAAGCCCACCCAACCATGACTCAAGTTCAAACTGGCCCGCAGAGTTCTCAACACCCCTAAATCTAGCGGGAAGAGCCACAGTGGCCGTCAATAACTGCTCTGTCAGGTCTCGGGATGGTGAGTAATGGGTCTAGAGGAGGAGACTGTGAAAAAACACCTAGGAAATAAATTTGGGTGATTAAATTTCAAGGCAGTTCATGGAACAGCAACCTGAGGCCTAAACTAAGTCATCAAGTTACTAAGAGAATCAAGATTTCACTTTAACCACAGCTGCCCGGGAACTGAGACTGCAGATTATTAGTGGGACCTGGGAAAGGTCCTCCCACCAAACACTGAGTGAAATGAAACCCTCCAAACCTTCCTTCCAAAAGGCGTGCTAGCGATAAGCTAAGTCCTTACTGCCTTCCCGTGGTCACCGTGTCACCTTTAAGGTAAAATAAACAAATACATAAATACATAAAGTAAAGATGATTGTCGCCCATGTTAGAAAGGTAGAAATGGGCTCCAAGTGGGCCCAGACAGAAGCACTCACAAATTTCTGAGCTATTCCCAGGTTACTAAAATAACAGAGGCCCAGATTCCTCTACTTCTTTCTGTTTCAACTAAATGTCATCTACCTTGATTGGATCTACCCCCCTCCAAGTCCCCAATAATCATGGTCTGGTGGCAGGGATGTAATCCACCAACACCCTCACACCCAGTCACACCCCGGGTGCTGTTAAGCCTCTCAAGTAAAGATTGCCTGCCCTGCCTCTAGTTGAGAGCCTCACAGCCACTGTTTATAGCCCATAGTGCTTCACTTTAACTTATTTGCTGCTTTGTGAATAAAGCCATGCAGCAGGAGAGTTGGAGCCCCAGCAGCCCCTGCTGGAAGGGCCCCAGCAGCCTCTGCGTGGAAGGGTCCAGGCAGGAAGGGCGGGAAGAGCTTATCAACTGCAGCTGCTTCCATCTTTCTCTTTCTCAATTTTCTTCCTCTCCTGAGACTTCACCTCTCTCTGCCCTGGCCCCACCAGCTGTTTCATGCAAATCCAGTCGAGACAGCTGCTAGCCCCATCCTGCTAAATGTGCGGGGGCCCCAGAGCCCCCTCAGCTCTCTTGGCCTAAAGCTGGGCAAATCTCTGGCGTCCAGACAAGGTTGAGATTGTTCAGAAAGTGCTTCAGTAGGAAACTCGGGGGGGGGGGGGGGGGACACAAAAAACCTGAATAACAAAAGGAGAGAAACAGACGGTGTACAGAGGCACAGATTATTCTTCTGAATAACTCTCATCGAGTCCTAGAAAAGTTTGTTGCAAGAAAAAAGGAGGCTGGACTCCAATAGCGGTGGTGTAGGCTTGAGATCCTGGTTACTCGGAGGGCTGAGGCAGGAGGAACACAGATTGAAGGCCTGTCTGGGCTGTAGATTGAGTTCAAGGACAGCATCCAGGGAAACTTGAACTTTTTCACAAAATGTAAAAGAGGACTGGATGTATAGTTCAGCTACCGGTAAAGCAATGACACATGCAAAGCACTAGGTTCAGTCTCTGCCACAACCTCTCTGCCCTACCTCAGAAAAGGAGAAAGCAAAAGAAGGAAGGAAAATGGGAGGAGCAGGAAAGGAGAAAAAAAGAAAGGTAGATCTGTCAGAATGGCAACTAAGGTCCATCGAGGGAAAACTGATCAAGGAACTTAAAATCTCTGGCCTGACTCAGTGACCATCCCCAGGAAGACAGGTCTCGCTACAGAGATAGGTGGGATAAATTACCCTTTCCATGGTGGCCGGGCAGTGGTGGTCCACGCCTTGAATCCCAGCACTTAGAAGGCAGAGAGAGAGAGAGGCAGATTTCTGAGCTCAGAGACCAGCCTGGTCTACAGAGTTCCTTCCCAGAATCCTTAATCCCTACTACAGTAGCTTATGCAGGGCCACAATTATGAGGCTGTGTTAGCTTGCCTGCTTTTGAAATTACTCAGGGGGGAAAAGTGTATTTTCTTTTCTTCCCTCTCTTTTCTAAGCATGCTTTCCCTAAGACTCTGGGTTTCCTTGCTCTAAAGCCTCCTCCCTGCCCCGTGGCTGTCTGGCTAAGCTGTGCTGTTTCAGGAGCATGGCCTCTGCCCTCCCCCTTCTCTCCTCCCGTCTCCTCTTCCTGGCAACTGCTGTGATTACAGCTTGCCTGCCCCGGGCTTGTCTTTTGTCCTCAAGCTTCCGGCAGAGTCTATTCTAAGTTATTGTATTAATAAGAACCTTAAGGGTAGACTCCCAAGTTCCCTGGCTGTCATCTGGCAACTCAGATGAGATTCCCCCCAATTCCCAATAACAGATCTTTTTCAGATACCCAGAATTCCTGTCTCCCTACTTCCAGATCTTTGAGGCTTGGTTACAGCGCATGCTCACGCTCTAGCTTCAGCGGGAGGTCAACTCCATTGCCAAAACCTGCCTTGCGGGCTCTTCTGAGGATCTGGCCCCCAGATCTGGAGTTTGCTACAAGCCTGCTCTGTATCCTGGAAGGAGGTACTCTCCAGGCCTCTGGACAGAAAGGTGCCTCCTTGTCCCTTTTCTCTACAGTCTTCTGTGTGTCTCTTCCGGAGTTCAGTGGACCTAATCCAACTACACTGGCCCCAAGGATTTATCTACATTTTCTTCCAATTAAGATCTTGGGTTCATGTGGTCCACTTGGATGATTTAAAGGCAGCCCCTTTAAAATGCCTGTCCTGTCCCATTCAAATGTCCCTGAGCCAGACTGAGCTTCCTATATTCTGTCACTCTATTGGACACCAGTATTTATCCACTGCCAGCAAGAGTCCAACACCCTTCTCTCAGAGAAGCTCCAGAAGAGAGGCATGTCGGGTGATACTCTGTCACCTCTAGATCGAGGCTCAGCCATGTTCTACTGCCACACGGCTCCTAGTTCCTGGGAAACTCCTAGGCTTGCCCACCAGCACCTCAGTCTCCAGTAGCCAAATTTCCTCCAATCTACCACCTGCACATTCCCAGACAACTAGGATCTATTAAGGCAACTTTGGAGTCAAGCCTTGGTTCTCTGATGTCTTGGCTGAGTAGCCTCAGTCAAATCATTGTGAAGGAATAAGAGTTAGACCCCAAATAAGCAGACAGAGAGATGGGCCCCAGACAGAGAATAAAGACAAGATGGCAAACTTCTGGTTCCTTCTTGACCTTTGACAAAGGCCTGACAGCTTAAGACTAAGGACTGGCTGGTTTTTTTCTCTTCCCCTTGCTGACAGACTGGGCTAATAAGTTCAAGGCCAGACCAAGACATGTTTACCCAAAAGTTGTATCTGGCTGCCTGTCTTTGTTTAATTTGAACAAACCTAACTTAGGAGACAAAGACCCCCTCAAAGATCATTTAAAGTCCCCAACCCTTGAAAAGAGACCAAATTTCAGGACCACCCCCACCCTCCCCACCACCTACCCCCACTTGTCAGTGGCCCTTCCTGTGTGCCTTGCTGTCTGTGTCTCTTTGTTCCTAACAAAGACTTTTTTCAACCCCTGATTCTGTGTGCTCTGTCTGAGATTTTCCCCCCGCTGCCACCTGTTGTATTCCAGAGTTTTTCTGCCTTTTAATATGGGGGTGAGGGAGTGAGATAGGGTTTCTCTGTGTGGTCCTGGCTATCCTAGACCAGGCTGACCTCAAAAAATGGACCCTATCAAGACCCCTAGAGGATGAAATTTAACCTAAACTGCTTAAAAGAAAACTTTTCTAGTTATTTTGTGTGGGGGAGTCAGAACAAATTGCAAAAGTTTTTTCTCTCCTTTCTCCATGTGGGTTCCTGTGATCAAACTCGGTTGTCTGGCTTGGTGGCAAGCTTCCTTATACACTGAGCCATCCTGATGGCCCTGAACTAATATTTTAACGAAATGTGCTTAAGTATTTGCCTTTCTCATAATTGATGTGGGAACTTAAATGTCATCTTGTAAATCATCTAACATTTTGCCTGACACATAATAGGAAGATTTTTTAAAAGTTGATATAAATAAATACTATTTTTTCTGAGACAGGGTTACTCTGTGTAACAGCCCTGACTAGCCTAGAAGTCTCTTTATAGATCAGGCTGGCCTCGAACTCAGAGATCCTGCCTCTGGAAAGCTGAGATTAAAGGTGTGTGCCACAAAGCCTGGCCATAAATCTTTCTTAAACAAACTGGTGTCCACTGAAGATCACTTATATCCTGTTTCCTGAAAATTCTGCCACCACAGAGCAAAAGCGATATCCTCTGAGAATCATTGAGGTTCATGTGATAGTCTCATTATAGACCAGTAAATTCAGTCTTCCAAACTTGATTAATACTCTTTTACTCCTAGGACTAGGGACTGTTTCTTGTTGCCTGTAAGATGTTTTCTGAGGGTAAGGTGGAGGGTGTCAGAACTTGAAACAAAGAAAATTCTCTAAGTTCATGTCAAGGCTGATAACAATTTTTCTTCTCTTGGAAGGGACTATCTTGAGAGTTCACAGGAAGGCAAGTCCAGGCCCTTGTTCAGAGAACCTTCCCAGATGGTTCGGCCATCATCCGTATAGCGTACTTGATCCCCTCTATAAGGAGCATCCGGGATTTTCTGCCTGTCCTCTCATTTGGAACTGATCTACACTGGGCACAGAGTTCACATACAATGAAGTTAAGGATCTACTCATTTTGCTGCTGGGTGGGAGGCTACATGATTCAGTGGGTCACTGAAAATGTGTATGTCTTTCCCAGACTGGGAAGAAACAGCAGCAGCCTAGCAACCAGGGAATCTGCCTAGCAACAAGGGTGAGAGGCAGCCCCTGCTGGAATTGTTTGGAATGGCTGACGAATAGGCAGAGAGGAAGACTTTTCCTGGATTTTGTCAAGCTGGGAGTCTCAAGCCAAGAGGAGAAGGGAGATCTCTAGGGATCCACAGAGCCGTGAGGGAGGCGGGGCAAACACAGAGTCAGCATGTCTGGAGATGTTTCAGACCCAAGCTAGAAAAAGCCTCATGCCTTTTCTTCAGGGTGCTTAGCAAAATGGTGGCCTTCCCACTGCTACCAGGAGGCTGCTGACGTCCCAGTGTGGACACATATGAGGAGTTTCCACCTCCCCTGTGCTCTGGTTTGCAAGGGCACATACAGCGTGTTCACGTGCGCTGCTGACCTGGAATTGTTCAACTCAGAAAACCACACATCCTTAGAAAGGATAAAGACCTACATTCCTTACAATGAGCCCACGGGCAACTTAAAGGACCTTCCAAACAGTCTGTCTAGTAAGGAACCATTAAGACCTCGAGACTGGTCTGGCTTCAATCATTTGTCCATCTCTCTCTATCCATCACAGAACAAGGGGCTGGCTATGCCCCACTGTGAACTCAAGACCCTCCCCTGAAGAGAAAAATTGTCATCTGCCTTTGACCTGATTAATAATTAAAACCGCTGAGTTTGAACTGCCCCTAACAGTGAGGTGCTCCAAAACCCCAGAAAACCTTAACAAATAAGCAGACTGCTGGGGGAGAGAGGAAGCTCTTTTCACTAGACAAACTGACAATTAGCCGCTATTGAAAATCCCCCTCCAGTCTTAGCATATTGGTTCTCCTTTGAAAGTGGCTCGGCATGGGGTAGAATTTTTGGCCTTGAGTTGGGAACTACTGTGCATAAAATCAAAGAATAGAAGCCAGCAGTTGAGAGAATAGAGGCTATTTGGGGATTAGTGATTTCAGGAGTTAGACTTCTAATAACTTGGTGAGTGGTGGGTTAGGAATGTCCTCCAGGAGCATCAGGCCGTCAACTCGGTGGGACACATCCTCACACTGAACTGGAAAGCACGAGTCACTCACTACCCCAGAGATCCGAAATACAAAATGGCAGGAAATCACCGCAACTCAGCAGCGCCACATGGCACGAGGCATTTTATAACGGCTGCAGGCAACATCTCAACGCTTGCAGTCTTGGGGTTACGTGTGAGACCCCAAGTTGGGCTCTGAGTTTTCTCCCCAAAGAGCCACAAATATAGAGCACTCCCCCCCATTTGGGAACACACTGATGGAGAACAAAGGAGAGCCGCCGAGATGGGAGATGGAGAAGGAGGGAGCAGGCATCCAAACTGCTCATTTTCCCCTAGGAAGCATAAGGCCCAGCCACTACGGTGTGCGAGCAAAGCACGCTGGTAATGGGCGATCCAGATTGCACTGCGGAGCCTCGCCTGCTTTCCAGGCGCTTACTGAACTTTTACAACTCTTTTGGGGGTAAGGCAGAAAAACCCATAGTTTCTTATTGACCAGTTGGTGAGAGGGAATCCAAGCTGGATGGCCCAAGTCCGTTGCTTCTCCACAAGGCAGTCCACCCAGGGATGCTTTTTAATACATGTATTAAGGGAGGAGGGGCTAGAAAATCATCATGTGATTAACAGCTGCAGAAGCTTCAAGACTGCAAAAGCCCAGTCTAGAAAGCACTAGAAAATATTTTTCCCTCAGAGAGGGAAAGAAGGCAGATACCACACAGACAACTCATTATCCCCAGCATGCAGGAGGGAGAGAAAGCCTTCATGGCAGAGAATTGCCTTTTTATTCTTATTTATCTTGATTGAAATACTGCTTTGAACAGTAAAACAAAAGTTCTTAAGTATAAGAGTTAAAAAATAGGTATGTGAATTCACACAATCCCTGGCCAGGAGAAAAACATAGCATAAGCCATCCCAGAAGGGCCCCTCGGCCCCTCGTGGCTAGTATGTATTCACCTCGCCAAAGGAGGAACTATTCTACCCTAATACAGCAGGCCTGACTTTGAAATCATAGAAGGGCAGTTACTAACTACTCTTCTATCTACCTTCCTGTGCTCAGCCTAACTGGGAGACTCGTTTATGTGGTCGCAGGTATCTAAAGTTCATTCCTTTCCATGGCTGTATGGTATCCCATAGTATAATAAAATATACCACTATTTCCTCCTGCTTCTATTGGGACGGTAGTGTTTTTGTTTATTGCATGGAGCTATTATGGGTATTCTTGTACTATCTTGTAGATGACAACACTCTTTCCTACTGAATATAGATATACATATTCATGAAGTAAGTACTCAGCAAATATCTTTGGAGATAATAAAAGAATACTGATAGAAAAATCAATTTTACCAGAATTAATGTATATATTTGATGTGATTTTAATTGGACGAGAAGATTTTTATTTGGAGAAAATGAATTAAATGATTTCAGAGTTACATGGCAGAATAAATGCCTGAGAAAGGCAAATAAAAATGTTAAAAATAAAAAGAGAAGAGTGAGACTTGTCTTCCCAGACACCAGACTGAACTATAAAACCTCTGTAATTAAATCAATTTGGTATTGGCATGGGAATAGATAAATGGATCTGTGGAATAAAATAGAGAGCCCAGAAATAGACCAAGTATACATATGAGAATTTACTATATGACAAAGTTGGTATTTCAATTCCATGAAAAAGAATGGATTATTTAATAAATGGTACCACGCCAACTTCCATCTAGAAGAAAATAAAAGTGGATTCCTATTTTATTCTTCCTACAAATACGAACTCTGTATAGATCAAAGACAAACATGAAAAAATAAGACAATAACAATCTTAGAAATTTAGGAAGCTACAAGCTCGATACAGAGACAGGGAGGGGTACTTAATAAACCAAGATGGGAAACCCAGAAGCTATAAAAAGAAAGAAAGAAAGAAAGAAAGAAAGAAAGAAAGAAAGAAAGAAAGAAAGAAAGAAAGATTTTACCTTGTAACAATTTTTTTTTAATTTTGTATGGTAGAATAAAAATAAAAACAATAGACAAAGGTCTAGTAAGACGGCTCAGTGGTTAAGAGTCCTGGTTGCTCTTCCAGAGGACCAGGGTTTGATTCCCAGCATCCACATGGTGGTTCACCACCATCTGTAACTCTACTTCCAAGACATCTGATGCCTTCTGGCTTCTGGTTTTGGCTTCTGTGGGCACTGCATGCACATGGTGCACAAACAGACATACAGGAAAAACATCCATACACATAAAGTAAAATAAATAACGTTTTAGACGGGCAAATGACAAACTTGAGAGAGCAGATGGATGATTAAAAGCACTAACAACCCACCACAACCCAACTGAAAAAGGAGCAAGTGATGGTGGTGGTGGTAGTGGTGGCGGTGGGGGGGGGGGGGGGGCGGCGGTGGCCGCAGTGACAGCAGCAGGCAAGTCCTGAAAGAGAGGTCAGTGTGCACAGGAGGAGACTCTCACAACTATGAATACGCATGGAAATGCAAATCAAAACGAGATGTTAGTTCATTTGTTTCAGACTGAAATTAAACCAAGGGTGGTTTCCATTGCCAGAATGAGGGACACACAGTTTTCGAACTAATAGCAGGCATGTACATTTCTATAATCCTTTGTAAACTGGCGACAGCTTCAGAAATTGCAAGTATGTATTCTTTGGGGTTTTTTGTTTTTGTTTTTTGTTTTTAGATACAGGGTTTCTCTGTGTAGCCCTGGCTGTCCTGGAACTCACTCTGTAGACCAGACTGGCCTCCAACTCAGAAATCCACCTGCCTCTGCCTCTGCCTCCCAAGTGCTGGGATTAAAGGCGTGCGACACCACTGCCCGGCTGAAGTATGTGTTCTTTTGATCCATCGATCCCACTCTTAGGAACCTAGAAGTGAAAACCCTGTTATGTAAGTATATGTATGTACATATTTATGCAAGTATATGTACATATGTACCTCAGTGTTTTGCATGAGCGCAAGAGCACACACACACACACACACACACACAATCAATGTTATTTGTACTAGTCATTTTCACACAACCAGGGGCCGGGATGGGGGAGATCAAACACTAATAGGGACAATGTAATCTGTAAGTTAGAAAAAAGTCCCCTTTAAAGATTTATTATTTTTTGTCTATGGGTGTTTTGCTTGCATGTTTGTGTACTATCTGTACACAGCACCCACAGAGGTCAGAAGTGGGGTGCGGATGGTTATGAACTGCCATGTGGATGCTGGGAATTGTGGGAAAGCAGTTCGAGGTCTTAACTGCTGCACCACCTCTGCAGCCCCCAAAGTGCCATCTTTAACGTCTAGAGATTTCTATGGTGTAAATCCTCCCTTCACGCCCAGTGTCCCTAAAATAAACAAACCAACAGGTTGAGAACAGACATGACAACCAGTCCTAAAGAAGTGAGAGTCCAACACACCCATCCTGTGGATAAGTTCTACCCCAGCTGCACATCTGTTGGTCAGGCACTGAGAAGAATGAGACAGTCCTTCAGAAGTCTTCTTAGTGACTTTTCAAGGGGTCTGTTGAGTGGAAAGAACATAAAACATATATTGATAAAACTTGCATTTGTCTGCATATTCAATTTGCACATGATTCTATGGATTAAGGAGGAGCTAAGAGAAAAGTTAAGAAGCCCATCGTTATGTATTACACGGGAATATACGTTAAAAATAAATAGAGGAGGTCCCACTACACAGCCCTCAGTGGCCTGGAACTGGCTATACAGACCACCATGAAGATCTGCCTGCCTCTGCCTCTGGGGGGCTGGGATCAAGGGCACGCACCGCCATACTTGTCTTATATAGAAATATCGTCAGCTAAGAAAGAAGGAAATGAAATACACTGAGCCTCTTACATTGGCCCAGCTGCTTATCGGCCTGTGACTAGCAGTACTTTGGAATATAGGAACACGTGAGCCATGGTTACGTCTGTTGGTTCAGCTAGAAATGTAAAAGCAAACTAATACAAGGAAATTTATTATCTGTAATTTGGTGTGAACTAAATACAATGTAGGAACAAATAAAATAAAGGTGGACATTTTACAAAAACCAAACCCCACTAGTCCTCCTTAGGCCTTCTTCGCCCTAAGCTCGCTGCCAGGACAGACACCCCCACTTCCAGAAAACAGCTCTGGATCCGGTCTGTCCCACTTTCTTCTCTGAGGGAATGACCTTGCAGGCCTCTTTAGCTCCCTGTGCCCTGCCTGCCCCTAAAGATATCTTTCAGCTTTTACTGTTTTACCGGTAACTGATTTACTGCTAATCACCATGGAAACAGGGGCAGAAAATGTGAAGAACAGAAACAGGAAGCCGCCCTGAGAAAAGAATTTTCCCAGTGATACCAAGCTTGGCCCTAGGGACTGGCTCTTCCTTTCCAGCACGGCTCCAGGAAGGCTTCTGTGGGTGTCCACTCAGAGCCCCGTGTTCCTCCCCATGTTCTCTCTCCTTGTGTGTCCGAGGGGAAGATCTATTGCTTCAAGGGGGTTCAGTTCTTCTAGGCCTCTCTTTCACTGGGGTTTTTGTCTTGAGATAGCACATGGAAAAAAAAAAAAGGCAGACAGCAATCTGTGTCTCCGAGTCAGGGCTTATTAGCTAAATCCCAGTAAATCCCAGTTGGCACCAGCAGCCTTTCTCCAGGAAGTCCCAGCTCCTGATGAATGCTGCACCCACAGAAGCCTCTCAGCTGGTTAAAATTCCTCCTGCCAGTAAATAGCTCCACCCCCGAAAACTGCAGTCTCCTTACTGCTGGCAGGGGCGACCTCACTGCAAGGGCCTAGTTTTCCATCACAAAACTGAGCACCATTAGCCGGAGAAGGGCTAGCTTACCTTCAAGTTTTTGTTTGTTTATTATTAATTTATTCATTGCTTTTGCTTAGCCTGTTTTTTATATATAAAAATTTTATTGATTGATTTTATGTATATCATGAGTACACTGTAGCTGTCTTCAGACACACCAGAAGAGGGCGTCAGATCCCATTTCAGATGGTTATGAGCCACTATGTGGTTGCTGGGAATTGAACTCAGCACCTCTGGAAGAGTACTTGGTGCTCTTAACTGCTGAGCCATCTCTCTCCAGCCCACTTAGCCTGTTTTTGAGACATGGTCTCATTATGTAGCTGTAACTGGCCTGGAACTTCTTATGTAGACCAGGCTGGCCTCAAACTCACAGAGATCAACCTGCCTCTGCCTCCTGAGTGCTGGGATTAAAGACCTGGGCCACCATACCGAGCTGTCTTGTTTTAAGACCCATTTTTTTTTTAATGTATATGGGTGTTTTGCTTGAATGTATGTCCCACATGCATGCAGTGCCCATGTAGGCAAAAAGAGGGTGTTGGGACACCTGAAACTAGAGATACGGGTGGCTGTGAGCTGCTGTGTGGGTGCTAGGAACCAAACTAAGTCTTACTGCTGATTCATCTCTCCAGTTCCTTTTTTTGTTTATGAGTCTCAGTATAGCGCAGGCTAACCTCCCACTTAAGATGCAGCCAAGGCTGGCCTTGAACTTCTGATTCTCTTGCCTCCACTTCAAGAATGCTGGAATTAGAAGCAAGTACTACAACGCCTGGTGTTAGCTCAAATTGAATCATGGCATGTCTTTGAGGGTTGGGGGATTGGTTGCACGTGCCACACACCGTAGGTCTGTGGAAGTCAGAGGACAGCTTGCCTGGGAGGTTCGTGCCTTCCACATTGAGCAGGGTTTCTCGTTTCTGCCAGTGCACAGTGTACCTGAGGCTGCCTGGACTTCCAGGCACTTCTCCTGTCTCTGCCGTCTGACTCACTGACTGTCGGAGTGTATGGTCTCAGAGGCTTACCACAGGTCAGCGTTCTTCATGGGTTCTTGGGATTAAATTCAGGTCATCAAGGTCTTGGAGACAAATGATTTTAGCTCGTGAGTCATCTCTCTGGCCCCCAGACTCAGCTTGTTTTTTGTAAATTCTCTGTGTTACATATATTTCATTGATTATATCCAAACTTTACATTTATCTAGCCTCCTCGGGCATTTAGATAAAGTACTAAATTGCACAAGAAACCATCCAGAAAGATTGTTGCTGTGGTTTTTCTTTTCCCCTGAGACAGGGTTTCCCTGTAGAGCCCAGGCTAGCCTCGAACTCAAGAAATCTTCCTGTCTCTGCTTCCCAAGTGCTGAAATTTAAGGTGTGCCTCACCTTCGCCTGGCAGAAGGATTGCTTACAGAGGCAAAAGACGTGGTGTCCTTAGTAGGTCCAAAGCAATGACCATTCAAGGGATTAGTAAGCTGAAAAAGGAAAATGGATTTTCCTTTGTCTTCTTTTGAAATAGCAGTCTATACAGTGCTTGGTATGCCAAACAATCCTCCTGCCTCTGCTTCCTGAGTAGTTGATGTCTACAGTTAAAATTATGGGCAATTGTTTTTTCAAGTCAGAGTTTAGAGTCTTAACAATCAGAATGCCAACCGAACCCAGTGGACTGGGCTGATGGTGGAGGGTGGGGCAGTAATGAGGGGTTGGGGAGACAGTGTGAAGAAAGATGCCATGGCTGTACTTGAAGCCTACACTGGAGGTCAAGACCACACACAAGGCCTTGTCGTGCAGTCAGCTATTCCTGGACAACTACCCACTGCTGGCAATTTGTTTTGGGTTTGTTTTTTGTTTTTTGTTTTTGTTTTGTTTTGTTTTGGATTTTGTTTTGTTTTGTTTTGTTTTGTTTTGTTTTGTTTTTCCAAGACAGGGTTTCTCTGTGTAGCCCTAGCTGTCCTGGAACTCACTCTGTAGACCAGGCTGGCCTCGAACTCAGAAATCTGCCTGCCTCTGCCTCCCAAGTGCTGGGATTTCAGGTGTGCACCACCCCCCGCCCGGCTCTTGTTTTGGTCTTAATCTTCAGTGTTACTGGCTACAAATGCTCACTATAAACATATCAAAAGTCATAGAAATAGGCAAAGTGAAGGTGGACCTCCCAGCCTCGGAGGTATGACTACAATGATGTCGAGTACTTGCAGCCATATTCGTTTCTCTGTATAAATGGACACACTTAGATGCACACATCTGTAAACTGTAACAAAATTCTTTTTTTTAAGATGTATTTATTTATTATATGTGAGCACACTGTAGCTGTCTTCAGACACACCAGAAGAGGGCGTCAGATCCCATTACAGATGGTTGTGAGCCACCATGTGGTTGGTGGGATTTGAACTCAGGACCCCTGGAAGGGCAGTCAGTGCTCTTAACCGCTGAGCCATCTCTCCAGCCCCTGTTACAAAATTCTTAAAGTAGAACTGTGACCGCTTGGCGGTTCTTAACCTGTGAGCTGCAACCTCTTTAAGAGTTAACAACCCTTTCTCAGGGGTCACCTAAGACCGTTGGATACCACAGATATTTACAGTATGATTCATAACAGCAGCAAAATTACAGTTATAAAGTAGCCGTGAAAAAATGTTATGGTTGGAAGTCACCAAAACATGAGAAACTGTGTTAAAGGGTTGCAGCACTAGGAAGACTGAGAACCACTGCTGGAGAGTTCGGCAGTCTTGGGCCTGCAGCTCCCTGGGCTCCCTCACCTCACCTGTGTATGAGGTAAAGATGCTAAGCAGAGCTGGGGATATGGCGCTGAGGTTTAGGGCACCTGCTGCTCTTCCAGAGGACCCAGGTTCCCAGCACCCACATGGTGGCTCAGCACCTCAGTCCAGGGGATAGATAGGATGGCCTCTTCTGACCTCCACTTGACACTGCATGTATTTGGTACACAGCCAAAACACCCTTCATGGTAAAATAAAAAGAAATATATCTTTTTAAAAATTCTAAACAATAAACAAGCAAAATGTTCAAGTTTCCACTTTTGCTCTTATGCTCTAAAAGACCTCAGTGCTCTTTTAGAAGATGTGTTCTCTCAAAACAATTATTGTTCTTCCTTCAGATCGTAGCCTGTCTATTGCAAGGCCTGGGTTTATCTCCAGCATCACAAATAAGTAACAGCAAAAGTTGTGGCTCTTCCCGCCTTTCTTGTCTAAAGTATACACAAAGTGGAAAATCTACCAAAGCATACAATATACATTACCCTGGAGTTGGCTGCGGTTTCTGGATTTGGGGTTTTGTTCCTTGTTTTTTTCCCCCCTCCTCACATAAGATGTCTTGGACATCTGTCCCTGTCAATATCTACGCATTATTGTGACTGGCAGGTGTGGAATCTCTCCAGAGAAAAACAGGATTCTTCAGGCATGCTTTAGAATGCTGGGAGAGTTTTTATGCTTTAGTAAATGTATATTACAACCACTGGTGAGGAGGGTTTCTTCAGATTCTGAATTCCACTTACAAGCGCCTGAACTGCCTTCAATCCATCACGGAAAGAGGTGAGATATAAACTGACTACTTGATCATTTATTCAGAGATATTTTAACAAAGGAGTGATGAGTTCTGCTGTCATAATTAGACGAGAAGGTTAAACAAAAACCAGGAACAGAGAAAATTTACCAGTACAAGTTTTTCCTTTCTTACCTCTGTTAAAAATGTATTTATACATTCGTTATTTAACTATTACTTAATGTGATACATTTTTTTAATCACTAAATCTTTTACATTATAAAACAGACAGAGCATTCTTTGCATGTTATCATCTTTGGGTTCTCTCTGGATCTTGCTAATTTTTTGTTTTGCAAATATTCTGTATGCGCCTGATAGGACTGTAAGTTAACACTGCAGTTTTGTCTACCATTGAAGGAAGAAATCAGAAGAGAAACGCCCACATTCCTAGCTACAGTTAACATCCCAAGCTCTGGTAGCAGCTCAGGGGAAGAACATTCATTTAGCTAGCATGTGTGGGGTCCTGTGTTCTGTCCTCAGCACTGCAGAGAGGAGATAGATGGATAATAGATAGATTAGATAGATGGATAGACAGACAGACAGATGGAATATTGCTGATAGGCAGACGGATGGAAGATAGATTATAGACAGACAGACACACAGGCAGGCAGGCAGATAATAGATCAGAGAGAGAGGGAAAAGTGAGAGGGAAGGAGGAAGAAAAGAAGAAATAGGAGGAAATATTTCAAGGTGAGTGGTTTCTCTGGATCCCCTCAGAAGCCACATCTAAAGTTGTTCAAGTCTCTTGTATTATTTGCACATAACACTTTAGGTCACTTCTAGATTATTTGTAATACCTCATACAATGTAAATGCCATATAATTAGTTGTGATATAGTTTAGAAGACAACAAAAAGTCGGCATACATTCAGAACAAAGGTTTCTTTTTCCTCAGCTATTTTCAATTCTCATAGAATTTAAATTGTTATTTATTTTTATCTGATGTGTGTAAAGTATTTTGCCTTCATGTAAGTATGTGTACTATATGTATAACTAATGTCCAAAGAGGCCATGGAGTGTTCTGGGCCACCTAGAACTAGAGTTACAGCCAGTTATGAGCCACATTGAGGATGACGGGAAGAGCAGCCTGTGCTCTTAACCCCAGAGCCATCTCTCCAGTCCCAACTTCATACAATTGAATCCACTGCTATGAATGGCCCACTATATTGGACATCCTGAAATTCACCTTGCTGAAATCATCAAAGCCTTTTTAAAACAGAAATTTTTTAAAGATTTATTTATTTATTTATTTATTTATTTATTTATTATATATAAGTACGCTGTCGCTGTCTTCAGACACCCCAGAAGAGGGCATTAGATCTCATTACAGGTAAGCCACCATGTGGTTGCTGGGATTTGAACTCACGACCTTGAGAAAAGCAAGTCAGTGCTCTTAACTACTGAGTCATCTCTCCAGCCCAAAAACAGATTTTCTTTTTTCTTTTCTTTTTTTTTTTTTGGTTTGTTTGTTTGTTTGTTTGTTTGTTTTCAAAACAGGGTTTTTCTGTGTAGCCCTGGCTGTCCTGGAACTCACTCTGTAGACCAGGCTGGCCTGGAACTCAGAAATCCTCCTGCCTCTGCTTCCCAAGTACTGGGATTAAAGATGTGGGCTACTACTGCCCAGTTAGAATTTTCTTAAACAGTAAAAATGTTGTTTAAATTTGTCAATCCAAGGGGCTGGAGAGTTGGGTCCGTGGTTAAGAGCACCTACTGCTTGTGGTAGTTGTTCCTGATTGTCAACTTGACTACATCTGGAATAAATTATAACCCAGGAACGGAGGGCACATCTGTGATCCAGACCTTGAGGCTGGAAGACAGAGGTTTCTGACCTGGACCTTGACATGGAGATCTTGGGCATAGTGGCCATGAAAAGTTTAGGCCCAGGCAAGGCAGTACATACCTTTAATCCCAGAAGACAGAGGCAAGCAGATCTATGAGTTCAAGGTCAGCCTGAAACAAAGCAAGTCCCAGAGTCAGCCGTGGTGGCACACATCTTTAATTTGGGCCACACCTTCTGCTGGAGGCCTACTTAGAGATTTTAGAAGAAGGAAGATTTACTCTTCGACTGTTTGCACTTACTTGCCAGAAGACTTAGTTCTACAGAAGACCAGCTCAAACAACTAGCCTTGTGGTACTGAGCTAAATCTTTGGACTTCCTCTTCACAGCTGCCCATTGTTGGGTCAGCTGTACTGCAAGACTGTAGGTCATTACAATAAATTCCCTTAATATACAGAGACATTCCATAAGTTCTGTGACCCTAAAGAACCCTAATACATTGCTCTTCTAGCTGACTCAGGTTCAATTCCCCACTCTCACATGGTTGGCTTATAGGCAGTTCCAGAGACGCTAAAGTCCTTTTCTGGCTTTCTTGGACACTAGGCACTTACATGGTACACAGACACACATGCAAATATAATACCTGTACACATTAAAAAAGTGGCAAGCCACATAAATACTACAAAGTTGAAAGTAACAATTCCCTGATTCCTCTCTTTCAGCCCAGTCAGGGCAAGGTGGAAGAGGCTCTGTCAACTGTGTGGTGTGCTAACGGCCTCTGATTTATGGTGGTTCTACTTAATGGTTTTAGACTTTATGACAATGTCAAAGCAACACACATTCTGTGTTCACTGGGATTTTGATCTTTTCCTGGCCTAGCAATACCCTACTCAATACTCTCTGGCAGGAGTTGGGCAGGGGCTGTGAACTGATCACTGACAGCTCCTCATCAGCCAGATGATGTAAAGCAGCACTCTACAGTGGACTGTGTTGCTAGACTGTAATGTACGACGTGTATTTCACACTTTCATTGGTTTCGATTCACCCTGAGTTTAGCAGGCTGTACCACGTCTGTCAGTCAAAGACATTACTTTATATCCTTGTGGACCTCACCTATGTACATATAGAATATGCTGGTAAATATTACATGCATACTTTAGTACACTGTGCTTTTTCACCTTTTTCTCGAGGTATCTTTTTTGTATCAACACACTTGTATCTTCTCCAGTGTTTTTAATGGTTATATGGCTGGATAAAGTTGTTCTATGAGGTACCTAATGATCATCCTTTGATGGACACTTGGAGTATTTCCAGTTGGCAGTTATGAGAACTACTGATATAGGCAGCTTTCCTTTGTAAATGGATGTCACGGCTGCGTACTGCCTCTCTTCAGCTGTCTCCTACAGTGCTCCTCACCCAAGCCTTCCTCCTTCCACCACTCTGCTGTACAGCAAGGTATCCAACCTGATTCCTTCCCTTTAGTGATGCTATTTGTCCTTTGAGGTTGTCTGACTCTAAGCCTCACTAAAGAGCAACCTTCTGTCCCTAAGCTCTCCTGCCTGATAATCAATACGGGGAAGGGGAGGAGGGCCTTTCGGTTTTAAGTGGTCTTTGCTGTCACTCCACAGTGTGAGCAGGGACAACAAAACTCATAAAGTCTGATTTCCCTAGTAAGCTCCGGTTCCTGTTCACCTTGGGCAAGAGTAAGGGAAATGCCCTTACAGAGTTCACCAGCCCAATTTCCACCTTCAATATTGGGAGAGATCAGATTAGTTCTTCTTCCCATAATATGCCTGCTTGTTAAGTGGGAGAGTGCTGTATTTTCAGAGTAATCTCAGTGTCTTGAGCACCCTAGATGTGGGATCTCCATTCAAGGGGCCCCGTGTCCTTCCTGTCAGTTCTGTTGGCTCTAACCGTGTGCTCAAACCAACAAGTCTCTCTTAATTACTGTGCAACTAGATGGCTGCAGTGTTCTGTGACCAACAAACAGCCCACACCTAACCTCCAAGTACCTGTGACCAAGGCTGGCAGAGGTAAAATCCTCAGGATGCAGAATTTCTGGAACGCCGTGTAGAAGCAGCGTGTGCCCAGGCGGGGGAGGGTGTCACAAAGAAGGGACTGATGTCATGAGAATTCAGTCTCAAAGTGAGCTGTGGGTGCAAGTATCCCAAGGGTTGGTACATCTGCGGACACCTGTTGTTCCCCATTTGCTCTGAAACGAGAGCAGCTCAGAATCCCCCAGGCTGATCCCCTGACTTTCACAGCTGTCCGTGTCTAAGTGCTTTGTGGCGATGGAAGCCAGCAGTCAGGGCCTCTGGAAAATCAGGCACAGCACTTCTTGGCTCTGCTCTACCACACAAACATCAAGCTAATTTTTCTGCTCCTGGCAGCTCAGAAGGCTGCTTTCTGCCCAAATGGTAAGAATACAAAGTCAAAATTTTGTGCTTGGAAGAGTTCCTAAAGAGGAACAAGATGGCGTGGAACACGTGAGCCTCTGACACGGGACACTGGATTTTGGAGAAACGTTGGCCCAGATGTTTGGAGCTTGCCACCCCTTGAGAGCTCAGGCTTGAGGCCTGCTTCAAGGGTGGAGGCGGACTTGGTGAGTGGGATGGAGAAGACTGGCGTAGGGACAGTCCAGAGTGGCTGAGCAGGGTTTTTCAAATACCAAGAATGTTCCCAGGCTTCTTTGATAACAGTGTGTTTTCCTGTGCCTCTAGCTGTTCCTATGAGAAAGCTAAGTGACTGGGATGGCGGGTCAAGGAACATAGGCGAGGAACAAAATCATCACTGTCGGGAACCCTAGCCAAGAGTAAGTGACTCCTGGGTCACTCCTGGACCTTCAGCTGGGGAGGCCCAGGTGTTTCCTAGACTAGCACAGCTTCTGCCTTGGGTACATCTTCCTGCCAAGTGTCATCCATAATGATATAAATAAATGATAGCTATTAGTAACTAGTTAATAACAGTGATCATCCGAATGAAGATTTATTGAGTACTTACTAGATGCTGCCAGGCGCTATTACGAGACCTTTGTATGTATTAACTCAATTAATACAAACCAATGAAACTGGCGCTGCTGCTATGTCCACTTCACAAGCGAGAACTCTGGGGCATGGAGGGGTTAAGTGACTTCCGGAGTAAGAAAGGTGTTTCAGACCCAGGAAGGCTGCCTTCAGAGTGTACACTCCTAGACACCTGCCATTCTGCCTCTTGAGACAATCAGAGCCTTGTCCTCCTGGAGCTTTTAACCTAGAGAAACTACTTCAGCGTGAGGCCACATGCAGCACAGTGAACCAAGGGCTTATAAGGCTTGGGCAAGGAACAACGGGTCTCTTTAGGGCTAGGACAAGTTGCAGCACAAATGGCTTGTACAAAAGCCCAGCAGCAGTGTGAGGGTGACATGCTTAAGGGTGCTAAACGCCATTCCTGTGACTGCTCAGTCTAGGGAGCACCAGGAACAAAGATGGTCTACATGGAAGATAGCGAGGGTGTCATATCTGGCGTGGCAAATCAAAAGCTGGCAGTGAGGCAGGGGAGAGTCATGTCTTGTATGATATTTCCTTTTGTTTCCTTGAGCATGATGAATGTACGTGATGAGTTCTTGTACATAAATGTCATGGTCAGAATGGCTTAGGAGAGATAGTGGAGGTTTCAATGTGGAAAGTGGATTAAAGCAAAGCAAGAGTCTAGGAGGCCACCATGGAAGCTGTTACAAGAAACTCTGAGAACTGGTCGACCTGTAGGGGGGCAGCTAAAGGATTTTTGAGTATTCAAAATATGGATTCTTCTAAAGCAAATTAAAACATAAACCATTTAAAAGAACATGGGCAAAATATAAAAATATGTAATTGACAAAAATATTAAAGTTGTCCCCCCAATACATAGATATTAAACCAAATAATTAATGTTAATGTAAAATAAAATAATGAAATATTGGTGGCTGAACTTGGAAAAGTGATACTCTGATATGTGTCTGAACAGTAAATTAGTTCAGCCATTTATGGAAAGCAATTTGGAAGCATATAATAAACTTTAATACAATTACCCCACCATAGTCTAATAATTTCCCTTCTGGTTACACAACCCATAGAGGTCCTTGCACATAGACAGAAAGACTTGTGAGCAGACATGTCCACAGCAGCATGGTGTGTCATGGGCAAATAAAAATGCAGACTAGCCGGGCGGTGGTGGCGCACGCCTGTAATCCCAGCACTCTGGGAGGCAGAGGCAGGCGGATTTCTGAGTTCGAGGCCAGCCTGGTCTACAGAGTGAGTTCCAGGACAGCCAGGACTATACAGAAAAACCCTGTCTCGAAAAAACCAAATCCGAAAAACCAAAAAAAAAAAAAAAAAAAAAAAAAGCAGACTGTTGACATAGAACAAAAACATACATCATGTGCATATTTTTTAAAGATTTAATTTATTTATTATATGTATGTACACTGTAGCTGTCTTCAGACACTCCAGAAGAGGGAGTCAGATCTCATTACAGATGGTTGTGAGCCGCCATGTGGTTCCTGGGATTTGAACTCAGGACCTTCAGAAGAGCAGTCAGTGTTCTTAACCGCTGAGTTGTCTCTCCAGCCCCAACATGTGCATATTTCTTAAGATGTACAGAAAGTAACCCTATATATTCTTGTTGACTAAATATGCATGAGAGAGAGCCTTTCAGTTGACATCAAAGCCACTATAGAGGGGAATTAAAATGGGGTGGCTGTTTAACAACAAACTAGCCCGGCGGTGGTGGCGCACGCCTGTAATCCCAGCACTCTGGGAGGCAGAGGCAGGCAGATTTCTGAGTTCGAGGCCAGCCTGAGCTACAGAGTGAGTTCCAGGACAGCCAGGGCTATACAGAGAAACCCTGTCTCGAAAAAAACAAACCAAAAAAGAAAAAATAAAACCAAAAGAAAAAAAAAAAAAAACAACCAACAAACTAAGGGACCAGAAAAGAAGTAGCTAGAGAAACGATTAACAGTTGGGAATGAAAACTAGTGAATGTGTCTGTATATTATTCTTTGTATGTATCTATAGACTTTATGTTTGTTAAGAACAAGAGGGGTTTATAAAGGTACTTGAGGTGCTAAGTCAGGAAGACTGGCTGACTAGTACTACAAAAAGGCTAAGACAGAGAAGGAAGGCTAGGTGGCCATGGACATGTTAACTGCAGCACATCCTGTGCATGGAACTCACTGCCTGGTAGTGTACCGGGTAGCTCTAGCCTCGTTTGTTTAACTAGTCAGTTTCCTTTCAATGTTTTGCTACTAATAATATGGCAAGAGATGCCTTCGTACATTCATCATTATGAATGTTCCAGTATATCTGTAAATGGGTCAGAGAACGTGAGCAGTTTATATTTTTTCCTTGTGGATGACTATAGGTATTGGTGCATGTGGTACTTTCTTTAAATAAGAACTCGTGAGGAATAGGGATGTAATCAGTTAGTAGAATGCTTGCCTAGCATAGAAAACCCTGTGGATTCTAAGTACAAACCTGGTATGGGGATGTATGTCACCTTGTTTACGTAGGAGTTCAAGGCCAGCCTGGGACGCATGAGACCTAGTCTTTTTCTTGAGTAAGGATTTTGCCTACACTCTGGAGCAATCTTCTAGGAGCCAAAAGCACTCAGCGAGGTACATGTGGAGGGTGAACATGATCTCACAGAAATAAACAAGTATTGGGGTATATATGAAATCACTGCTAATTGCCTGCTTTGACAGCACGCCTGTCATGTCTCACTCACGGTTCCCCAGGGTTTGGTACTGAGAGGAGAGGCACAAGACCCACATTCCCAAGTGCTCTGGAGACACTGCCCTCATTTAGTCAGGAATGTGCCCTTCAATGCCCCCGTCCCACCTCCTTCCACTCCAAGGCTGAATACCAGTTACCATTTATCACCATGCTGATAGGGACACTGGAAAAGGACAGCTTTCCTAATTTGTAAAAATGTGGTGATTAAATGAGTCAGAGCCAGAAACTTAGGAGGATCTGATCCACAACAGGTCCAATAAGTGCTTGGTATGGGCATCACTAGTGGTAAAGAATATTCTGGGACTCCATGTTTCTATAAGAGGTAGGAAAATAGATCTGATTTGATTTTCTTTTAATTACTTTTATTTATTTATTTATTTATTTAATAAAAATTTTTTGAGACAGAGTCTCACTGTGTAGTTCTAGTTGTCCTAGAATGCTTGCCTAGAGCAAGGTGGCCTTGAACTTACAAAGCTATGCCTGCTTTTAACTCTGCAGTGCTGAGATTAAAGGCAGTTGCCCAGAAAATGTCATTATTTACCTAGTCCCTACAAGGCTAAGTGTTAAGAATCTTGATTGTACTACGCAAAACAAAATATAGATGTTTGTATGGAATCCCTTGAATTTTAAATATTGTTCTTTGTCTTTAAAAAATTACTTAGGGCTTGATAAAGCAATATAGGATTATAATCCCACCCTCTGTGATCATGAATTTAAGTCCTAGAGTGCACATAGTAGCTCATCTGCAATTTCAATTCCAGGGGATCTAGTACCCTCTTCTGGACTCTGCATATTTGTGGTACAGACATATATACAGGCAAAATACCCATACACACACACACACACACACACACACACCCCACAACATCACAGTGTGTTGAATTCTGGTAAGGGCATTGCAAACGACTGAGATCAAATTATCAAGTTCTTCATGAAGGACAGTCTGAACAGGGGATATAGGATCTCTTTCTGCCTGTCATTTTCCCTTCTCACCCATATCTTTCTTGTAGGCACTCGATTGTTGAAGACCCAGGACAGGTTACATCAGCCTCCTCTCTGTCTAGAAGCTGTTATAGTACAGGAAGGAAAAGACACAATATCAGAAAACAACAACAACAAAACAGAATCAGTGTCTCTCAGTATATTCAGTGAAACGTACAGGGATTTCTCCATGTCAGCAAGTCAGCATTCAATTCTTCAGGAAAGACAATCTGTAACTCAAATCAGTTCTGAGCTCACACACCATGTGTGCTGTACCGGCATTCTATGCCCCTCATCCACGGGCAGTCATTATTGTACGTAGTCTGTGACTCATCACTCGGTTTCAAAACCCTCTAATGGCTTGCTAAGCATGCGTGAGAAATGCCTGCCTGCAGGCTGGCGTCTCTAAAACCAATTATTCCCCAAAATTTCTTGTACATTTTTAGATGGACAAATAGACTAGCATTGTTAATACTTGGACTCTTCTCCTTCCTCCTATATGTATACACACAAACACAGGTATATATATTACAAAGGGGAAAAAAGCCCATTGAATGTGTGTGTGTGTGTGTGTGTGTGTGTGTGTATGTGTGCTGTGTATGTTACATGTTAAAGTCAGAATAGCTGTGATGACACACAATCCTGGTTCTTAAAAGGCAGAGGCAGGAGGATTGTGGAGAAGATGAGCTATCTAGTGGATTCAAGGATGGCAGAAACTGTTAGATATGTCAAAAATCACAAGTATGCTTCTAATATCTAGGTTTCGAAACATTCCATGGTGGAATAAGAGGAAGCAGGGGTCCTTGGCCTCAGGTTTGGCAGTTTGCTACTAGCTTCCTAGGACGATTGCTTGGCGTTATATTAAATTGGCATCTCCCAGGTAGCCCCTGAAGCTAAACTGGTGCTTTCCCAACACATTTGCTCAGCCCGGCTGAGTTCAACATCTGTTTGCAAAGGTGGTTTCTCCTTCCTTTCTTCCTTTCTTCCTTTCTTTCTTCTTTTCTTTTTGACTGAGTCTCTAGCCATGGTGAGCTCACCTTCCCTTCTGTGGTCCCTCCTGTGGTCTGTTTTTCCTCTGTCAGGCTTTCAAGTTAATTATTTCCTGTTTCTGCAGTCTGTTCCTTATCCCCCTCTCAGACCACCCTCCACACACTCCTACCCCCATCCACTGCCCAGCACATGGGCCTTTGTCTCTGGGCCTGCCCTTGAGTACCCTCTGAGGACCTTGGAGTTAATTTAAATCTGTATAGCAATCTCAACACAAAAACATGCCTTTCTTGTAAAAGCCAGAAGCTGCCATCCCAAGTTTGCAGCTTTTTAGCAAGTCTCTGTTACATACTGATAGTCTCTGTTCTCTTAATGCCTGAGCCCTGAGCCCTGTCTGAGGTCTCTGGCATTCCTTCTATACAGTAAGCCTCTCAGGACTCCCACCCTGAGCCTGCCTGGCCTAGCAAACTTGTTCCACAGTTCATGCAACAGTGTTTCCCTCAGTATCTCTCCCATTCCCTCTGATCAATATCAGAGCCTGCTGGCTTCCTTGGTGTAGCTACAGAGGGCTGAGCTGTAGTTCAAAATACTCTTAAGTACAGAAGCTGCTGGGTGGGCAGGGCCAGAGACATGGTTCAGAGCACTGGCTGCTCTTCCAGAGTTCAATTCCCAGAACCCACATGGTGCCTCACAACTGTCTGTAACTCCAGTTCCAGGGGATTCAGTGCTGCCTTCTAGCCTCTGTAAGCACCAGCCTTGCAAGTGACGTACAGACAAACATGTGAACAAAATACCCACATATATAAAGTAAATAATTTTTAAAAAGCCACTCCAGGTCCTGGAACTTTGCTTCCTTTTCCCATGCTCAGAAATCTCACCAAACCAGCTTTTTACAGTCCACCCTTCCTTTTTCCAAATCCTGCTTCCAGCACCGCCTGGGGATGTGTTTTAGCTCTCTCACCTAGTCTTGCTGACGGTGTTTATCATCATGGCTCCTGCCTGTACCTCAGCGGTTCTCTCCTGTCTTCTCACCTCATGAGAGCATACATAAGCTCTTCTGGCAGCTTTTACAGTCTACGGTTTCCCGGCCGCCTGGTTCCAGACTGATAGAAAGTAAAAGAGGGGAAAAAAAGAAAGAAAAAAAAAAAAGCTCTCACGAAGCTGG
Source organism: Apodemus sylvaticus (assembly GCF_947179515.1). Classification (NCBI taxonomy): domain Eukaryota; kingdom Metazoa; phylum Chordata; class Mammalia; order Rodentia; family Muridae; genus Apodemus; species Apodemus sylvaticus. The sequence continues at coordinate 16,731,248 of NC_067472.1, read as the reverse complement.
GGATGGCTTAGTGGCCTGTGCTTGCCTCACATGTATGAGATCCAGAATTCCAGCCTCAGTACTTCAATACAGGTTAGAAAATAAATGTTTGTTCATAGTGTACACATACATTTAAAGTGGAAACATGCGTCTAAACAGAAAGCAGAGGCTCAGTTCTCTTTGAAGGGGAGGAGCGTCTCAGGCTCCAGCCATCCGCTTGTTCACTGTGTCTCAGCCCGCAGCCCAAGTCTGTATGCTTTTCCCGTGCAGCTTAAACTAAGAGAAGCCTTGATATTTATTGAGGATTTAGGTAACTACTTCCCAGTTAAGAAGAGATTTTTTAAACTGTGCTTTCATTATGACTCCATCTCCGTTTATTGATCAAGGGATTTCTTGCCTCACTTAACTCCATAATCTGCTGATCAGATTAAGAAAATGTGAAAAGTATTGTTTGGCAGCAGGAACAGAGACCTAAAAGTGATGCTTGGAAGGGGGGAGACTCAGATACTATAATCCAAGAAAAGTGACTAATTGATCATGTGGAACATGTTTTTATGCTTTATTCTTTTTATGCACTGAGCATGGAATGGAACGAATCAGATTAAAAGTTTTGTGGATAGGACTGTTCAGGAGTTCCTAGTGTAGGAATATCCAACACAAAGTACTAAATCAACAAAGGGATAGGAAATAATCCACATTAAAAGGTATAAACATATGTATGTCATTATTCAACACATTTTTGGCACATATTGTGCTCCTTTTAAATGTAAAGAATAATACATACTAGCAGTACAGTAAATTCTCAGTTCCGAGATGCCCCTGACTTGGGTGTTTCTTTCCTTACATTGTTACTACCTAGTATATAGCTGCATGTACTGGAGAGACCTGTGTTCACTCTTTACCTCCTACCTGCCAGCCTACTGGTCACTTTATTCTCATTAAGTCTTCCTCTTGAGGGATACCAGGGAAGAGAAAAGGGGTGAATTTCAGGTCAGTCTAGTGTGCTTAGCAACAGAAGCAATTCAATCCCAGTACAATAAATTTGGAAGACCTGTTCAATTTTTTTGTGTGTCATTTAGGAATTTGCTCTATCCAACTGAGAGAACATTCCTCTCGGTTAGAGGCTGGACATTTTTGAGATTGATAGGGTTTTTTTTTTGTTTTGTTTTGTTTTTCCCTTGGGAGATTTTTATTTAGTTCCTTTCAGACAGGATCTTGATACACAGTCAAGGCTGGACTCAACATCTATTTCTTTCTCTCTTTAAAAAAAATATGTCTTTTATTTCATTCATTTCATGTGTGTATATGCTGATAGAAGTCATAGGACAACTGACTGAATTGAATCAGTTCTCTTCTTCTGCCATGTGGTCCTGGGTCATGAAAGCACTTCCCTTTAGACCCTGAACTATCAGCACAGCCACAGCCTCCATCTCCTGACCTTCCACCTCAGACTCCCGAGTGCTAGGATTACAGGCCTTCCCTAAAACAACTGGCCTGCTACTGCAGGAAATCTGAAGACCAAAGGAAAGAGAATCACGTATTTGTACCAATTACATGAGAGACTCTAAACCTGTTTACATTGCTGGGTTTTATTACTTAAAATTACCCAGAGAAGTGAGTAATTATACCCATTCTATACACATGGGAAGTGAAAATTTAAATTACTCTGACCAGTTTCTCAGACTGCAAATAAATAAATAAATAAATAAATAAAAAACAGTCTAGGGTTGGAGAGATGGCTCAGCAATTAAGAGCACTAGTTGCTCTTCCAGAGGTTCTAAGTTCAATTCCCACCAACCCCACGGTGGCTCACAACCATATACAATAGGATCTGATGCTCTATTGTCATGCAGGTATATATGCAAACTGAGCACTCATATACATAAATAAAAATTCAAAGAAAGAAACCCAACCTAACAGCCTTCAAAGCACAAGTCCTTTGCGGATATGTAAAAGAAGTCTATTTGCAGGGACTTCATGGGAAACCCATTACAGACAAAAACGCTTTTACAGAATAAAAATGTCTAATTCAATGAGTAAGTGCTCCCCCCACCTCCTCCCTTAAGAAAAAAAAAAAAAAAGGACAGAACAACTATATCACAGTATAGAAGATCCCTCACAGAACGGTTAAATCACATTGCAAAAGAAGGAACGGAGAGGAAATGCTGACAGCATTATGGCATTTTGGCCTAGGATGCTAAAGTGACTATGTAATATTAGCGCAGCTGTGTACTTCTGTAGCACAATCGTGACAAGTGTTGGCCATCTTCACTGCAGGCAGCTGCAGGCGCGGGTTTGCTTCTGCAAACCTCACCCCCAGCCCTCGATCGGGCGGGTGTCGCCAGCTGTCGTAGCACCCGCCACAGGCTCTTCTTTCCCACTCCCACGCACCCGCCAAGGCCGCCGCGGCCCCGACGAAGAGGCGCGCGCCCCAGGCGCACGTGACGGGCCTGGGGAGGGCAGTTTTCACTCTCCCCTCCCCCTTCCAAAAAACCCGCCCTCTCCTGGCAGGCCGAGGCTTTCTATTGCGCGACCATCAGAGTGACCTTCAGTTCAACCAATCGAGACGCGGCACCTCAAGTAAGGCCCGCCCCCTGATGGTCCTCAGGTTCCTTCCCGCTCACACCGGAGTCACTTCCGAAGAGAGAACCGCCATGAAGAGAGTAGGGGGTGCCGCCCACCTCTGCACCGACAGCCTCCCCGAGTCCCAGCAGCAAGACGGCAACCACGCACCCAGCTTCTCCAGCCACAGCTCATGCCGCCGTCGCCAGCGGCGCCGACATGACAAGGCGCTGCATGCCCGCTAGGCCAGGTTTCCCCTCATCCCCAGCCCCGGGGTCGTCGCCCCCGCGCTGCCATCTGAGACCCGGTAGTACCACCCCTGCTGCAGCGGGAAAAAGAACAGAGAGTCCTGGGGACAGGTACCGTGCAGAGGGCTTGAGAAGGGGCTGGGTCGCGGGGGCACGGGTATAAGGGAGGACTGCGGACGGCTGCTCTTCAGTTCCCGCCATCCTCAGCGAGCTCAGGCCTTAATGTTCTGGGGCCTGCAAGCCCTCGCCCCGCCTCCGCGCGGGGGCTTCTGGGAGTTGGAGTCTCCTTTTCTGTAGTTGGGGTGTTGCTTTTGGTCTAGTGACCACCAGCCTAGATGGCTGCAGAGAGCCCGCTTTAGGTAGAAGGTTGTTTTTCTCCTTTTCGAGCGCTTGCCCTGGGGCCCTCCCTTCTCGAAGCCTCTATTTAGATCGTTCTGGCCCTGGTGGTTTGTACAGAGTTTAATTATGTAAGATGTGATAAGGAAACCCCACGAATTACTTAATAGTACAGTGTACACGACCATTCATACTAAAAACATTTTTGGAATGCACCTGTTTTCTCTTTGAGTGACTTTCTCCCTCCCCAACAGACCTTTCTTTTTTTCTTTTCTTTTTTTCCTTTTTCTTTCTTTCTTTTTTTTTTTTTAAATATGGTAAAGATTTTCTGGGAGCTATGTTAATGATTGAGAATTTCATCAAATGACATCCTCTGACAATAAAACATATTCAAATTATCTACGAACTTGGTACTGTCATTTTTTTATTTTTAATTTTAAGATGTGGTAGCAGACATATAAGTTTATGCTTTAATTGTGCGGCACAGACTCACAATCCTTTATTTTAATTCTGAAAGCCAGAAAGCTATGAAAAGCAAACGTTTTCATTAAGTTTTCTACCACAGCTTACTCGGTAGCTAAGCCAGGTTGACCAGAGCTAATATAAGGCTGTGGGTGGTCTTTATTCTACTGAGAGTGCTAAGCTTTACTGAAGAAATATTAATATTTTGGCTACAGGTTGCAGCTCTAGATCCTGCTGGGGGCTGTATATAATACGTTCAGGTTACTTCCTCTCCGAAATCCAATAAATTGAGAATTCTAACACATTTGGTCCCAGGACATTGAGGTAAAGGTTTGTGAAGCTGTCATAACTTTTTTTTTGAACCAATTATACATAAGTAATGGACATTTCTGTGTGCTTGAACTTAGGAAACAATTATTTTTACCTCTGCAGAGTTCATTTACACTTTCATGGTTTACCCAAGCCACTTTTTCCTTTTGGATGTATTGAAGAATAGTATTAGGTTTAATACTTTAGGGAAGGGATGTGATGTTAAAGATTATAAGTATGTCTTGGTTTTAATTTGCTGCTTCGGGGTTCTTTTGCACCTCTCCACTGCCAGTAATAGGACATCATTTGTCTTCCCTTTGCAGGTTAGCATTTCTTGACTCAGCGGTGGTGTTAATTTATCTAATGTAATTTACTTTCTGTAAACAAATGCATGTATTCTCTCATAACCTGCAACCTCATATTTCTCATAATCATTTAGGTTCTCTCAACATACTGGTGGGGTCTAGGTAAACCAGTGAAGATGTGCACTGTTCTGATGTGACCAGTAAAATATACACTAGAGGAGGTCAGCTGAGTACTGGCTCAGTGGAGGAGCGTTTAGAGACACTGCTTGTTTGCTTCTCTTTCAACAAAATGGATACATTTCAGGAAAAAATAATGTACTGAATTTTTTTCTACATGTAACATCTCAACATGCTTAAACAGATCAGAGTATAGGTTCTGGTAATACGTGTATGCTTGTATGCCCATGTTAGGGTGCCATAATCCATACACATTACACATTATTAAAGGTTATTTGATTTGGGTTTTTTGGGGGTTTGCTTTTTTTTTTTTTTTTTTTTAACTTGTTAACTGTCCGATTCCCTTTTTATTTTACTTAGGTAGTGTGCTGCTTTTGTAAAAATATCTTAAGGTTTGTTTTTGTTTTTTTATATATTTCACTTATATTTATTTTATGCGAATGAGTGGTTTTGGCTGCATGTATATCTGCACCATGATGTGTGCCTGGTGTGAGGAGACTAGAAGATGGCTTCACATAGCCCTGGAACTGGAGTTAGTCATTTGTGAATAGCCATGTGGGTGCAGAACCCTGACTTCTTTGCAAGAGCAGCATGTGTTCTTAACCAGTGAGCCGTCTCTTCCGCCCCTTGAATCTTTGTTTCTTGTTTATGTAGGGTTTTGTGTTGTTTGGGATTTTTTTGTTGTTGTTTTTGTTTTTGTTTATTTTTCAAGACAGGGTCTTGTTGTGTAGCCCTTACCGGGCCTAGAATTGACTCCATAGACCAGACTGGTCTGGAATTCACATAAATATATCTGTCTTGTCTCCTAAGTGCTGGAATTAAGAGGTGTGTGCTACTGCTCCTGGCTAATCTTTTTTTTTTTTTTTTAAGATTTATTTACTTTATGTATATGAGTACATCGTAGCTCAATTCAGACACACTAGATGAGAGCATCAGACCCCATTACAGATGGTTGTGAGCCACCATGTGGTTGCTGGGGTTTGAACTCAGGACCTCTGGAAGAACAATCAGTGCTCTGAACCATTAAGCCATCCCTCCAGCCCGCTCCTGGCTAATCTTAAGGAATCTTAGATCTTTAAAAAAAAAATTGAAACACAAGTTGTGGCTCATTCTAGTTTTTGCTGTTAGTTTTGGATCTTATAAAAATGTAAGAGATTAGTGTAAGAGTCATGAATCCTTTTCTGATCAACCTAATTGTTCATTCTCTCAACCGCTCTTCTCCTGTTGCAAGTCTCTGTTAAACAGGTCTATGATCTCTGTATTTATCAGGTTTCTGTATAAGGCTCAATTGTGTTTACAAACTTAGCAAAATATGGTTATATTTTTAATTTTCTTGAGGTTTAGCAAACTATGATTGATGCTTTCAGAACTCAATTGGTTAAATGAGAAAGTGGAATTCAGCCCATATTATAAATCTAACATTCCCTACTTAATCTAGAATACTAAGTTTTTAACACTTGGTCTTGTGATGTCATATTAGTTGTGCTTTTATTTTCAGGAAGCAGTCAATCATAGATTTCTTCAAGCCAGCTTCAAAACAAGGTATGGATGGTAATGTATTTTTGATGGGTTGTTTAAGAGGTGAAGAGCCTCCAAACTTTTGATTATACTGTTCAGAATTAAGAAATGTTTGTTATAGCGAAAAAGTGGTAAACAGTAAAGCATCATTTCTACATTCTTAACATTAAAAATATTCCAGCTTATAGTGCTTATATTATTTGTATTCTCTAGTAAAGTAGCTCACAAATAAAGCCCTAGGGAGATTAGTTGATGTAGCAGAAGGGATTCATGAAACTTCATAAAAGATAACCCTATCTCTTAACTTCTCTCTCTTACCCTAAAATATATTTTATCACCACATATAAATTGGCTTGAATTTTTTAATAGCTTCAGTACAGTTAAAAGCTAATAGTTAATATAAACATATAAAGACACATCAGTTTATTTTTAATAATATGTGGTTTGTATGTGTTTTAATTATGGCTGTTTTAGACAAACATATGTTGGATTCTCCTCAAAAATCAAACATCAAATTCAGAGGAAATGGATTATCCATCACTGGGACAGAGCAATTTGAAAGGAAATTATCTCCACCAAAAAAGCCTAAACCCAAGAGAATGTCATCAGAAGAAAGTCCTATTGTAGAAGCGTTCATGAAAGGTGGGAAAGAGCAGCACAAAGATCGTGGTGTCCATGAGTCCCGTCGGCCTTGTATGTCTCTAAGCACCAAATATTTACCCAAAGGAGCGGGCATCTATGCTCCTTCCTCTTATCGATTGCCCAAAGAGATCAAGGTACGGAAGAAAAAACATCGGTCTCCTGAGAGAAGGAAGTCATTGTTCATTCATGAAAGTAACAGGGAGAAGAATGACAGAGATCGAGTCAAGAACAGTGAAGACTCCAGAAAACAGGCCCCGGCCACAGAAGGTGACATCTTCAAGAACAGCTCCAGAAGTGTTAGTAGCAGAAGCAGCCTATCCAGGCACCATCCAGGAGAAAGCCCACTGGGGGCGAGGTTCCAGTTGTCATTAGCTTCTTACTGCCGAGAACGAGAACAGAAGAAGTTGAGAAAGGAACAGTTGGAGCAGAGAATCAACTCGGAAAATTCTTTCTCAGAAACAAGCAATCTTTCCTTAAAGTCCTCTGGTGTAGGGAAAAAATGTAAGCCAAGGCATGAGCACAGCAAACACAGTGAGGCTGTACCTGGGAAGAGCAATCTCTCAAATCTGGTATGTACAGTAACTACTGAGGTAGCTTCGTTATATCTGTACCGTGCTAGACCTAAGTCTAAATATACTTATTAATCCATAACATTTAAGGAAATACAGGTGAACAACTTGGGCTGGTGCTGGTTTTATTAGGTTATCTCTACCCTTCATTGAATTCTTTATTTATTTTGTTTTTTTCTAGACAGGGTTTCTCTGTGTAGCTCTTATTTTCCTGGATCTTCCTTTTTGACCAGGCTGACCTTAAACTCTCAGAGCTCCACCTGCCTGTGCTCCTGGGTGCTGAGATGAAAGCCTTGTACCACCACTGCCTGGCTATATTCAATCTTTACCCTGATTTTTACAGACCAGGAGCAAAGATCTTTTAACAATATTTTTTAATGATTCCTCTTCATTTTTTTATGTGCATTGGTGTTTTGCCTGCATGTATGTCTGTTTGAGGGTGTCAGATATCCTGGAGTTACAGTTGTGAGTGCCATGTGGGTGCTAGGAATTGAACCCAGGTCCTCTGAGCTATCTCTCCAGTCCCACAAAGATCTTTTCTAATGAAACATTAGAAAAGAATGAAACATTCTTTCAGGCAAGTATTGTAATTTTTTAAGTATTTGCCAAAAGGAGGTACTTAAGGAATGGCAAATATAGAAGAACAGGAAACAACTTAGAGCAGTGCTTCTCAAAATGACCTCAGAGCAGTAGCAGCAAAGGCCCTTGGGAATTTGTCTGAAATGCACTCTCTGTCACAGTAACAAACAGTGGAGTCAGAGCACAGAAATCTTCAGTTAAAAAACCTCCAGATGACTGCCCTCTAAAAGTTCAAGAACCACCGTTTCAGATTATATATAAATCTTTGATTTATTTACTTTATTTGAACCTATATGTGGAGGCCAAAAGAAGCCCCCAGGTCCTCTAGAGTTAGGGTTACAGGTGGTCGTGAGCTGTGCTGTATGTGCAATAGGAATCGATCTCAAAGCTGGGAATGCACCTAACTGGTTGAACACTTGCCAAGCATGTGAGAAGCAGTCAAATCTCCAGCACTGCAGAGAAGTGCTATGTTGATTTGAAAATTTGAAATCACGTAAACAAAAAATAAACTGTAATGTTGTAGGTGTGAATAAAAAGAAATCTCTGTATATTACTAGAAGGTATTTGTGAATCTAGAGGCCTCTTTGTAATAAAATTGTACCTTCTGAGGTTGCTGATGATAAAAGATGTAATATTTGGTTCATATAGCAATAGTCTATTATATTAATTTTTTTAAGATTTATTTATTTATTTTATGTGAGTATACTATCACTGCATTCAGACAGACCAGAAGAGGGCATTGGATCCCATTACAGGTGGTTGTGAGCCGCCATGTAGTCGCTGGGAATTAAACTCAGAACCTCTGGAAGAGCAGTGAGTGTTCTTAACCACTGAGCCATCCATCTCTCCAGTATTAAGTTTTAAATTCTAAATCACCATGAGCTTATGAAACAAGGACTTTATTTTTGGATTTCTTTAATAATACTGATAGCCCTGTGAGAGATTGAGAGTGTGCGTGTGCGTGTCTCCCTAGTACTAGGTATTGCATTTGGGCTTTGTGTGTCTGAACAAGCACTCTACCCCGGAGTTATATCTCCAGCATACTTTTCATTTTAAGATCTTTATAAAGGTTTTTGGTTTTGGTTTTGGTTTTTAAAGCTACCTCTGACTATAAGTGCTTACTCTATTTGTCTAGAAGTCTGTTCAGGTGTATGTTCATATTCTTTACTTCTTAAAATTCCTAATTTTCTCCTTTTCCTTATAGGAAAATGGACATCTCTCAAGAAAAAGATCATCTTCAGACTCATGGGAACTTTCAGGTAGGTAGCATCAGACTTAAACATAGAATATCTAAGTGAGTTTGTATCTTTTTCATACCAGTTTTTAAATAAATTTGTTTCAATATTCAGTTCCCTTCCTAGAGTTAAATGTCTCAAATAGTTAAGAGTGTGATACAATTACATCCCAAAAGAATAATATTCAGAGCTAGGTATAGTGACACACTTCTGTAATCTCAAGTATTTGAGAAGCTGAGACAGGAGGCTCTAGAGATTGAAATCAGCCTGAACTACAGAGCAATACCTGACCTCAAAAAATAAATGCTTGAATTTATTCTGCATAGTCTGTTTTCTTGACTGCTCTCTGCCTTCTTCAGGAGTTCCTAATAGTGTGTTTTAACAGTGTATTTTTTATACTGGTATTGAGTGTTTCACTTCTGAATCTTTGTCTACATCAAGAAACTTAATCTTGATATGGCATAATGGCACAAATCTGTGATTCTAACACTCAGTAGGCTGAGGGAAGAAGATTGCAAGTTTGGGGCTTGCTTGAGCTACAGTGGAATGATGTCCTAGAACAGATGAGCATAATCTTGTATTTTGGGGTACTGTTAAAGATGCTTATATTAAGTTAAAACAAGATCCAAATATTCCAAATACAAAGGTGCTTTTCTAATATTACATCTCAAGGACGTCTACGAGATTTAATTGATACTTTAATCACAAATAGCTGTTAGCTCAGGAATTCTTTTTGGTTGTTTTTGAGACAGATTCTCTCTTTATAGCCCTGGCTGTCCTGGAACCCTGTGTAGCCCAGGGTGGCCTCAAACTCAACAAACTACATCTGCCTCTGTGCTGGGATTGCATGCACAACCACAATCCACTAACTCAGTTCTTTAAGGTATCTTTTCTTAATTGAAAAAATAGAACTTTAAACTCTGAACACTGCAAGTGAGCCTGGGAGAGCCTGGTTTATTGTTTAGGAGTCTGGAACACCGTTTATATGTTAAATCTCTCGTGCCCACAGAAAGATCTGAAGCAACTTGAGGTGACAACCATGGTTAAGAAGATCTGAAGTAGGGATCCAGAACTAAAATATTAAAAATTAACACTGCAGAATTTTATTCCTGAGGAAATGAAAGACTTCTAGAAATAACCTTATTCATCTAGTGTGTCGGCTTTTTCTGCCATAACCTCTAACTTTGAAAAATGAACTTTGCAGGTTATTCCTACATTTGGGAAGATGTAGTGAACACAGAAACAGCTAACACTTACTGATAACTTACTGTGTTCCTTGTGCTATTTATGTGATGATTTAAAAATGCCTCTGTACATGTTCTATGCCTGTAATTTAGGCTGCAGAGCAAGACCCTGCCTCAGAAACAAAACTGCAGGGGGTAAAGAAATGGCTCCGATCTCTAGTGTCTGTGTGTAGAAACCCAGCATGGTGGTGCTCACCTATAATCAGAGGACTATGAAACCAATAGCCCACTCATAGGCTATCTAAGAAGTACAGCAGAACTGAAAATCCTGCCATTCCTCTACTTAGAAAGTTTAGAAAATGAGTCTCAGACTTGGGCGGGGCAGGGGGGAGCATCACATTTGGCTAGCTTCATTTTTAAAATTGCATTTTCCAGATTATGTGTTCATAAAGGTAACCCCTAAGATTATTTATTTTGAGGGCTTTTTGTTTTGGTTTATGTTTTGAGGCAGGGTTTCACTATATAGCCATGGCTGCCCTAGCAATTAATCAGTGTAGACCAGACTCATGAAGATATGTCTGACTATGTCTCCTGCCACCATGCTGATCACTTAGTAGGTTGAGGCAGGAAGATCAGGAGTTCAAGGTCATCCTCAGCTACATGAGTTCCAGACCAACCCTGTTTCATCCCTCCTCCCAAACTCAAAACAAGCAAACTCAAAAATGGTAAGAAATCAGTACGTGTACACACACACACACACACACACACACACACACAGATTTAGGCAAATTTGATTTTGAGAATACAGCTTATGTACATTATTGGTGTTCTTTGTCTTCCTGAGCCTTAAGCATGGGCTAGACAAGTATCTACTACTACCAGTCTTCATGAATTTTTTTTTCTTCATGAATTTTAAATGAATGATTAAAGTTTAGGTCAATATTTTTTTTTTCAAGACAGGATCTCTTGTCTAGCTGTCTGGAACTCACTATATAGACCAAGCTGGCCTTGAACCTAGAGATTGGCGTGCCTCTGCTTCCCAAGTGCTGGGACTACAGTCATTTGCCACCACAACAGGCTCAATGAAATTTTTTTTTAGCATAATGTAAATTTTAAAGATTGATTAACTTAGGATGAGGAGATGGCTCACTGGGTAAAGTACACATATGTGCTGGGCAAGTGCCACATCCCACCTGTAACCCAGGTGCTCTAAAGGAAGAGACAGGATCCCCAGGGTACGTAGGCAAACTAGACTAGTTGAATTGGTAAGATCCATGTTCAGCTAGAGACCTTGCTCAAGTAAATAAAGTGGGGGTGATTGAGGATACACCCAACAGCCTCTACTCAAACATGCATATAAACCAGAACTCAGAAAATATATAATTTTTTGTTTGTTTTGGAGAGTTTGTGGAGTGTCAAGACAGGGTTTCTCTGTGTAGCTCTAGCTGTTTCGAACCTTGTTTTATGGACCAGGCTGGCCTTGAACTCAAGAGATCTGCCTGCCTCTGCCTCCCAAGTGCTGGTATTAAAGACTTACACCACTGCCCAGAAAATATATACTTATTAAAGTGTTTCTGGTTGCAGTTGTTAATGAATACAGGCATCTGTAACAGCTAGGAGAGCTTAAAACAGCAGAAAGTATTACCTCATAGTTCTAGTAAGCTGAAGTCTAAAGTTAGTGCATTGGTAAGGCCCTCCTGATAACTCTAGGGGAAGAATGCTTCTTTATGTCTTAAAGATTCAAGTGTGTGCTTGTAGTATTCAGCATTCCTTGACTTGTAACTAACTATACCACTCAGTCACATGGTATCTCATCCTGTATTGCTGAAGGTCAGTACTTGAACATATTTGTGAAGACACAGTTAAACCTATCACAGCTGAAACTGTGATTCAGTTTCAGAGAGACATACAAGAATTAGTGGTAATCATTAGATGGAAATACTTGGGTAAGTCTATTTACTTAATGATTTTGGGGGGGGTTGTTTGGTTGATTGGCTGAGGAGGTGGTGGTGGCTGTTTTAAGACTGTATTGTCCAACCTTCCTACCCTCTTCCAGGACAGGCTAGCCTTATATTAATGATCCTCCTACCTAAGACTGGGATTATAGTTATGCACTACCACGCAAGGTAGAATTTACTTATTTATTATTAATTTAGAGATAAGATCTCTCTATGTAGCTTTCTGGAACTCTCTATGTAGACCAGACTGGCTTTATATTAAAAAAGATCCCCTTGCCTCTCTGCTGATTGCTCAGATTGAAGACATGTGTTACCACCACCTAGCCCAATGAATTTATTTTTAAATAAGTTATTTATATGCCTTTTTATTACTATATTTGCTTATTAGCTAAAATCTAGATGCCTGTGGATGTAAAAGTATTTTATTTCTAGAACCAGGTATTCCAATATGTAGTATCAGTGTCTAATGTTTTAGGGAGTGATACTTTTGGTAAGATAGTAATCTAATAGACTAGCAATAAAAAAGAGCATATGTCATTAGCTCTAAATTTCTTGGACATCACTGTCAGTTGGTGTAAAATGACAGCATTAGTTCTTTTTCTTCACTACATAAATAGTGAGTAATCTTAGCCTAACCTTAGAATTTAAACATTTCTTCAGAGTGTTCTGTGAATAAGCTTGACCCAGACAGAAGAGTATACTTCTCACTGATGTAACAAAAATTAATTTTAGGCTCTAAACAGAATAAATTCTCCGACAAAAGAAAAAGGAACTCTGTGGACTCAGACCTGAAAAGCACAAAAGAACCTGTCATACCAAAAGCAAAAGAGTCCTTCCTGGAGAAGCGCCCAGACACATCCCATCAGAGAGAAAAGTTTATAAGGCACATTGCACTGAAGACTCCTGGTGGTGTTCTGCGCTTGGAAGATATAGCCAAGGAGCCTGATGACGAAACAGATCACTCTTCTGCAGACTTGGCACCCTCAAATTCTGGCCACCATTCTTCCAGGAATAGTGACCAAGGCCACTCAGCAAGTACCAAAGAGACTAAAACACAGAAACCCCACTTACCTTTACCTCAGGAGAAGTCTACAATTAAAAGAGCTAGCAGCCTTCAGAAAAGCAAACCGCCTGCCTCTGTGACAGCAAAGGAGACAAAGCTGCCTTTCCTCTCCCATGTTCCAAGTGCTGTTTCCTCTCGAGTACCACTAAATACTAAAAATTGCACTCTTCCAGTTCCTAAAAAAGATAAAGAGCGTTCCTCCTCAAAAGAACGTTCTGGGCATTCTACAGAATCCTCCAAACACAAGGAACACAAAGCAAAGACTATTAAGGCTGTTTCTAATGAATCTTCAGGGAAAAATTCTGGGGGATCTTTGCCTTCAGAGTACGCCCCTCCAACAGCGTCTCCCCCAGCTGCCTTGGAAGTTGTGCCGAGTGTCCCAAGCCCTGCAGCACCTTCAGATAAAGAGAGTTCAGGAAATTCCAATGCAGGTAGCAATGCACTGAAAAGGAAATTCAGGGGTGATTTTGATAGTGATGAAGAAAGTTTAGGTTACAACTTAGAGAGTGATGAGGAAGAGGAAACACTAAAATCACTGGAAGAAATAATGGCTCTGAACTTCAGTCAGACTCCTACAACTTCAGCAAAGCCTCCTGCATTTTCCAAGGGGCTTAGATCCCAGTCGTCCGACTACATGGTAAGAAGTTCTATGATAACTTGTCTTCACTTGTGGCGGGGGGGGGGGGAAGATGGATTAATTAAAGAAGATAGATTGTTAACTTACTTTAAAATTCAGTGTTTACTACAACTCACAATTGGACTGACATGGGTGTGAATTCTTGTTTGGTAACTGAGTTCCCCATATCTTCAATTTTATTATTGTTAATCAGTGGTCTCCAAACTTTTTTGATCACATGTACTTTTTTATTAAAAGGAAACTTTAAGCATGTTCCCCAGTATATATATGTAACTTATATTCTATACATGTACCACTATAATACTGTGTACTTTTCATATACAGAAAACAGATTTAGAAGGAAAAAGAAAAATTAAGTATTTCCTGTGGCAGTTACATAGAAGTTACTATAGATTAAGTTCTACTGGAGTTTCTATAGACGTTCCATATAAATAGAAGTTCTATTATTTTCTTCCTGCACCCCAATGGATCACCTTGCACACCCCCTGCTTTGGAGACCACTGCTGTAAATGAAGGTAGAGTGTAGAAATGTTGTTAATTGTGGTGTGCAATTTTATTTATAAAGTGCTTCATTCTATCTTGGGAGTAAACTGTATTAATTTTAAGATTTCTGTAAAGTTTGGTGGGGAAAGTGTAATATTCCATGGTAAAACCTAAAAACTAGTAATAGTAATTGGAAGTAAGTAGAAGTCAATTAGAAGTAAATTGACTTCACTAAAAAAGAATGCAGAAGCAAAGATAGAGTCACCACTGAGCCCTTGGGTATTTGCATTCAGATCCTGAGGCTGTCAGGGTTTTACAGGTAGTGTCCCTCCTTCTAATGGATATTGAGATCAAATTGCCTGAAGTATAGAATACTAGATTTAAAGCATGATGATGAAATTTTTCCTTTACAAAGGATGTCATCCAGACCCAGGTTACTGACATAGAAAATAGTCATTAGTACTCTGAACAACTTTAAAATATTCCAGTTCTTCTACTAAGGTAAGTTATAAAGTATTTTTTAAACTTTCTTTTTGTTTTAGGAATATGCTCAGACTGGAACTTACACAAATACCTTAGAGCGACTGGTAAAGGAGATGGAAGATACACAGAGGTTGGTTAAATCATAATCTGTTACATGTAACAAACTGCTTTGCTATGGATTTGGCTTTAATTTACCTTAGAATAGTATATTAGTATATATGGGGTTGGGGATTTAGCTCAGTGTCAAGTGATTGCCAAGCAAGTACAAAGCTGTGACTTCTGTCCACAGTCCACCAAAAATCCCAAGAGAACTAGAAATTAACATGCATTTTGTAGGGGTACTATTATTCTAATTCTCTTGTCAACTGTTTTAGAAATAAGGTGTGTTCTCTTGTTCAAGAGACATCAAAAAATACAGGTTTTTACCGTATGCTGTATATTACATTTTTAATATAAACTCCTTTTTGCTTGTTATATCAGTATCTTACTGTATCCTTGATGAAAAGCATGAATAGAATGTATTTTCATTATATGTGTGCACGTACAGTATATGCATGAGGGTGCTAGTGCATGTTTGCTGTAGCATGCGTGTGAAGATCTGAGGACAGTCCTCCCCTTCTGTTGTGTTTGAGGCAGGCTCAAACTACTGTGTATGCCAGCCTTAGCTGACCCGTGAGCTTCATCAGCATCTCCTTTCTCTGCTTCCCATTTTCCTATTGAAGCACTGGGATTACAGACACTTGTGCTATGCAGCCAGTGCCCTTTTTTTAGAGATAGGATCTTGCTGTATAACTCTGGCTGGCCTCAAACTTACAGAATTCTGCCTGCCTCTGCCTACTGGGTTTTGGAATTAAGGGCATGCACCAACACACCTGGTATATGCATGCAGCTTTATGTGGGTTTTGAGAATTCAAACTCTGGGCCTGATTCTGTGCAGGAGGTACTTTATGCACTGAGTCATCACCACAATCCTATATCATTCTCAATAGTTTGGGTTGTATTAGCACACTGACATCACTACCACCTAGCTCCAGAGTGTTCTTCATCCTCTCAAACTGAACTCCATGTCCCTTTCCGTTCTGCTCTGCCTCCTTGCCTTTGACAAACTACCATTTGTATTTTTCTTCCTGTTCCTATGAAGTTGACTACTCTAGATATTTCATGTGAGATCATTTATTGGTTTTCTTACTATATCTATAGTATTGTAATTAGCATGATATTTTCATTGTTTGTAGTGAAGGTTGGGTCATATTTCCTTCTTCAGGTTGACTGTTGTGTCTTGCATACATGCCACAATTTTGTTCACTTATCCATTAATAGCCACTTGGATAGTGCCCATTTTTCAGCTCTTGTAGAAAAAAACGCTATGATGATTTCTATATTTTGAGTCTGGACCTACACCAGGACTTACTGAACTTGAGGTAATTGTTGGGATTTGGGACAACTGCCACACTGTCTTTTGTAGCAAGTACAACATTTTACATTACCATCTGCAGTGCATTAGGATTTCTCTTCTCCACATTTTTTCTAGCACTTGCTATTCATTCATATTCATATCCCACATACACACCCAGCCATCTTAAAGGACATGGAATGGTATGGTTTCTCATCATGGTTTTGATTGGCATTTTTAATACATTTTTGTATGGTTTTAGGCCTCTTGATAATTTTGGAGTAATGTCTATTGAGAGCCACTGCCTGGTTTTTATTAGTTTTTATTGATAGCACAGAAGTAGGACCTTGATTTTTATGTTTGGTTACTTCAGCAGCACATATACTAACATTGGAGCAATACAGGGACAATTAGCTTGACCCTGTACAGGATGACAAGCAGATTCATGAAGCATCCCATAATTTTAAAAAATTAGCAACATTTGACTCTTAAAAAAACCCAGTTTTCATAGAATATGGATATAAACTACTCTAAGTAAAGAACCATAGTTATTTATTCTTTATTATAAATAAATTGATTTCACTTAGGGAAATAAATATTTTAAAATCCAAACTTTTTTTTTTTTTTATATGTTTACCAATTTCAGACATTTTTTACTGTTTTCTTGGACTGGAGGAAAGGTTACTTGCTTAATTAAACATGATCTCAGTATATTGTTACGGTTGGCCTCAAAGATTGGATTCTTCTGCTCTGTCTCCCCAAATTTTGGGATTACAGTTGTATACCACCATACCTAACATTAAGAATGAGTTTTGAAACCAAGATAGCCATACATGTTTTCTGTGTCATGTTAATTTTGGACGAAATAGTTCAAAATAATAAGCAACCTACATTATACACATCAAGAAATTGAGGGTAGTGATTTTCCTAATGATGCTTATGTGACTAGCTGAATGTATTTGTCGTTGTAATTCAAGAACTTGGGAATCAGAGTCAGGAAGAGTGCTATGAATTTAGTTCATCTCAATAAATACATGGCCAGTGAGATGGTGCAGTGGGTAAAGGCGTTTGCTGAGCTTACCATCCAGAGTTCAAGGCCTAAGACTTACATGGGGAAAGGAAAGAATGGACTCTTTAGTCTCACACACACACACACACACACACACACACACACACACAAGGAAGTAAATGTAATTTTGTTTGTTTACTTTTGGTTTTTTGAGGTAGGGTCTCACTATGTAGCTCTAGCTGTCCTAGAACTCACTGTGTAGATGAGGCTGACCTCAAACTCACAGAGATCTACCTTCCTCTGCCTCCTGAGTTCTGGGGTTAAAGGCATACTCCACTATGCCTAGCTTAAATATAATTTTAAAAATTAAAGCACATATAAAAGTTTTAAACAATGAGCCTAGAGATAGGGCTCACTGGCTAAGAGCATCTGCTGTGCTTCGAAAGGGCCTGAGTTTGTTTACCAAAACCCAAGTCTGGGATCTCACAACCGCCTGTGCCTATAGCTCAAAGGGCTTCAACACCCTTCTCTGGCTTCCTTGGAAACACACAAATATGTGGACACACATAATCACATGTGCACATAAATTAAGCGTTGAGTTAAAAAATTATGTATGTGATTGCAGACTTACTGTTAATGACATCAGAACAGCATGTCTGCTCATGTACTAGCCCAGAAAACTTCATTTAAAGGTTAGCTGATGACTGGAGCCTGTGAGAGCACTTGCCACCAAAAACTGATGACATGAGTTCGGTCTTGAGAATCCCCATGGTAGAATCCTATAAGTTGACCTCTGGCCTTCAAGCATGCACTGTGACACATACTTGCCAACCACCTCCATGACCACAATCCATAAATAAGTTAGTAAGTAAATAAATAGTGTTTCTTTAAAAAGCTTGTTGTGGGGGGCAGAGAGATGGCTCCTTGATAAAGAAGACTTGCTGTTTTTGCAGAGGACTACAGTTGAGTTGCCAGCACCCACCACACTGGACAACCCACAACTGTTGAAAGCTTCAGTTCCAATGTTTTTCTAGCCACCACAGTCACACCCACACAAATGAAAAAAAAATATTTTTCTAAGTAACTTTAAAAGGAAGTTTATATAACTGAATTACATAGAAGTTAAAAATCTTAACCTTGTTAAACATATAACTATAGGAAATCTTCAGACGTTTAGGTTAAAAGTTTTTCCCTGTGAATTTAGAGAAATTATTTAAAATTAAGCATTGCTACATGTGGTCACACACACACACACACACACACACACACACACTGTCAGATCAGCCTAGGATATATCAAAAGACCTGTTTCAACATGCACACAAACACAAAAATAATGGTAAAAATGGCAATAATATTGAGTGTTCTCATACCAATGACAGAAGTAATATTTGGTGTGATAATTGACCCATTGATAATGAGAGAACAGTGAGTCTATTGATCATTTATTTTCCTTTAATCTCACCAAGAATTTGTGGTTTGGTGTTCCATAGTAAATGCACATCAAGTGTTACATGTGGTAATCATAATAATCATGTGACCACGATGAAGACAAAAACCAATTTAACATTATAAGGGTGTTGGTCTAAAAGATGTCAGTGAGTGTTAACGATTAGAGAAGACAATCAAATTTGGTCATTATTTACTATTTTTTTCTTTTTCTATTTCTGGTTTGGATAGATCATTCTTAAAATTTCTAGTTGTAAAGAAATGCTGAAAGGGCTGGAGAGATGGCTCAGTGATTAAGAGCACTGGTTGCTCTTCCAGAGGACCCATGTTTGCTTCTCAGTGCCCACGTGATTCCTCACAATCATTTGTGACTCTAGTGCCAGGAGATCCAACCCCCTCTTCTGGCCTCTGTGGGTACTGCACAAACATGCATTTAGGCAAAAAACATATAAAGTAGAACTTTTTAAAAATTGTGTAATATATTTTAGAGATATGATTTACCCTACATTATAGCATAACTTGTTATCTAACAGTACTTGGTAAGAGTTTTCCTTGGTGTCGCTTTTAGATCACAGCAAAAGTTGTCTGTTTTTAAATAAATCATAAGCTTGGCCTGGTGTGCATGCCTTTACTCCCAATACTCAGAAGGCAGGTGGATCTGAATTTAAGGCCAGGTTGGTCTATATAGAGAGTTCCAGAACTACATAGAGAGACCCTGTCTCAAGAATGAATGAATATGAATTATTTATTATGACATTCTTTTCACTTTTCAGGCTAGATGAACTACAGAAACAGCTACAGGAAGACATAAGACAGGGCCGTGGCATTAAATCTCCTATCAGAATTGGTGACCAGGATAGTACAGATGATGAGGATGGCCTTTTGGAGGAACACAGGTAGCGTCTTTCTTTCTTTCTTTCTTTCTTTCTTTCTTTCTTTCTTTCTTTCTTTCTTTCTTTCTTATTTATTTATTTATTTATTTAGGTGGTTTTTGGTTTTTGGTTTTTTTTGAGACAGGGTTTCTCCGTATAGCCCTGGCTTTCCTGGGACTCACTCTGTAGACCAGGCTGGCCTCGAACTCAGAAATCCGCCTGCCTCTGCCTCCCAGAGTGCTGGGATTACAGGCGTGCGCCACCACTGCCCAGCTTATTTCACCATTTTTTAAATTTGATTTTTATAAAATAGCTGCTGGCCCTTTGGCTGGCTGCTCAGTGACTGAGATACAATTGGGTTTCATTGAAAGGCAAACATTAAAACCAAATTACATCTCATTCTTAACACTAAGATTCAGTGGTTTTTACTACTGAAAATGTGAAATGGGTAGCCATAAGAAGGACTGCAAAACATTCTGTCTGTCTGTGCCCCTCCCTCACTTCCTTCCTCCCCACTCCAACCCCCCTTCTTCTTGAGACAGGATTTTTCTGTGTAAGAGCCCTGTCTGGCCTGGAATTCTCTGTAGACCAGGCTGGACTGGAACTCAACAGAGATCCTGCAGCCACTGCCTCTAGAATGCTGGGATCAAAGTCATGTACCACCACACTAGCTAAAATATTCTTAAACCAGTCTTACAGTCTGAAATCAATACTTTACCTACTGTGCCATCTCCTCAGCCTGAGTTAATCAATTTTTAAAATTTATAATATGCTTAAAATTTTTTCATTGAGCCTGTCATGTTAGCACATGTCATTAATTCCAGCCTGCGGGAGGCAGAAACAGACAGATCTCTGAGGTCTCGAGATCAGCCTGGTCTACAGAGCAAGTTTCAGGACAGCCAGGATTGCACAGAGAAACCCTGTCTCAAAAAAGCACACACAAAATGCTGATTCTTCAGAGTTTGCCAAGTGTTTTGCCTTCATATTTTAAGTATAAAGTCATGTATGTCCTAACTCTTTGATATTCAATGATCCTTGTATTTCAGGGAATTTCTAAAGAAATTTTCAGTTACAGTTGATGCTATTCCTGATCATCATCCAGGTGAAGAAATATTTAATTTCCTCAATTCTGGAAAAATTTTCAATCAATATACCTTAGATTTAAGAGACTCTGGTTTTATTGGAGAAAGTGCTGTGGAAAAGCTTATTCTCAAGTAAGTAAATCATAAACGTTTGGATTTTTTTTCCTGTATAAAAATTTGTTCTAAGGGATGGAAAGATAATTCAGTGGTTAAGAGCACTTAACTGCTCTTGCAGAGGGCCCAGGTTCAATTCCCAGCACCTGCATGGTAGCTCAGAACTGTACATAACTCCAGTTCCAGTACCAGTTCCAGAGGATCTAACATTGTTCTGACCTTTGTGGATACCAGGCATGTATGTGTAGTACGTGCATGCAGGTATAGTAGTCAGGGTGCCCTAGAGCAGTGTAACCTATGAGTCATGAGCTCTTTAGGGATCACCTAAGACCATTGGATAGCACAGATAGTTACATTACAACTCAAAAGTAGTAAAACTACAGTTATGAAGTACCTATAAGAATAATTTTATGGTTGGGATCACTACAACTTAAGCTGTATTAAAAGGTCACAGCAGTAGGAAGGTTGAGAACCATTGGTCTAGAGAAACAGAACTTACAATGTGAATGTGTAGGTATAGAAAGGGGATTTAGTAGAATGGTTTACAGGCTGTGGTCCAGTGGCTGTCTACAAAAGGAAGGTCTAGAAGTCCAGTTATTCAGTCCAAGAGGTTAGATGTCTCAACTGGCATCCTGAAGAAGTAAGCTTTAATGCCTGTGAATGAATGAACTTCCTAGGAAAACAAGAGCCAAAGCAAGGGGATGGGGGGGGGGGTGTAATCATTCTATCGTTCTTCTTCTCTGTTCTTTATATAGGCTGGGAGGTAGGGAGAACCTAAACTTTAATCCCAGCACTAGGGAAGCTGAAGCAGGCAGATCTCTGTGAGGTTGAGGCCAGTGTCATCTACAGAGTGAGGTGCAGGTCAGGCAGGCTTACACAGAGAAACCCTGTCTCAAACAATAAAAGAAAAAGAAATGGGTCTTCTTCCTACTTCAGATGGCTTTATTAAGGGGAAAAATCCCAAACAGGGCTGGAGAGATGGCTCAGCAGCTAAGAGCACTGGCTGTTCTTCCAGAGAACCCAGATTCAATTCCAAGTACCCATGTGGCAGCTCGACTAGGGGATCTGGCATCTTTATGTAGACATATTCATGTTGGCAAAACACCAATCAATGCACATGAAAATAAATAAATCTTTAAAAAAAATGAAAAAGAAAAAACCCCTCACGGGTATGCCCAGTCATTTGGGTTTTAGTTAAGTCCATGAATAGTCAAATTGACAACCAAGAATATCCATCACAGAGGCAAAAACACTTATACACATAACATCTTTTTTTCAAAAATTGCTCTTAAAAGTTTTTGATTAGGGCCCAGTAAAAGTTTGCCACTGCCTTGTAGGTGACAGCTTAGGTTTTCCTACTGTTTACAGTGCTAGAAATAAAACCAAAGGCCTTAAGCATAGTACATCCCATACTTTCTTTTTTTTTTTTTCCCGTCCCATACTTTCATCAGATAGGATTAAATACATGAGGAATGTCTGGAACTGTAGCTTAGTTGCTAGAGTGATTATGTAGCATATACAGAGCCCTGGGCTCTTTGCTCTTCAGCACCACGTAAAGCAGAGGTGATGGCACACACTGGGTAAGGAAAAGTGAAAAAACTTTCCAAGTCATCTTCAACTTGCAAGTTTGAGGCTTGCCTGAGCTACAAGAGATACTATCTCAAAGTAGAGAATTGAGTGTAAAATCTAGCCATGACAGTTCACTGTAACCCTAGAGTGGCTGGGGCAGGAAGATCACAGGTTTGAAGTCACCCTGAACCTGCAGAGCAGGACTTTTTCTCCAAAAACATATTCTCAGTACCACAAAAGGAAAGGGACAGCAGTGACAACAGTAGTTACAGTGGCTGTCAGAATAGCTGGGGTTTGACCAAGGTTTGTTTTACTTCATGGCTAGGGAGTCCTGGCTCTGGTCTACTGTTTTTCCCATGTTTTTTCCCCACTAGTACTATCTTACTGCTTTATTATATTCTAACTTCCTGTTCAGATTCTCAAAAGGCACGTACAACCTGAGCATGCTTTTGCTGGTGGCTGATTGGGTGGACTTCTGTCAGCAGTTCCACATAGAGCAAGTGATTTCCCCAGCTAAAAGTCAGAATGTAGGTACTATCAAGAAAGACAAAAAAAACAGATACTGAGGTGGACAGCTCTTAGGCTCTGCCCAGTACTAGACTAGGATAACCGTTCTGGGGGGTGCGGCATTTCAGGTCTACGAAGACCATGTGGATTCTGGTGCTGCACTTTAGGAAGTTCATCCCTGAACTGACAAAAGCTCATGTCCTCAGACTCGGTGCACTCTGAGTGCTGCATACAAATGTGTCTTTGTCCACAGAGGAGTGTGGGGCCCACAGAGTGAGTCAAATCACCATCAGTTATGTGAAAACCTGTTCCATGTAAAGTGTGGACTCCACCTCCTTCAACTGAAGTTTGCTTACTCGTTTCTCTGATTATGTCAAATATGTTTGTGCTAGAGGTTTTTTTTCCCTAACAATCACTGATTTTTCTGTTTCTAGATCAGGAAAAACAGATCAGATTTTTTTGACAACACAAGGCTTCCTTACCACTGCATACCACTACGTCCAATGTCCTGTACCTGTGTTAAAGTGGCTGTTTCGGGTAAGAGAATTGTTTGGGGCTTATAGTGGGTACCTACTATATTTCCTACTCAATAACCTCCTAGGTTCTAGCAAAATGGCTTAGGAGTGAAAGTGTTTGCCACCAAGCCTCACAACATGAGTTCAATGCCCAGACCTCACAGGGTAGAAGGAAAGAACCACCTCGAGAAAATTATGTCTGGCCTCTACTTAGATCATGCACATACCCCGTATACACTAATTAAATGGGTAAATGAATTTTTCTTTTCTTTTTTTTTTTCACTTTAAGCAGAAAAACATCATTCCAGTCATATTAAATCCATGATTTCTGGGGGAATAAAATGAGGCAGGAAGAGCCAATGCTCTTTCTTTCTCTTTTTTTTATTACTTTTTAAAGATTTATTTTATACACACACACACATACCATTACACCATTGCTGTTTTCAGACACGCCAGAAGAGGGTGTTGGATTCCATTATGGATAGTTGTGAGCCACCATGTGGTTGTTGGGAATGGAACTTAGGTCCTCCGGAAGAGCAGTCAGAGCTTTTAACCACAAGAGTACCTATGTTCTGATATTACCTATTCATAGATGTCTAAGTATTGAGTATGTGCCTGTGAGCACAAGCACCTGTGGTGGCCAGAAGTGTCAGATCCCTTGAAGCTGGCATTACAGGTGACTGAGTCACTGGACATGCATGCCAGGAACTGAATTCTAGTTCTCTGTGAGAGCAGTACAAGATCTTACTCTTAACCGCTCAGCCTTGTTGGCAGCCCCCATGTATTTATTTTTTTTTTTTATGCAATCTCAATGTTTCTCTTCCATGTCCATATTTAATACTTAAATTCATTTATAAGTCTTTGTTTCTGTTTAAATGATGTAGATTTTATATATTGCTTTGGTGTTCCTCTAGATATGTTAGACATGAATGTAGATGTTTATTGCTCTGGACATATCAAGAAGACAGTAATTTAGTATTTAATATAGTGGATTTGGTTAAGTGCCCAGTTAAGATACAATTCTCCTTCCAAGGACAAGATTCACGTCAAGTTTTGTTGCTTGCTTGCTTGCTTGGTTTTGGTTTTTGAACACAGGGTTTGTCTTTGTAGCCCTAGCCAGCCTGGAACTATAGACCAGGTTGTCCTCCAACTCAAAAACATGAGAGTGCCTCTGCCTCCCAGTGCTGAGATTTGTTTTTCTTTAATGGAATGTAGTCATGTTTTTGGATTTTGCTTTTGTTTTCATGGCTTTTTCTCACAGGGAAACAGGGCTTCTCTCTGTGTAGCCCTGGCTGTGCTGGAACTTGCTCTGTAGACCAGGCTGGCCTTGATCCACTTGCCTCAACCTCCACCACCACCCTGCTATGAGACATTTCTAGTAAGGTGAAATCAGAGGACCAAAGTTGGTTGAATGGGCCCTCACCCTTGTCACCATACAAAAGAAATTGAAAGGGAGCTTCCGGCTACGTGGGAGAGGAGCTTTGTCCACAGTGACAGCTGGTAGTAGAAAGACCACAGAGCAGCATTTGCCTGAAATGGTTAACAGTTTTGATCTGCTGGTACTAATTATCTTTTCTGTCGCTCCCACAGTAAAACTCATTCGCCTTAAATTATATTAAAATACTCATGACCCTCATGATCCTTCTCCGTATTTCCCATTGGCCTCCTTGCTGCCTTGGTGCTATCTCTGAACAGGCTTTAGCTTGTTAATGTCACTCTTACAGTGTTCCTCTCGTCATACTATGGGTGCACATCTGAAGATAACTGTCTGCTCAGCAGTTTTCAGTGAAACATCTACACATCTACCTCACCTGCATATTTGTATTTATAATTTTAAACTTGACTGGGGTTTCCATAGTCCCTGATTACATATTTTTCTATATTTTTATGTTGTTGATATGGACTGTCACACATACAAGCATTCTTCCACTAAGTAGATTTCTATACCTTGCTGAATCATTCTTTGGAAATTAAGATAATAAATATTTTATCTGTAAAACACATTTTCTCATCTCTGTTTTTCAATTCCCTTACAATGATTAGACAACCTTGACTGTTACCGTTTGCAAATTAGATACATTTTAATGTTAATAGTCCTGACTGTGTTGGATGTTTTTGAAGACCAAGGTCAGGCTGGGTAGCTCAGTGCTGGGTTATACATTTGTGCCACCATACTCTGCCCAGATGCCTTTTTTTTTCCCCTAAAATGTAATAAAAATGAGCCAGGCATTCTGTTTTGTACCTCTAATAATAGCGACTTCAGAGACTGAGGCAGGAACAGCTCAAGTTCAAGACCTTTTCATGCTGCCAAGAGAGTTTGAAACCAGCCTAAGCTAAACATTGTTGAAATCCTTAATTAATTAATAAAAGCTGGAGAGGTGACTTAGTGGTTAAGAACACTTCCTGTTCTTTCAGAGGATAAAAGAAAAAATTTTTTTAATTTGCTTATTAAGTTAGAGAAAGGGTCTTACTAGCTTTAGCTGTCCAGGAATTCACTATATAGACAGGCTGGCCTCGAACTAACAGGTCCAACTTTCTCTGTCTTCTGAGGACTGAGATTAAAGACATGCTCCACCCCAGCCAGCTTGTTGTTTTTTTGTTTTGTTTTGTTGTATTATCATGTATGTCCAAATGTAGTAGACCAGAAAGAGTTCACTACTTAAGTTTTATTTTTTTTTCATTTCAAAGAGAATTCAAAGAGAAATGTTTTGTTGTATAAGATTCAAATTATAAAAAGCAGACTAAATTTATTCCAAGTCTTTATTTCCACCTGCTGTTGACATTGTGGTCAATGTTTTCTCAATGATTGTCTGCATACAAAATTAATGACTTGCCTAGAAAGCACGAATCCCTATATTTGATCCCCGGTCTTGAATAAATTGAGCACAGTGCCACATGCCTGTAATTCCTGTGTTCAGTACCCAGAATCATGTTCACTGAACACAGGGGCATGTGCCTGTCATCCCAACACCTGAAAGAGGTAAAGGCCAAATTACAAGGTCATCCTCAGATACAGTTCAGCTGTAACTATGTGAAACCCTGTCTCAAAACAAACAAATTGACTATGAGCCAGGTCTGATGGCATACATCTGTGATCTCAGTTACCCACAGGATTAGGCAGGAGGGTCATAAATTGGTCATAAGGCCAATTGAAAATGAAATATGACCTGGATGGAGATGGAATTGGGAGTACTTTCTAAATGGATAGGCCCTGTCCTAGGTTCAGTCCCCCATACTGCAAAGAAAAAAAAATACTGTGTCAGTCAGAGTAAATGAACATGTCTATTTGCTATGTAAATCATTTATTCTGATAACAAATAATTGAGTATCTTCCTCTCAGTATACGACTATTATCCTTTTTAATAGCTTTGTCAAATTCCTTTGTTTTTCTATACTATGATTTGTTTAAACCAGCCTCTGATCATAGGCAGTCTTATTGTATACGTACTGTGTTACATCTCCTTGCCTCCCCTCTCAGAATGCTTCCCCTATCCCCCACTCCTGTTCTCCAATGAAAGGTGTATCCCCCTACCCTAGTACATCAGATGGTGGGGGTGGGGTGGGGTGGGGATATCCTTTCCCACTGAGGCCAGACAAGGCAGCCAGCTAGAAGAACATATCCTACAAATAGGCAATGGGTTTTGGAATAGCCCCTGTTCCAGTTGTTAGAGACCCACATTAAAACCAAGCTGTACATCTGTTACATATGGGTTGGGGGCCTAAGTCCAGCCCAGCCTGTGTATGCTCTTTGGTTGGTGGTTCAGTCTCTGAGAACCTCAAGGGTCCAGGTTAGTTGACTCTGTTGGTCTTCCTATAGTTCCTGTCCCCTTTAGGGCCCTCAATCCTTACCCTAACTCTTCTATAAGAGTCCCCAAGCTCCACCCACTGTTTGGCTATGGGTGTTTGCATCATCTGAGTTAGCTGCTGGGTGGAACCTCTCACTCCACTGGGGTTCCTGCCTAGCTTCAAGTGGCCTCTTCAAGCTCTCTATGCCCAATACTGTGAGTCACAGAGAAGGTCACCCTCATTGACTCTTGAGCACCTCTCATCTCCTCGAGATGACCCCACCTCCCGCCCATGTGGAGCATGTCTTTGAGTGTTACTTTCTCTTGATAGGCGAGCTTAAAACAGACACAACAAAGATGTTCTTTTTTTTTTTTAAGATTTATTTATTATTATATGTAAGTACATTATAGCTGTCTTCAGGCACACCAGAAGAAGGCATCAGATCTCATTACGGAGTATGGTTGCAAACCACCATGTGGTTGCTGGGATTTGAACTCAGGACCTTCGGAAGAGCAATCAGTGCTCTTAACTGCAGAGCCATCTCACCAGCCCCCAAAGACATTCTTAAAGTAGTTTTTTTTTTTTTTTTAAATTGGCTTAAGCTGTGTACCTGGCTGAGCAGATTTTGGTTTATTCCTTGTAGTTTAGATTTAAATTTATTGTGGTTACAATCTATGGTTCTGGGTAGAAGGATAGCAGTTGAAGTAGTGTGTGTTCTACAAACATTTTTACAGTTGGGTTTATTTTTGTTTTTGTTTTAATGAGAGAGAGAGGAAGGGAGAGAATGAATGAGAATATGTTGGTTCTAGGAGTTGGTTCTCTTATTCTACCTTCTGAGTGAGTTCCAGAGATCCAGTTAGGCCCTTGTGAATTTTCTGAGACAAGGAATTTCACTACATAGCCTAGGCTGCCCTCAGTCCTGGTGCTGAGCGCACAGTATCCGAAACAGCCACAGGTTTTTGAAGCTTGTATTATTTGTCTCTGGATCTAAATTCCTATATCTTGTTAAACGATTGACTAGATCAGTGATTCTCAACCTGTGAGTTGTGACCCCTTAGGGGCCCTTTTCACAGACATCGTCACTTACAACCATCTGTATGCCATTTACATTAGGATTCATAACAGCAAAATTACAGTTATAAAATAGCAACAAAATAATGTTATGATTGGGAGTCACCACAACATAGGGAACTGTATTAAGGGGTCGCAGCATTAGGAAGGTTGAGAAGCACTGTACTAGATAAAAGTATAATTTCACCAAGTATTGATAGCCTTTACATTTTTACTGAGTTACCAGTTATACTGAGCATAAGACTCTTGCTTTTCTAATACCCTGATTTGTTAGGATAAAGCAGTGAAGGGTGCCTTGGCTTGCTGGAGCCAAGGAACGCCACAGTCACATTATGCAACATACCTAGCACAGGAGGAAGAGGAGCAAAAGACTATCTCAGAGTGGAGGCATCAGAGAGACAGACAGGGAATGAGAACGCCTTGATGTCCAGAGGGACTTTTGTAGCCATAGTGGAAATGCAGTCATTGAGTGATGACATAAGCTCCTGCCGTTGAAAGACAGGCTAGAAGAGCACCAAATTATAATACTAATGAACACAGATTGTCCTCTCTTTTGTGTGGAGTGGGTGTGGGTGTTGAAATAGTGTGTAACACTGGCTGTCCTAGAACTTATTCTGTACATCAGACTAGTTTTAACCTCAGAGGTCCACCTGTCTGCCTCCAGAGTGCTGTGTTTAAATGAGTGCACCGCTATCACCTGGCTATCCTATCCTGTCATGAAGGTAGCTAATTCCTAGTTACTGTTCTTCCTTTGTCTCTGGTGACAACTGAACATCTTTGGTACCTTAGTTGGGCCTGGAAAGATGGTGTAGTGGTCAAGTGCTTCCTTCCCAAGCGTGAGGATCTAGCTCAGATCCCAGCAGTCACAGAAAAGCTGTGCAGAGTGGTATGCATCTGTAACCCCAGGAGTGTCAGGATGAGGGTAGAGGCAGTAAATAAATGGCTGACTACTCGATCTAGCCAAGATGGTGAGCCAAGATAGAGACCCTATGGTCTCTCATTAGGATAATTTGAACTAGAAGACATGAAACCCTGTCTGAGAACTAAATGAGTAAGTGCTGTTTCATGAGTGTAGTGCAGTGTGACTAGCCTGACTTGCTTCTGTGCCTCCTCTACTGTGATAGGGTGGTCTCCTAAAACCATAAGCCAAGATAAGCCCTTCCTTAAAAAGAAAATTAGAGAGTGACTAGGTATGGTAGTACCACCTATAAACATATCTGTACTGGCTGGTTTTGTGTGTCAACTTGACACAGACTGGCATTATCAAAGAGAAAGGAGCTTCAGGTGAGGAAGTGCCTCCATGAGATCCAGCTGTAAGGCATTTTCTTAATTAGCGATCAAGAGGGGAGGGCCCATTGAGGATGGTGCCATCGCTGGGCTGGTAGTCTTGGGTTCTATAAGAAAGCAAGCCAGTAAGTCACATCCCTCCATGGCCTCTGCATCAGCTCCTGTTTCCTGACCTGCTTGAGTTCCAGTCCTGACCTCCTTTGGTGATGAACAGCAATGTGGAAGTGTAAGCTGAATAAACCCTTTCCTCCCCAACTTGCTTCTTGGTCATGATGTTTTGTGCAGCAATAGAAACCCTGACTAAGACAATAACCTTAGGAGATGGAAGCAAGAGGCTCAAGAGTCTTGGATGCATAACTAGTTTGAGTCCAGCTGGGGCTACATGTACCCACATTCAAGTCCCCTCACCTAATTAAAAATGTATGGGTATATTATTTATTTGTAACTTCAATTACTAATTTGTGGTTTGACTCTCCTGTATGGGTGCTTAAATGTAGAGGCCAGAGGTAAACCTGGGATGTTCTTTTAGGCCTCCGCTTGCTTTGTAGGCTAGACTCCATGGCCAGTGTTTTAGGGTTTTATTGCTGTGAGGAAACACCATGACGATGACAACTCTTATAAAGGAAAACATTTGGTTGGGGCCGACTTAACAAGTTCAGATGTTTAGTCCATCATGGTGGGAAGCAGGGCAGCTCACTGGAGAAGGAACAATCTTCTACATCTGAATTGGGAATTCTATATTTGGATTGGCAGGCAGCTGGAAAAGAGTGACACTGGACTTGGCTTGAACTTCTGAAACCTTAAAGCCCACCCCAAGTGATACACTTCCTCCAACAAGGCCCCTCCTAGTGTTACTACTCCCTGTGAACCTTTGGGGGCCATTTTCATTCAAATCACCATATCCAGCAAGTTAGAGGAATTCACCTCTCAGCCTTACTAGCACCATGATTAAATACACATGACACTGCACCTGGCTTTTTCTTTTTTCTTTCTTTTTTTTTTTTTTTAACATAAGTTCTGGCGATTGATCTCAGGTTCTCTTCTTGAACAGCAAACACTTTACCAACTAAACTATCTTCTCACCCTCTATGATTTTTGCCTATTGATCATCTTAGAAGCACTCTTTTTCTTTATGTTTGATTTGGGGGGGGTGTCTAGTAGGGCTGCTGGGGGCACAGTTGTAGAGGCAGTATGTATACGCATGTGTTGGCTTGGGATTGACAAGGATGTCCTCAGTTACTTTCCACTTAAGGTTCTGAGACAGTCTTTCACACCTATTATCTAGTGTGAGCTTCAGGGTTCCTTCCTTCTGTTTCCCCAGAGCTGGGAATTACAAATGCACACGGCTCGCCTGGAGAGATGGCTCACTGGTTAAGAGTACTTCTACAGGACCCAGATTAAATTCCCAGCACCTACATGGCAGCACTCAACAACCTGTATAATTCTAGTCCCAGGAGATCTGGTGCTCTCTTGGTTTTCATGGGAACTGCGTGTGTGTCATGCACAGACATAAATACAAACAAAACACTGACATGCAGAAAAGTAACAAAATATAAAAAAAAAAAAAAAGCAAATATACTGAGTTTGAGGCCAGCCTGGTCTACAGAGTGAGTTCCAGGACAGCAAGGGCTACACAGAGAAACCCTGTCTCGGAAAAAACCAAATTCAAAAAACCAAAAAAACAAATATATACCTCCATACTTGAATTTGTTTGTTTGTATTTTGAGGTGAGGTTTCACTATATAGGCCTAGATGGTCTGAACTCTATAAGCCAGGCTGCCTTCAACTCAGAGATCTGCCTACCTTTGCCTCCCAAATTCTGGGATTAAAGGTGTGCACATGACCAGCCATACTTGGGTTTTAGTTGGATACTAAGGGAGGACTTCAGGTCCTCACCCTTGTTCACTAATACTATAACAACAAGTCGTCTTTCAAGTCCCACTTATATATACATTTAATTTGGAGTGGTGCTATTGTTCCAAGTGGTATTTACTTATTAATTACAGGTAAAAGTTGTAAAGATAGGAAACAACAGAAACCAAGTAGCCTGTTAGAATGGAAAGAGGCCTGACCTGAAACTAGACCTGTGTGTGGGTCCACTTCCTATGTATCTATTTTGTATACCCATTGGTAAGCAGTTGGTAAGGAATTGTTTACACATGTAATAAAACCCTCTTTTTAGTGAAGTGTATGTGAAATCCTTTGTGAAATGGGATGTCACTGCTTTGCCCAGGCTGGACTCAAATTCACAGTCTTCCTGACTTAGCCTCCTAAAGAGATAGGATTAAAAACAATATTTACAACTGCATGTGGTGGCATATGCCTTTAATCTCAGCACTTGGGAGGCAGGGGCAGCTGGATCCTGGTCTACATAGAGAAACCCTGTTTTCAAAAACCAAAAATGGGGGCTGGAGCAATGGCTCAGTGGTTAAGACCACTGACTGCTCATCCTGAGTTCAATTACCAGCAACCACATGGTGGCTTACAACCATCAGTAATGGGATCTGATGCCCTCTTCTGGTATGTCTGAAGACAGCTACATATAAATTTCATATAAATAAAATAAATAAATCTTTAAGAAAAAAAAAAAAACACGGAAGTTCTTCTCATGACCAGACTCAAAGTAGCTTCATTTGGACCTAGCAAATACTAAACTTTCCTTTCTAATATTTATCTGTTTTTGGCAGATGATGTCGGTTCACACAGATTGTATTGTGTCGGTGCAGATTTTAAGTACATTGATGGAAATAACCATTAGAAATGGTAAGTATAAGTTTCTGTAGTGTGTGCTGTTGCTTATTACATACTCTCATATTGCTTGATATTAAAGTCATGATTTTGTTAGCTTTGATTTTTGCTGGTACTAGAATTAAACATGATCTTAACAGATGATAATCCTTAGTATTTAACATATAAAGATTGGAGAAGTAGCTCAGTGGTTAAGAGTATTGACTGCTCTTGCAGAGGACTCTGGTTCAATTCCACATGGCAGCTCACAACTGTCTGAAACTCTAGTTACTGGGGATTCAGGGCATCAGGCATTCATGTCCTAAATCTTAAAAAAATATATAACATGAGTAATTTTATACGGTTGATAGAAATAGTTGAAAATGTGTTAAATTACCCAATTAAAAAAATTTTTTTTTTTATTTTTTGTTTTTGAGACAGGGTTTCTCTATATAGCCCTGGCTGTCCTGGAACTCACTCTGAAGACCAGGCTGGCCTCAAACTCAGAAATCCACCTGCCTCTGCCTCCCAAGTGCTGGGATTACAGGCATGCGCCATCCCTGCCTGGCTAAAAAATTATTATTATTTAGACTTAATGTTTTATTGTTTGACATACTCTTATGAAGCTCAGGCTATCCTCAAACTAACTTTGTTTGTAACCTGGGCTGGCCTTGAAATCTTTTTTTTTTTTTTTAAGATTTATTTACTTATTTTATGTATGTGAATACACTGTAGCTATTTTCAGACTCATCAGAAGAGGGCATAGGATCCCATTACAGATGGTTGTGAGCTACCATGTGGTTGCTGGGAATTAAACTTAGGACCTCTGGATCTGGAAGGTAGACAGTGCTCTTAACCTCTGAGCCATCTCTTCAGCCCTGCCTTCAATTCTTGATCATCTTGCCTCAGCCCTCCAAGTGCTGTTAGGATTACAGGATACACCACTGGACACCACTGGGCTCAGTTTGAACCACCTGATGCTAACTGGCATTTGGATGAGCAACGGTATTGTGTTAATGTTTGCACATAGTGCATTAAGGCGGATTGAAACCTTTGATTGTAAGTCTGGGGACTTTCTCGCCTTTGAAAGCCCTTTTACTAAAAGAAGCATTATGGTTTAACCAGCCCTTTATTTGAGGGATGAAGATTTGTAAAGGCACTGAAGATGATAAAGTCTTCCAGTGTTGATGGTGTTATGGATTTTAACCAGTATTGTGTCTGGTCATTTCAAAACACATTACTTCCTTACTATTTACACTTTATGATGGATCACTCATATCTTGTATTATGTAGTTCACACAGTCTGAGAAGTTATACTTATGATGATCCATAGCTTAACTATATTATGAAAAACATCATTAGCAGCTATCATTTCTGTGAAATCATTGTGATAAAAGCCAAGTATGGTGGCATATGCCTTAAATCAGTATGCATGGGCTGCAAGCTGAACTTTTGTCTGAAAATGAAGAGAAATGGAAGGAAGGAAGGGAAAAAATAATAATCTGTTTCACAGATGGTGTCTTAGTTAGAATTGTACTGCTGTGAACAGACACCATGATCAAGGCAACTCTTATGAAGACAGCATGTAGTTGAGGATAGCTTACTGGTTCAGAGGTTCAGACCATTATCATCAAAGTGGGAACATAGCAATGTCCAGGCAGGCATGGTACAGGAGGAACTGAGAGTTCAAAATCTTCATCTGAAGGCCCCTAGGAAAAGACTGACATGGTTAGGAGGAGGGTCTTAAAGCCCATGGCCACACCTACTCCAACAAGGCCACACCTTCTAATAGTGTCACTCCCTAGGACAAGCATACTCAAACCACCTGAGATGGATTATCACGATTCATTATGGCTTTGTGAATGAGAGGTTTGAATTAAAATAATTTCTTGTGTTAACCAGATACTTTCAGTGACTCTCCGGTTTGGCCCTGGATCCCATCATTGTCTGATATAGCAGCTGTATTCTTCAACATGGGTGTTGGGTTTGGATCTTTGTTTCCTCTGGAAACTCTTCAGCCTGACTTTAATGAAGACAATCTAATGTAAGTTTTCTTCACATGGTAAATACCAAGATTTTTTTTTTTTTTTTTTTTTTTTGAGATAGTATCTTACTTTGTGGCTGTACCTGGCCAGGAACTTGCTGTGTAGAACAGGTTGGCCTTGAATTAACAGAAACCCACTTGCCTCCGCCTCCGCCTCCACCTTCGCCTCCGCCTCCGCCTCTTCTGGGCTGAGTTTAAAGTGTATGCTACAAAACGAGGCTCAAAAAGATTTTTTTGTTGGTTTTTTGTTGTTGTTGTTGTTGTTGTTTTGGTTTTTTTTGTTGTTGTTGTTGGTTTTTTGAGACAGGGTTTCTCTGTGCAGCCCTGGCTGTCCTAGAACTCACTCTGTAGACCAGGCTGGCCTCAAACTCAGAAATCCACCTGCCTCTGCCTCCCAAGTGCTAGGATTACAGGTGTGCGCCACCACCACCCGGCTCAAAAAGATTTTTAATGGTTGCTATTCTTTCCTTGTCATTATGATTGATTTAATAAATTCAGTATTCATTCAAAGCTGAGAACAGTCTTGAAACACTTACATTCTCGGTACTTGCCCTAATGTAAAAGTTACCTTCATGTTTAATGACTAAATAATATAAACAATCCTATAAAGGGTTTGAAAGTCTTCTCATTGTTATTTAACATTGTTTTACTAGGCCATCAAAATATGCAAACCTAATAACCTTGCCCCCAGTAGATAACGTACACCCAGGAGAAGGAAATAACTTGACTCCCAAAAGATGTCCTCTGTCCTCTATATCAGGGCCTTGGCACATGCATCCAAACTCTGCCACCTACATACCCTACTGCACCCTCAATACATCTAATTTTTAAAAAATCATATGTATTATTGGGCAAAGCAGTTAGATAGAAGAAGAAAGTCATAAAAATTGGAAAGAACTTGGTAAAAAATAACTTGATAAATGATTCAGTCTGTGCATAAAGGCCTAAGAGTCAGCTGAGTGACTATGATAAACAGATTTTGTATTGATGCCAGGGTATAAAATGAGAAAGAAAGCCAGTAACCTTTATGTATCTGATTAGCAACTACTCAAAAGTATGCCATAGAAAGGAACTTTCTTAGTGACAGGAGGGGGATAAAAAAAAAAAATCTAGAAATAAACCTAACTAGAGGGCTGGAGAGATGGCTCAGAGGTTAAGAGCACTGTCTGCTCTTCCAGAGGTCCTGAGTTCACTTCCTAGCAACCACATGGTGGCTCACAACCATCTGTAATGGGATCTGATACTCTCTTCTGGTGTGTCTGAAGACAGTGTACTCACATAAATAAGATAAATCAATCTTTAAAGGGGGGGGGGATAACATTTGAAATGTAAATAAAGAAAATATCTAATTAAAAAATAACTAAAAAAGGGAAAACTGAAAATTCAAATATCTATGTAGCAACAAAAAATGTTCTATTTTTTCATAATTGTTTTGATTTAATGTATGTATATTATGAAATCAATGAATAATAATTAACACTGACTTTAAAAAAAAGAAACTTACTTAAAAAAAAAACTAACTAGAAATGTGTGTATGTAAATTACTAAAGGCAAAGATGGTAAGCCAAAAGCCTACTGTGCATTCCAACACGAAATTCTCACATGGGTACTCAGATCTGGGGCAGGACGTCAGCAGGAATCGGGGACACTGGAAGAAGTTGGACCATACAGCTGATTTGAAATTCATAAAAATCAGAAATATGAGGGAAAACTGGCCTCAGCAGATTTTTACCAAATGGGAAAAACATTTTACCAATGGTAAAGGTCTAAAGGAGTCCCAAATACACACTTGTGTTTAGTATACACCAAAGGTATAAGTTAGGAGAGGGTGTTCCCCAGGGCCTTCAAAGCTCAGTAGCCATTTAGGAGGGCAATGGACTTATATCTCAAGTTGACAGATCATGGGTTTCAACATATACAGTGAAAATAAGTAATAGAAGAAACTAGCAGAATTGTTTTATTCTAGAAGAGAAGATGGTTTTATATGTAAAGTAAAACCCTCCATGAAAGGAAATGTGAATTTGATTATATTTTTTGAAGTCTTGATGGTAAAGATTATTTTAAGTAATGTTAAAGAAAACCTTCAAAATGAAGGGAAACAAAGAGATGTGGGGAAGAGGCAGCACAAGTAAGAGCCAGTCACGCCTGGCTGGTCACGGACAGGCTGGATTCACATAAGAACGAGAAAGATCAACAGTTCACTACCAAATGGGCAAAAGAATGACTGACTGCAGAAAAAGAAGCAAAAATAAATCTAAAAAATTTTAGACCTGCTCTAATAATTTAAATACAGTGCCTTCCTCACCCATCCAAAAATCTTATATTATTAGGACGTTCTATTTGTGGTTTGTCCTGAACTTGAACAAATCCTCCTGCCTTTGACTCCTGAGTTATGGGATTGCAGGTATGTGCCACTGTACCCAGACAGCTAAATACCTCTTCCTACCCCACTACTAACCGCCTTAGACAGGGTTTCACTCTGGGCCGTGGCTGACCTGGAACTTGCTTGGTAGACCAGCTGGCCTTGAAGTCACAAGAGATTTGCTTGTCTCTGTTTCCTGAGTGTTTGGATCAAAGACATGCACCATCACCACACCCAAGTAACTACCCATTTAAAAATACCTCATCCATCTGAATAATGCAAACAGTTAAAGGACTAAAGTGATGTTTCAGCGGTTAAGAGTTTGTACTGCTCTTACAGAGGATCCAAGTTTGGTTCCCAGGACCCATGGTCATTGGTTGACAACTAGCTGTAACTCCAGCTCAAAGGGAACCAATGTATCTCATTCCTGTGACACAGGGATACACTCATCCACACAACAAGAAATACATATATAAACATTTAAAATATCAACTACATTGTTTTTAATGAACTCAATAGTGTGTAGTCATTTTGTATATTATATACATTTAAATTTTTGATTGTAGTAAGCATGTACAATAGTATAATTGAATAATTGTTCTAATACGTGAATAATACCTAGCCATATACTTTGGAGGGGTTTCTGGAGCTCTAGCTCTGTGGTTAAGAGTGCTTGCTGCTCTTCCAGAGGTCCTAGGTTGGGTTGCCAACACCGGCATCAGGCTCTTTACAACTCCCTGTAACTCCAGCTCCCCAAGACCCAGTCTCTTCTGAACTTTGGGCATTGCACCCACATATATACATAACTAAAAATAAAGTAACTTCAAAATGATAGTCTTGATTAATTAACTCTGGTTGAGTAACTAGACAATGGTGCATAATGGTCAGGGAAGGTGGAAGCAGGTAAATGAGCATGCCGTGAGTGTCATGAAGAATAAGCGAGGTGTTCAGAGAAGACTCAAAAGCTGCCACAGGGCTGACTGTGGCTTCTAGATGCACACACTTACGTTTGAGCCTGAAGAACATTCCACCTCAAGCAGTGGTGGGAACACCTTGAATCTCGGCACTTGGGAGACAAACAGGCAGATCTCTGAGTTTGAAGCCAGCCTGAGCTAGCTCCAGGACAGCCAGGGCTAACCTCTTGGGTGGGGGGCAATGTGCCATTTTCAGTTGAATGCCCATACTATTTCTTCCTGTATATGCCTAGTATCAGTCTTAAGATGCTCTTTTCTATGCATATCTGCCAAAAATCTTTTTCCTAGCATTTTTCTCCAAAATTCTTCACTATTAGAAGAAATGTCTGTACACATACATCATATATTTCAGTTTACAATTTTACTGATCTATTTTTATTTTTCCTATATTTTCCTCTTGAGACAAGAATCACTATGTTACTTCAGTCTAGATTCAAACTGAAGGTATTCCAGCTTAAACTTAAGAGCTGGGAAATACTAGGCCTCTGACCAATTTTTTATCTAGTTGTTTACCAAATTGATCTGCTCTTACTTTTACTTTTTCTTTTCTTTTTTTTTCTTTTTTTTTTTTTTTTTGTTTTTTTGTTTTGTTTTGTTTTGTTTTGCTTTGTTTTGCTTGAGACACGGTTTCTCTGTATAGCCCTGGCTGTCCTGGAACTCACTCTGTAGACCACGCTGGCCTCAAACTCAGAAATCCACCTGCCTCTGCCTCCCAAGTGCTGGGATTGAAGGCATGCACCACCACTGCCCTGCTGCTTTTACCTTTTCAGATCATTTCATCCCAGCTGGGAAGGTTTATATCGGACTTGCCGTTTGTCAGACCCAGCTGAGGGTTTGATACAGTACCTTTCTGTAGTTAACAACAGATATTACTAGTAATTCTTGAAAGTTGTACAGAGGTGGGGAGGCGTTTATGTCTGTCTTAGGTGAACAGTGACTCCAAGCCAGCCACTACTGTATTCCCCCTGCTTTGTGCTTGTTTTGTTTTTTCTTTTTCATTTTTCTTTTACAAGAAGGTGGTGCTTCATATTTGTAATCCCAGCATGTAAGGATCACCACAGAGGAGAGACTAGCTTGGGCTACATAATTCTAGGCCAGCCTGAACTATAGAATAAAATTATCTCAAAAGCAAAAATGCTCCAAAGCCCAGGGACCATCGCAGATGGAGGACCGAGGTGTGTGAGAACTGGAGGGTGGGAGGCGTTGAATGCCATCTTCAAAGCATGGCTGTTGTAGCTGAAGCTTAGCGTGCTGCTTACCTGTGCAAGACTACAAGGGCCTGCCCCTCCTTCAAGAGTGGTAGGCAGTGTGTGATTGCAGGAGATTCCTCTCCTTGAGTCATCTTACTCTTCGTGTGGCCACTGGTAACAGCTTTGCCAGAGAACTAAACCCCTACTCATGCTCATGCAATCAGCTCCGTTAAAGGTAATGGGCACAAAAGAAAAAAGAGAATTGCTTACATTCAGGTGTGGAAGGATATTCAAGGTACATTGATAAGAACAGTACATAGTATGCTACTGATCGTGGTA
This sequence comes from Apodemus sylvaticus, assembly GCF_947179515.1. NCBI lineage: Eukaryota > Metazoa > Chordata > Mammalia > Rodentia > Muridae > Apodemus > Apodemus sylvaticus. The sequence goes on along the minus strand of NC_067472.1, from coordinate 16,692,230 downwards.
AAGTGGATGCAGAGGGCATTGTGAAAGGCTGAACGCTCTATTCTTATACCAGATAAGTGAGTTTGCCACCTACACAGAGGCCTGAATAGGGTGGGTGTCTGATCTCCTGGCGCTGGCGTGAAAGGTGGTCGTGAGCCACCTAGTATGGGTGCTGGGAAACAAACTCCAGTCCCTTCTAAAAGCCATCTCTCCAGTCCAACTGAAGACTTCAAGTTTGCATTACACATGGATGGTGGATGAAAACGTTGGCCATTTGATGATCAATTTGATCTCTAGACCCTCTGTGTGGAACTTAATTTTTAAACCTCTAATCACAGGTTAAATAAATACAGTTGTCTTCATGAGTCACCTCATCTGCATGAAGGGAGTTTTCAGCTGTTAAGAGCACTGACTGGGACCTGGTCACAAAGACCAGATACATGTTCTCAAAGCACAGGGTCCTATGTTCACATATGCTTTTTATATGTAAAATGCTCATGGAATGAAGGACAGAAGCCACTAGTCCTTCCACAGTAGTTGCATAAGTATGTTGCATAAGTCAAATGCAGAGTCTACAGAGATGGCTCAGTGGTTAAGAAAGCACATAATGCTCTTAAAACCCGGTTTGGTTCTCTGTAGTCTGTAATTTTATCTTCAGGAGTTCCTATGCCCCTATGTCTGGCCTTCGTTGGCATTGCACCTGTGTGTATAAACCCACATATACAAATAACTAAAATAAAAAAGCCAAGTTCATGTATTTTTCTTTTTTCATGAACCGTTACAAAAGTCAGATACTTGAAATTGGTATGTGTGTGTACTCACATGTATGTGTATTATTCTTTATGTATACATGCACATGCCTGTACCTACTCCTCTGTGCATGTTCAGGCCAGAACAGGAGGTCGAGTATCTTCCTCTATGACTTCCTACCCTATTGCCTTGAGGAAAAATCTCCTCACTGAACCAGAAGTTTATCCCTCAGCTAGGCTGGCTAGTGAGCTCTTGGTATATGCCTGGTTCCATCTCTCAAGTGTTGGAATTTCTGACACAGCATGCCTAGATTTTTACACAGTTGTTGGAGATTCAAACATAACACTGAGCTGTCTCCTTAGTCTCTAAAATTGTTTCCGTATATCAGTTTGGTAGTTTATTTAGGTCACTCGTAGGGTCTATAATAATTATAAGTTCGTTGTTGTTTTATTCACCCAGTTTTACATAGCTTTCTGACACCAGGAGCATTAAGGAAAATAACCATTTCAGATGACAACTAAGCTAGGTACAGTGGCATGATCTGTAATCCCAGCTTCTCAGGAGGCTGAGGCAGGGCGGGTGTACATTTGGGGCTTGCCTGGGCAGCATAGTTAGACCCTGACAAAGTGTAGCTGTTCAGAGTTTTCTACAGTGAGTATTGATTGCATACTGCTTTCTCATGATTCTGAAACACATGCTTTATTTTCTTCTCAATAGTTCTGAAACACAGAAAACACTGGGGGGAAAAGGAAGTGAAGATTCATCTTATAATCCAGTATTTTCAGCTCTTCCTGAAACCAACATTTTAAATGTGGTTAAGGTAGGAAAGACTTTGTATACACTTAGCAAACAGCCAGAACCAGTTTTGGTTAATTGTTTAAAAGTCCACTGGGTTACCAGGTGAAATGTCTTAGCAATTATCTTTCCGTTATAAATGCATTTTTCTGTCTTTATTTTTGTTTTAGTAAAACAAAAGGGATCTTCAGGTCAGAGTTTTATGGTTAAAGTGTTACAATGTAATTTAGTGACCAAGTAACTGTAGCCTGAGACATTTTAGTTGCTGACTCCAGCCTGAGAATGGAGAAGAGAACACTTAGTCTTTCCTTCTCCTGTTTGTGTTACATTCCTGCCTACTTGTTATCTGGGTCATCCTTTTTTTTTTTTTTTTTTTAATCTTTTGTCAAGAATACAATCTAACTCTTGATGTAATTTTTCCTTTGTCCATTTCTGGCAGTTCCTGGGCTTGTGTACATCCATACACCCAGAAGGTTACCAAGACGGAGAGTTAATGTTGCTGATTTTAATGCTGTTTAAAATGAGTTTGGAAAAAGAGCTTAAACAGATTCCATTAGTAGACTTCCAGAGCCTCCTGATAAATCTTATGAAAAACATCAGAGATTGGAACACAAAGGTAATGTCTCTTAAAATTTAGGTGTTGCAGCCCAGGACAGTGGTGCATGCCTTACATTCTAGCCTTTAGGAGTAAAGGCAGGAAGTTGAAAAGCTAAGAGGGTTATCTTCAGCTACCTGGTAGCTACAGGACAGTCTACAAAGCCCTGGGTGTTAGGGCCTTATATGTACAGCAGTGTTTCATATGTATTAAGAGTTCAAGGATTCTAAACTCAGTTAAGACTGATGGTAAGAGGAAGGCTCTATTTGCTGGAACTCTTATTTAAGTTAATAACTGATTTTTTTCCCCCTTAAAGCAGCTGTTTGTGTTTTTTTTGAGACAGGGTTTCTCTGTGTAGCCCTGGCTGTCCTGGAACTGATCTGTAGACCAGGCTGGCCTTGAACTCACAGAGATCCACCTGCCTCTGCCTCCCAAGTAAGTGCTAGGATCAAAGGTGTGAGTCACCATGGCCCATCAAGTAACTGTCATTGCAACAATTTATTGGGGGTTTACTATGTCTCAGCATTTACAGGTTCTAGCAACCCAATCAATACCTTTGCCCTTGTTAGGCTGCCTTCTCATTCACTGCAGATGTCTTAACACTCAAGTTGTAATTAAATGTTGCAAATTAAGATAGAGGTGACCAATATAAAAAAGGGGGGGGGGCTGGAGAGATGGCTCAGTGGTTAAGAGCACTGGCTGCTCTTCCAGAGGTCCTGAGTTCAATTCCCAGCAACCACATGGTGGCTCACAACCATCTATAATGGGATCCGATGCCCTCTTCTGGTATTACTCATATACATATAATAAATAAATAAATTTAAAAAAAAAAAAGATAGAGGTGACCAGGGTGGCATGACTAGCACAGCAGGGCTACAGTGACATCAGCTGAGGCCTTGAAGAAAGGCCTTTCTGAAACAGCCTCTGAGCATGACAGACGCGGTTGTCATGCCTGCAGCCAGGATTGGGGTGGGCTTCAGTAGCCAGATGAGGGCTGCACATGGGTGATTTTAGTAAGCCTTTTTGAACATTTTCAGATAAACTTTGGCTACACTGGAGCACAGAAAAGTGTTAATAACTATCACTAAATTCCAGAAATTATCAAGAGACAATCCAACTTGTTTGATTATACCCAACACTTCCTTCGCTTACTCACCAGCTCCTTTTGAAGCAGCAGTTAGTTTTTAATAGTATTAAGATAGAGAGCTAGCGGCATAGTTCAGTGGTTGTATACTAGCCTGGCAAGTATATGGCTGGACTTTGTCTCCAGAAGAAAAGAAAAATACTGTAACAGAATCTAAGAGCACAAGAATTTCAGGTCCTGAGTATATGTGGTCTTGTGGATATGTTTTTATGGACGCTTGGGGAACAGGTTAGAATGCTGTATTCTGTCAAGATTCACCACCAAGTGTAAATAAGTCAAGGTACCAAGAGCATGAGAATGACTTGGCCTCCGAGTAGAGTGTATTACCGGGTCACAGTACCTTACAAAAACCAGAATTCATATTGTGTTCACTTGTAGTAGGTCCTAAATGACAAGTGTTTTTAACTTTCAGAATTCTTTTTTAGTGATTTATATTAAGGCAAGAAGTAGATCTGATTCTGGGCTGATTCTCTTTTTTTTTCAGGTTCATGAACTCTGTCTGGGCATAAATGAACTCTCCAGTCATCCCCATAACCTTCTTTGGTTGGTACAGCTAGTCCCTAACTGGACATCTCGTGGAAGGTATTGAAAAGTGAGATAAACATCAAACTGTTTTATAATGCTGACACTGGTTACGTGCTTTGGAGCTTATTTTGAGATAGGGTCTTACTTTGTAACCCAGGTTGGCCTCAAACTCAACAGTCTTTCTGTTGTGGGAAATATTAAAAATGAACCTGCCTTTCTGCCTCAGCCTCTCCCGAATGTTAGTTTACCAGGCTCGGCCACCATCCCCACCTTGGGACTTTTGTTGCTATTCTTCATTTCTTTGACTGTTCTTTTATTGAAGAGAACGGTGCAGAAATCCTGATTGTGATGGTTTGTATATGCTTGGCCCAGGAAGTGCACTATTAGGAGGCGTGGCCTTGTTGGAGTGGGTGTCTCACTTGGGCATGGGCTTTAAGACCCTCATCCACTAGCTGTCTTCAGATAAAGTTGTAGAACTCTCAGCTCCTCCTGCACTATGTCTGCCTAGATGCTGCCATGTTCCTGCCTTGATGATAATTGACTGAACCTCTGAACCTGTAAGCCAGCCCCAATTAAATGTTGGTTGTCTTTACAAGAGTTACCTTGATCATGATGTCTGTTCACAGCAGTAGAAGCCTAATAAAGACAGAAGTTGGTACCAGAGACTGGGGTATTGCTGTGATAGGCCTGACCATGCTTTTGTTTGGAAGAATGTGGATTTGGGGACTTTGGATTTGGAAAGCAGTGGAATGCTTTAAGTGGGGCTTAATGGGCCATCCTAGTAGGAATATGGAAGACTTTATTGCTGAGGGTGATTTGAACTGTGAAAGCCTGGTTCTAGAGGTTTCAGAGAAGGATTTTAGTATGTGGCTGAGAGACTGTTCTTATGCTTGAAGAATTCTTTGGTAAAGAATGTGGCTGCTTTTGCCATTGTTCAAATAATGTGAAGAGACTTATTAATTGCACTGACAAAGGAAGACTCAGAAGCACCCATCATAGACATTGCTCTCTGGTTAAGTCTCTTGAAGATCATTTCAAACAAGCGTAGCAAGCTGAGAAAGGAAAAATATAAAATATATGGTTCGAGTGTTAAAGGGGCACCAGAAAGTGAAATGGAGCTGAATTCTATGTTCAAGGATATTAAATTGAGTTAAGGGGGAGTAGTGACCTTGGGGCAAGATCCTACCCAGCTAAATTTAGATCCAGACCTGGGAGTAGAAGACTTTAATTGCAGGAGGCAAAAACACACGGATCTCTTGAGTTCAAGGCCAGCCTAGATCAGAGCAAATTCTAGCTTGAAAAAAAAAATTTAAATCGAAGTTTAGGCTTGGTGGACCATACCTTTAATCCCAATGTTTAGAATACAGGTCTGCAGGTCTCTTGAGTTCAAAGTCTACAGAGTAAGTTCTGGGACAGTGAAAGAATCAGAAAATGATAATGTAATAGAACAAGAGGGCCATCCATGTTCCAGCTTCAGCAAGCAGCAGAACATGACAGCTTTAGCCACATGGCTCTAGCTTTAGAGTCCAGAATAGAAGGAACTACTGGGACAATGGATGCTGGTTAGCTGGAGCTAAAACATTAGCGGTGATTAAGAAGAGACCAGCATTACTGAGGAACTCTGGGAAGTGTTTTTCTGAGCCATAGCCATCACACTCAGCCTTTTCTACTTTTTTTTTTTTTTTTTTTTGAGACAAGTTCTTAATAGCCAAGCTAAGTCTGCCCTCAACATGTGATAGCGGATGATCTTGAACTCCTGACATCCTGCTGAGCACTAAGATTGCAGGTGTGCACTACCATATCCCTTGGTGCATGCTAGGCAGGCACTCTACCAACTGAACTGTATCCCCAGCCAGAGGCAGTTCTAACTTTATATGTGTATTTCTTATATGAATATATTGCAGCTCTGTAACAGTTGTTTCTTCTACAACCCTGAAAGACTGAGACTTCTTTGGGCTCATTTATTTGTCTGTCAAGGAGAATTGTTTAAACACATTATAAATGCTTTTAATTTTTAATTCCAGGCAGCTGAGGCAGTGCCTCAGTCTGGTGATTATTTCAAAGCTTTTGGATGAAAAACATGAAGATATTCCTAATGCCAGTAACCTTCAGGTACAAATATATTTTTGTTTCTAATAAATGGGAGAATTAGATGAAATAAAAATTTATGAGTTCTAAATCAGAATTTGGGAAATATATATTTATGAATTCTAAATCAGATGTCCTAATTAGCTAGGTGTGGTGGCTCATGCCTTTAATCCTAGCACTCTGAAGGCAGAAGCAGCTGCACCTCCAAGTTTGAGGGCAATCTAATGTACACAATCCAGGACGACTAGTGCTACACAGAGAAACCTACCTCAAACACAAAACAAGAGAAAGTCCTTATTAAATGTCAACTTTCAAGTGGGATACTGTTGATACAAACTTTAGCATGATACCTAATAAAGATTCAGGTTTTTTTATCTGTAATGAAGATGGTATAGCCTCTACCCTATATGACAGACAGATGAATTAATCTGTAAATAAACTATTGAGAAAATCATAATTGCCATTAACAGTTATGACATTGAGAATTTATTCAGTTTCCCAAGACTAGCAGTGTGATGATAGGATTAGAAGTTTCGGAGCTATTAACCACATCTTATACAAGTGGTCTCCATAGATTAACCACATCTTTTACCTATGTTAATACAAGTGGTCTCTATAGATCATAAAGCTTAATGTGGTTTGACTGCAGTCTTTGTCAATAGAGATCTATATGGATATGCATAAATAGAAACATGGGAGTACCACTCTGGGCTCTGGTGACGGCAGTTTACGGGGCTGCCTTTTGTTGGATCTGAAAAAATCACAAAACCTCACCTGGGTGTGTCTGTATTGTTTGAATTGCAGTTCACTGTAAGGTAATAAGTTACAACCTAGGAATGAATAAAAATGATACTCTGATCTGGGAGACATAATCTAGTCGTATAAACCAACATGTAAGAATGCACAGGATGCTATAGGACAGAACTGATTACTGCCCTAGTCAGGTGGACATGGATTTGATTATATAGATACATTGGCTTGATTCCTGAGCCATTAGGATAATTAAAAGCCCTCAATGCATTTATCAATATTTATAGCATCAAAAGATCTGGATAGTATTTCTGCTGTTGGTCTTATTAACGTGTGTATCTATCACATTTTTCCTTTATATCTGTATAAAAGAGAACTGAATGAATAATTACCCATCAGGCTTAGTGCTCAGTGTCAACCAGACCTGCCGCTCACTAATAGCCCAGTCAGCCTTGAACTCCCAGTGATACCTCCTACTTCAGCCTCAGGGGTTGAGAGTGCAAGTATAAGCCACCACATTGGATTCTGCTTCTTTTTTAGAATTCAATGACCTCTATTGTAGTATCATTTGATCTGGTCCTAAGCATTTATCCTGCATTACCAAATTTGTAACATAAACTACCTTAAGCATTTCAGGACTTTCAAGTAAACAGAAAAATGGATATAATAGACCTGTCGAGCCAGGAAAAGGAGCAGGAATGAGAATGGGCACACTGGAAATAGCTCAAGAAAGAACACTGCACTGCTGGAATTGACCAGTCTCTCTTCTCTTGATAGGTCTCAGTCCTGCATCGATATCTAGTGCAGATGAAGCCTTCTGATTTGTTGAAGAAAATGGTCTTGAAGAAAAGGGCCGAACAGCCAAATGAAACTATTGATGACAGTCTTCATTTAGAACTTGAAAAGCAGGTATCCAGAGCTAGACCTCAGAGAATAAACACACAGGGCATATAGTAAATCATGTACAGTTTATTGCTTTCTGGAAGCTTTTCAGAATAGAGTGAGATTGGGGTGGGAGGGTTGTTAGTGATATAACACTCTTTTCTGTGGCCCCGCACTATGTAAGAATGCGCAGGATGCCAGGCAGTGGTGACCACGCACGCCTGTAATCCTAGCACTTGGGAGACAGAGGCAGGTGGATTTCTGAGTTCAAGGCCAGCCTGGTCTACAGAATGAGTTCCAGGACAGCCAGGGCTATACAGAGAAACCCTGTCTCAAAAAAAACACACCAAAAAAAAAAAAAAAAAAAAGCACAGGATGCATACGTGTATAAGAAGCACTTAGATTAGAAATCAGAACATCTGGTTTAAGTACACAACTTCCCTTTCCCACAGACCAAGTGAAACCCTGTCTTTCCTGGGCAGCTCTGCTAGTCTGTAGACTGAGATGGTGTTTATACTAGCTTTTTCATGGGTAGTAATTTTCTTCATCTCTCTAACAGGCGTATTACCTGACCTACATTCTTCTTCATTTAGTTGGGGAAGTTAGTTGTTCTCATTCTTTTTCTTCTGGACAACGGGTAGGTAATATTTAGTGTTATTATAAATAGGTGTTTGCATTTGTGAAATGAATGAGCATACTTAAAAGTTGACTGGTTTTGCTCCAGAAATCAGAGTGCTCTGGAAGATGGGAAGTCATGGTACCCTGCAGCTATACCTTAGAGACAAGAGTTATTTCTCACCAGCTTTGCTGGAGTAGAGCTCAGTGAGCATAACTGGGCAGTAGTATAATGTATTCACAGCATACCGGGGCGCCGAGGGGACTGGGCAGTGGACTGGGCAGTAGTATAATGTGTTCACAGCATACCGGGGCACTGAGGGGACTGGGCAGTAGACTGGGCAGTAGTATAATGTATTCACAGCATACCGGGGCGCCGAGGGGACTGGCTGAGATGGTGTATTCCCTCTTTCTTCCTTTGAACCTCCTCTTTTCTTTTCCTTTAGAAAAACTAAAATGCTTTAAAAATGCTTATTTAGAGGAACCAGGGAGGTGCTTAGTGGTGTAAGGTGCTTGCTGCCAGGTTTGACAACCTGAGCTCAATCCCCAAGGCCAACATAGTAAAAGGAGAAAGCCAACCTATGCATGTGTCTGACTGCCACATTTATGTATTTGGGAAATATGTATTTCCCAAATTCTTATTTAGAACTCATAATTTTTTTTTTTAAGATTTATGCATTTTGTGTATATAAGTGCTTTATCTACACATACCCCTGCATGTGAGTGCTGGAGTTAAAGGCATGCACTACCTTGCAAACATTTGATTCTCTATTAATAAAAGCCTATGCTTGCTGGCCAAACTGGCTCATACCTATAATCCGGAATTTTGAGGCTGAGAAAGAAATAATAGCATGAGTTTCTGCCTGGACTATATAGTAATTTCCAGACTAGACTAGAACAGTGCTGCTCAACCTTCCTAATGCTGTGACACTCTTAATACAGTTCCTCGTGCTGTGGTGACCCCAACTATAAAATTATTTTGTTGCTGCTAAATCATAGCCATAAACTTTGCTACTGTTATTGAATTGTCATATAAATATCTAATGTGCAGGATATCCCCAAGGGGTCTCAACCCATAGATTGAGAGTGGCTGCTATAGAGTCATATCCTGTCTCAGAAATAGAAACAAAACAAAAAGACTGAAAAGGTGTTTTAGCAGGTAAAGAGCTTACTAAATGCAAGCCTGATAACCTGAATTCACTTCCCAGAATCCATGGAAAGGGAGGAGAGAATTCTATAAAGCTGTCTTCCGACCCCAACCCATGCACCATGGTATACACACCCATACGTTCCTTCATGAAGGTGTGCACAGTTGCGTGCAGGTGCCCTTGAAGGCTAAGACCCCAGATCCATTGAAGCTATAGTTAACAGATTGTAAGATGCCTAATATGGATTCTAGAGCTAAAATCTACTGAACCATCTCTCCAAATACAATAAAGGCCAAAGATACAGGTATTCTCTTAAAGTGAGAGCAGAGAGTACAGCATATTCCTGTAGATGCCCGTTCTCTGCAGTCACGAGGGGGAGGGAAATTATTATGAATTAAATTGTGTGCATACGAATGCTAAACCCATGTGGCAGTCAGGGCTCATTCCACCTTATGGGGACTCAGGTTAAGTTAACCAGCACTGAATCAAAACCATTGTGTTCTTATGGAAGTCAACACCTTTCATAGGTGGGACTCCAGCAAATAAGCTTTAAGCAATTTAGTTTTTTTAACTGCATTGTCTGTTGTTTTGTAAGACTTCATGATTGTTTTCATCTATTGCGTTTGTTTTGTTTTATATAGAAACACTTCGTGCTGCTTTGTGGGGCTTTGGAAAAGCATGTGAAGTGTGATATTAGGGAAGATGCGAGACTTTTCTACAGAACTAAAGTAAGTATATTATTTATGGTGGGACAATTATGAGTGTCAATCTTTGCTTTCTTATACCTGATTTAAAACACAGTCTAGTTGGCCTTAGAGTTTCCAGTTATTACAGATGTGTACTGCTGTAACTGGCTGACACTGATTTTGGGAATTCAAACTCCAGCCTCAGGCTTACATACACAGCAAGCACTTTACCCAGTAAGTGCCCTGCCTCCTGTTCTTATGTATTGTTGGCAATGGCAGCACTTGGGAGACTATAGCAGGAAGACCTGGGTCCTAGGCCTTCATGTGCAACAGAGTAAGGCCCCATTGGAAGAAAAGAAAATGGAAGCAAGAGAAACATACAAGCTGCTCTTGGGGTGGGGTGAGGGGTGTGTGTGTGTGCGTGTATAGGCTTGTGGGATAGCTTAGTAATACTGTGCTTAAGGGTAATTATTTCAAAGAACATAAAAAGGGCTTTTTAAAGTAAAGACAGTTTACAGGATCTCACTTTGTAGCCCTGCTGGCCTGGAATTCATTGTATAGAGCAGGCTATCTCTGAACTTACAAATCCACCCACCTCTGCCTTCCAAGTGTTTATCACAGGCATCTACCACTGTGCCTAGCTTTCCTCAGGCTTTTGGAGGTTATTTTACATTCATTTATTTCGTGTGTGTGTGTGTGTGTGTGTGTGTGTGTGTGTGTGTGTATTGGTTGGGGTGTAGAGGTCACAAGAAAACTTGCAGGACTTGGTCCTTTTATTCAGCCATGTGGATCCTGAGGCCCAAACTTAGGTTATTAGGCTTCCTGGCAAATAACTTTATTTTCTGGTCCTCTTGCCTCAGCCTCTTGAGTACCAGGAATGTTACTTACCACTCTAGGTTAGGACTTGGATAAGTGCTTTCTTTGCTAGCTATGTTGAAAGTACAAGTAAAAAGTAATCTCAAAGTAAATATATTTTTCACTTTACTGTTCTGAAATTTCTGACACTCAAAAGAGAAAATTTCTTTAGCACTATTAGGACTTTTGTTTTTCTCATTATACAAATGAAATCCCTTATACAGGGTGTCATTCAGAATCTGCTGAGCAAGCCAGAAACCCCCGAACTTGGATCGCAGCCCCCACATAGACGAGTGCTAGCACACAGCTGTAGCTGGAAGGGTCTGTGTGTGCTTACCAGTCTGCAGCTAGCCATTCTGTGAACTCTAAAGTTCAGTGAGTCATCTTGTCTCAAAAGCTAAGGTTGAAAATAATGAAAATACTCTGTCCTCCACACACATTTGGTCTCAGACACAAAGCCTTAGCCTCAGAAGTATATTCTGGAGTGTGACTAGTTACTGACCTGTACATACAGTGCTTTTAGCTGTTGCTAACATATATTCTAGAAAGGAGCACTAAGGTTTAGATTTCATTCTTTTTATTTTTTCCTCTTACATTTTATTTCCTACCTAGGAATGAGTGTGTATGCCACATTGATAATGTTGGGGGGGGTTGTGGGACAACTCACAAGAATGGGGGTCACTGTTTCCATGATGTGGGTTCCACAGGTGGAACTCAGGCCACCATTCTTACACAGCAAGTGCTTTTATCCACTGAGCCATGTCCCTGACCTGAGTTTTGTTTGTTAAAGCTGGCCCAGCAGGGTTGTCGCCAGAGCCTCCCTTAAGAGACTGAGCCTCTGGCCCTATAAACTGCTGCAGGGCTTGATCTTCTTGAAGTAGGCTAGTAGCTTCCTGCTTCCCCAGAACTTCTAAAGACAATAATGGTTGTCATTGAGACAGTTTGCTAAACTTTACATAGAGTGGGGAAAATGGACATTTTAACTTTGTTTGTTTGTTTGTTTGTTTGTTTTTGAGATAGGGTTTCTCTGTGTAGCCCTGGCTATCTCTGGCCTCAGATTCAGAGAACCGCTTGACTCTGCCTCCTGTGTCTTCCTGACTTATGGCCAGGAATGGTGGATCACTTCTTTAATATCAGCACTTAAACAGATCTCAGTGAGTTTGAGACCAGCCTGATCTACATTAACCAGTTTTAGGCCACAGAGGTACATAGTGAAAATATGTCTCAAAAACTGTTTCTGGCTTATTTAAATAACCTTATCCTAGGTGTGGTAGAGCATGCCTGCCTTGCCAGTGCTTGACCAGTGGAGGTAATAAGGAGTCAAGCAGCCAGCTACAGGGAAAGGAGAAAGGTCTTTGAAGGCAGAGTTGTGATTCTCAGGACCATCTTCAGTAACAGGAAATCAGGCATGGTGGTGCATTGCTGTAACCCCTGCACTCAGGAGGCAGAGGCAAAAAATTGCTTTAAATTTAATGTTAACTGGGCTCAGCAGTTAAATTAAGAGCACTGACTGTTCTTCCTGAGATTCTGAGTTCCATTCCCAGCAACCACATGGTGGCTCACAACCATCTGTAAAGGGATCAGTTATTAACTAAGGCTACATAGAGCAACCCTATCTCATAAAATAATTTATAAAAAGGAAATTAAGGGCCGGAGAGGTGGCTTACTCTTAAGAGAACTGACTGACCTTCCAGAGGATCTGGATTAGATTTCTAGCGCTGACATAGCAGTTCACAAGGATCTGTATGTGATAACTCCAGATCCCAGGGATCTTAAGCTCAGTGACCAGTGAACACATGTGCGTGGGGGTAAAACACACATACACAAAATAAAAGAAAATTAAGGATGGGCGTGATGGCTCAAATCTTTAATCCTGGCACTCAGGAGGCAGGGGCACGTGGATCTCTTGAGATTTAGGCCAGCCTGGTCTACATAGGTAGTTACAGAATAGCCATGGTTATATTGAGACACCCTGTCTCTAAAAGCAAATAAGCAATTAAGTCATAATCATTTCACATTTTAGATTATAAAAAAATTAATTATGGTAATAAAAGAAAATACATTATCATTTAAAAGCGTCCCCAAAAGATGGGTAGCTTTTTTTTTTTTTTTTTTTTTTTTTTTTTTTTTTGACAGAAAAAAATTAGAATTGTTGGGTACAGGCCTGTGATAGCTATGAGATATGTGTTGGGGGGGGTGTATTTAATTTTGTTGTGACTGTTTTGTTTTGTTGAAGCAGATCTCCCAGCAGCTCAGAATGCCCTTTGACTTTGAGCAGACTTTCTAAGTGCTAGGTGCACAGTGTGCATCTCCATTGTAGTGACTGTGAGCGCTTTCTGTTATGCTGAACTGATTGTAAGTGAGGAAACTTTGATCTGATATCTCTCTCTTTTTGTTATTTTTAAGGTCAAAGACTTGGTTGCCAGGATACATGGAAAATGGCAGGAAATAATCCAGAACTGTCGGCCTACTCAGGTGTCATTTCATTTAAATTTTATTTATTATGAAACTCCTGCATGATGTATGATTTGTGTCTGAATTTTAGAGTTTGTTTTTTTTCCTGTCCATTATTTTTAGAAATGGCTTGCCCCCATGTAAAAGTCACGGTGAATTAAGTGCAGGAGGCTAGCTCATGAGTACTTCTAACAGTTGTGAAGATCATGGGCACAGTGCGCACTTTGACACACTTTTCTGCAGTCCCTTCCCGTTGCTCCACCACCTCCAGGCTTCTCTTTGCTCCCTTTAAGATCCTATATGTTTTCTGTGGAGATTTTCCTCTGTAGATATTTCCTACACATGAATGAAGTATGTGGGCTTTCATGATCAGCTTCTTTCATCTGACAATGGTAAATCCATGTTGTAATATGTATATCCTTTCTATTGCTAAATGACATATATATAGCATTTAATTTATCCACTTACAAAATGAGCATGAGTTGTTTCTTCTTTTTGACCATTAAGAATATCTCCATGGACATTTATATTCAAGGTTTTTGGGTTTTTTTTTTTTTTTTTTTTTCACTTTTTTGTTTTTTGTTTGTTTCTTTTGTCTTTTCAAGACAGGGTTTCTCTGTGTAGTCTTGGCTGTCCTGGAACTCACTCTGTAGACTAAGCTGGCCTCAAACTCAGAAATCCACCTATCTCTGCCTCCCAAGTACTGGGATTAAAGGTGTGCGCCACCACTGCCCAGCTATATTCAAGTTTTCGTGAGTATATTTTCAAAGGAAAGCATCTTGAGCATATTGTTTGGTAGAATCCTGTATTTTACCGCATTTCAGTGGTGTTTGTGTGCTTACAGTGTGGTCTGTAGTAGCTGTAGCAGGTGTACTTGCACCCAGTGTTACCTCTTCCTCTGCGGCTAGCATTAGAGGTATGCATCACCACCCTTGTTCATCTGAACTTAGGATCAAACCCAGGACCCTGTGCATGCTAGGAAGACTTCTATCAGCTGAGCTTGAATATGGCCTCAAGCTCCCTGTGCGCAGTGTGGGACTTTTTGTTGTTAATTAAATATTTTATTTTGCATGTATGAGTATTTTATGTTTTGCATGTATGAGTGTTTTATGTACCACTTCTATGCCCAGTAACCTTGGTGACCGGAATAGTATGTCAGATCTCAGGATTAGAGTTATAGACATTTGTTCGCTGTCATTTAGTGCTGGGAATTAAATTCAGGTCCTCTTAATTACTGATTCATCTAGCCAGTTCCCTCAAATCTTTTAAGGCTAATTTGCTGTGATACTGTGACATTAATAGCAAAACTTAATATTAATCAGTTTAACACATTAATTTCCTTAAATACATCCCTCTGTGGGTGTGCCCATGAGAAAAATGTTTGTATTATGCATTTTTGCTGCTAGATCATAAAATGTAAAGGTTATAAAATTAGAAGAAATTTTCAACTGCATATGGTTGTTTCGTGCTTTTAGTCCCAGCACTTGAAAGGCAGATGCAGGCAGGTATCTGTGAGTTCAAGGTCAGCTAGAGCTACATAGTAAGACCCTGTCCCAAAAAGAAAAAAGATTTGTTTTCAGAGATGTGTATATATAATAGTTTTATTAACTTTCATTATCAAGGCCTTCTGTCCAATGATTAATAGTTTTAGAAGGATTAATTTATAATATGATTAAATATTTCCTTTTTTCTTTTTTCTTTTTTCTTTTTTTTTTTTAACCTCTTCTCTAAGGGGCAGCTTCATGACTTCTGGGTACCAGATTCCTAACAGAAGTTACAACAGCAAATCTACAAACGGAGAAGGGCCTTTCCAAGAGGATTGCTGTGGGATCCCAGATGCTGAGGCGCGCGCTGTGGGCCACTTGCATGTGTGCTGAGAGGCTGGTGATGAAGACTTTCCCGTTTCTGAAGCAGATAGGAAATGCCCTCTGCAGCTGACTGTAGAGGAAAGCCAGGGGCCGAGGAACGGAGGGAGGGGAGAAGCAGCTGGCAGCTGCAGATGCAGCCTGCCTCTCCTTGCTAAGTTTTCAGCAGTTATCTTGTAAGGTGGCTTCATAACACTTGGACCATCACAGAAAATAAGGAAGAAAAGTATGGACCAGCTTGAGTTGGACATTGAAATGAAGGCCTAAGTCCAACTGGTTTTCATTTCCCTTCTGGTTATTTTAGGGTGCAAAGGGAAGGCTTAGAATAGAGCCCTGTAATTAGAAGTGTTGGTCTCTTTTATAACCCCATAAACCATAGGCAGTTTCAGCCCATATATATCCTTTAGTAGTCAAGATTTTAAATCTGAGATTTTTAAATATATTTAAAATCAAGGAACAGACATCTGGTATGTTATCAGACTGCCCTTAGAGGAGGAGATTAAGCTACAATGTAGTGACTGTTTTTAAAATGCCAGAACATTCATAGGCAGTTTGTTTAGGGTTTCTTGTAATGCATATATTTTTAAATACTGGTTTAATCACAAAATCTCAGCTCAGCTAGAATTCTGGCCATTGGTAGCTATATTACAGAAATCTCTGTAAAAAGGCTTAAAAATCTGGAAGTTTCCAAAATCCTTGTTTCCACAAGTATATAATTTAGCAGAGGCCTTGATGGTGTTTATTTTGGTGTGTGTGTGTGTGTGTGTGTGTGTGTGTGTACACATGTACGTGCACATGTGCACGTGAGTGCACACTTGGGTTTGTATCTTGAAGTTGTTGCACTTGAAAACCACAGCTGCTCTAAATTCTTTAAACACTGGAAAGCCATCCTGTAGTTGAGATGGTCGAGGGTTGGCAGAGGTGCACGTGCTGGATTGAGCCTTGAGCCCTTTGAAAGCTTTGGTATTGCTGTGCCTGCTGACCCATGCAGTTGAGGAGGGTTCGCCTTCTACAAAGGCTGCCACCTGCTTTTTCTTTGAACATTGGCTGGAGTGGTGTGCTCCCTCCTGAGCATGCTCATGTCTGTGTGGGTCCTGGTCGGGGTGGTGGAAAAGGGAACTGGGCTCAGTCTTATGGTTTGAGAGGAGAAAATCAGTTCTGAGAGCTAACTTTCTACCTCTAAACTGAGGCTTAGGAATAAAAACCATTGTATCTTCAATTCATCGTTTAAAATAGCATTAGCAGCTTTAGAGCTCATGTCAAGCATTGGGCGGTTAGAGATTTTATAGGGAAGACTACACAAATCACATTTTCAAGAATTGAGGCTGATCGAGGCTCCAAGAGTCAGACCAACAAAAGTTTTATTCTGTGTTGAGTTTCCTGGTAAGAATATTGTCTTGATGCTACCTCTCAAGGGTATTGTTACAAATGCCACTGTGGTTAAAGAGATAGATACAAAGAGTTATATTTGATTGAAGCTTGAAACTCCGGCATCTATCTGCCCAACAGTGGGGCTTTCACTCTGTAATTTAATACCTTGTAGATACATTATTTGTGTGTAATTTTATAAGTGTTCATATTTTCTCATTTTGCATTGTGTAAAGTGTACAAAATCTCAAAGTATAAAAATCTGCTTATATTGCTTGTAATTACAGTGTGTAAATATTTTCTATTGTGTACATTGACGGGGACAAGTGGGTTATTCAGGTTTTTAAGTGATCCTTTTATATTGCAGTTTCAACCAATAACCACCCATCAAATTTAAAACCACTTTGATACATTCTTATTTAGCAGTTCCAATAAGAATAAAATCTCTATTTTCAATTGTCTTTCTCCATTAGAGAAAAATACTTTTTCTGTCCCTTTAAAATACATGGCCAGACATCAGTTGAGGCCTCTGTATTTGTGACTCTGGTAGCAGTCTGCAGTCTCCGGGTCATAGTCCAGTCAGTATTTACATTCGGGTTCTTGTGGAAATGTTGTGGTTCTATTTTAGCACAAGTAGCTCATGGTTCTTCTCCCAAATCAAGTATTTTCCATCTCCTTCTGAGTCCCTATGCGTTGTCTCCCTCTGCCTGTTGTTGCCCAGAAAATGGGATGGTGGAGAGGGAGGAAATGCTCATTGCACAGAGACTGTCAGGCCATATTTGGGACTTGGCAAACAAAGCTTGCACTGAGTGGTGGTGTGTTTGGCAATATTACTGTGCCAAAAATAATCCTTGTCTAATTTTCTGGATGTGTAATGTCAAACTTTTTACCCTTACTGCAAGCTGAAAATTAAAGTACTTGTGTTTATGCTTTTGTGTGTAACTGTTTGCCTTTTCTGACCTGCTTTCCTTGTTATCTGAAAATACAGTTCTGTAATACATGTTAAGTGAAGAGGCTTTCTGTGCACAAAATCACCTGTGTAGCACTGAAGCCAGTGTTGTGCATTGTTTTGTCTATGTCCTGATGGCAACGGTGCCTTTGTCACCTTTCAGAAGGTTGGCTTTTTTTTTTAAATGCAAGTAGTAGCTTGCTTTTGACTTCAAAAAAAAAAAAAAAAAGAAAGAAAAAGAAAAATGAAATACATATATATATATATATCCCCAGTAATGATAGATAAGATAGTTACCACCCAGGCTCAGTTGAGGCATTTGGGGTTTGTTTGTTTTGTTTTGTTTTGTTTTTGTTTTTTATTCCCCTATCCCCCCAATCAGAATAGATAAAGTTGGTGGGGACAGTAATAATGTGTGGAGTCTTGAAACCAGGAGTATTTTTAAATTTAAAAACTGACTCATTGACAAGCAGCTGAGTTGGAGAGCTTGGCTTGTCTCTCAGGAGGCAAGGATCAGGTACAGGTGGTGGGTGTGTGAGTCAGTCAGCACAATTCGATCTCATGGGTATGCCTACTCTATGGTACAGGCGCACCTGCTCTGTGCCTCAGTTTCCCTGGGGCATTCTTTTCAGCCAGTTAATCTACTAGCTCTTAGGCAGTAAATGCAATGTGTTTTTCTTTTCCTTTAAAATTTTATACTGTCTTGTTTAAAGTCTTCTGAATGTATGTGTATGTGTTATTAAAACTTTTTTCTCAGCTTAAACGTGTCTGGCAACATTTGATTGAGTAGTAGAAGTGGTTGAGTATCTGAAATACCCTGTTTTAAACTTGTTTTTAACTTGATGCCTTTTTTCAATCAGTGGGAAACAAAGCCACAGTTCATGTTTACATAACCCAAGTAATTTGCTATATACTTTACAGTCAGGAATTTAATAATCTCCTTAGCTCATTCTACAGAACCGTTTGGCCACTCTTGCCTACCTACATGTTAGGGTTTGGTGGTGAGCAACGCAGAGTCATGATCTTACCTGCTTATCCGGGGAAACAGTGGAGAGGAAGAAATACCCTTATCCCGGTTTGTCTCTAAAATTCTAGAATAATCAAAATAGATGGTGCTAAACAGCGCAGGAGGGCTCAGAGCCGCCTGTGACCTGGCATGCCAGCGGTGCAAAGGCTGACACCTCATAGGAGAAACTGAGGCCTTCAGTGGGCTTAGGCATGGTTGCCAGGGCCATAGTGCTGCAGCTGATATTTCTCCTTTAGGGCAGACTAGGCTGGAAAGATGGATGCTGACAGCACAGGGAGAAGCAGGCATGGGCACAAACTCTAGGGCTAGTCACTGTGTTGAAGGAAATGACCTAGGCTTGGCTCAAGATTCGCCATACTGGCCATTTGAACTTTGTTGGCATCTGAATTTCTTCTATCTGTTGAGTAACTCTATCTCATGTTTTGTGAGGATTCACATACATGGCAGTCACTCAGCACAATGCCTGGCGTGAAGGGGACAAGGTTGAGGCTGGGCGTGGTGATCACCTTTATCCCAGCACTCATGGAGCTCTGAGTTCAAGGACACCAGTTCCAGGGACAGCCAGGGCTACATGGAGAAACCTGTCTCAAATAGTAATTTTTTAAAAAGAAATTGAATGAAGCTGGAGAAGGTAGTTTAAGTTAATATGGTTGTTCTTCCAGAGGCTCTGGGTTCAATTCCCAGGACCCACGTGATGGCTAACAACTGTAACTCTAGTCCCAAAGGCTCCTGTGCCCTTTTCTAGCCGTTACAGGCAAAAACACCCACACGCATAAAATATTAAGTTAATTTTTAAAAGAAAATTGACCAGAAGCAGGCACCTGTGGGTGTGCTTACTTCTGTTCCTTCTGACTCTGGGAACTCTGGATGCTTCCCTGTGCCTGCTGCCAAAAATATGTTAAATAAACCAAGCATGGTGGCTTGGTGTGATAACTCATACCTATGATCCCAGCACATGGGAAGCAGAAGGATCACAAATTTGAGGCCATCCTGAGCTACAGCATGAGACAGATCGTTTTAACCACCAGGAGTGTGGATGGCTTCCCTATATCTGCAGACATGTCCTGACACTATACTCCCTTCTGGCTAACCAGGGCTGGAATCAGGAGAAGGCAAACCAGAAGGTCCAGCTTTGGATCTAACTCCATGACAAGTTGCTAGGATTCTGGAAAACTTAACAGGCAAAACAGGCTTCTGGGGCACAGTCAGACTACAGCATTGTTGGACAGGTGTCAGCCACTACTGCGGAAGTACCATGTGGCCAAAAGATCACACTCTCCATAAGGCTAGTGCTGGGCAACCAGAGGTGGCAAAGGCCACCACAGTGAACAAGAAACAGGACATCTTGACTAGGGCAGGGTTCTCCTGCCTCAGGGACCTCTGAGGTCCGTCCTCTTCCTGGGTCACCAACACAATGTAAGTTTTGTGTGCCAACCCTAGAGCCAAGCCAGGATAGGTAACGCCCCACTTAACAAATGATCTGCTTTGTCTCCAAGGGCAGAAAGTTACTACTCTATTAGAACTAATTGCTTTTAATTTTGTTTTGTTTTGTTTTACTTTTTTGATAAGATCTTAAAGCCCAGGCTGGTCATGAAATTATTATATAGCTGAGGATGACCTTGAACTGATCCTCCTGCCTCCACAGCTGAGATCAGGCAGGTGTGCCCCACCAGACCTGTTTAAATTAGTGCTAGCTTATTTGTTTTGGCTTCAAGTCTTATCTCTTTCACTGTAAGGAATTTTCCTTTTATCAGTTTGTTGCAATGAGTAAGAGCTGTGTGTTTAGGGAGTTTCCTCTAGAAAGGTGGGATGCTGACATGACGTGGGAAAAGAACAGGAATGGATTGGGTACTGAATCTGTCTTACCAGCAGTACTGATATGAATGCCCCTGGCACTTTCACAAGTGCCATCCTAGGACTTGGCTTCAAAGTCACACATTTTACTTATTTTAAAAGAAACCCAGTGCTGTGGTTAAGCAAGCCTTGGACCTGGAAACCTGACTTGGGTAGAGAAAGCTAAGAAAGGATGTACACACTCCTACGGAAGAGCTGGGGTAGGTGGGCTGTGCTCACGCTGATGGAGCAGCACTCCAGGCGCCAACAACTGGATTGATTTTCCATGCACAGAGGGGAGTAAGCTCATCTCCGCAGGCCGTCAATTGGCGAGCAAACTCAGATTACAGCCACACAGGAGGAGGAAGCTACAGTTGCTAGATTTTGCACACACTGGTCAATTATTCCTAGTTGCGCACACTATTGTACTTGCACAAGCTCCCAACATCTGCGCAGGACCAAGTGAGGGCTCAGGCCACCCAAGGGCATCTGAGGTACTGAGGTCCTCAACACACCATGTGCATGTCAAATAATATGCATTCGCTCAGGACTCTGTCTGCATGTTCCACATTACTGAAGGCTTCCTCCGCTCCCTCCAGGTCAGTGAGCTGCAGAACCTGCCACACTGGCCTACTTGCTTCCTCCTGAGGGAAGTACAGTCAGCACAGCAAGTGCTGACTTGGCGAGCCAGGCTTCTTAGCCTAGTGGTCCCTGCAGTTTCTCCACAATGCCAGGTACCAGGGCTGGCAGTCCCCCGCCCGCTTCCTTCCAATCCATGTCTCACGAAGCCTACATGTCCTTTTGCCACATCTTGATTCAATCTGTACTGAGGCTCTCAGCTCTTCCGATGTTTTTCCAAGTCATTAGCTAACTTCTCTCCCCCTCTGTCCACTGTCTTCCACCGAGAAGCCCCCACCCGCGCCGTCCTGTCAGATCAAACCCGCCAACCTTTTGTATGCCCCTTCTCCTCCCACCAGACAAGCCTGTCTATTCTAGTCATTTTCCCCAGGCTTGCCTGGCCCACCCTTCTTAGACTTCTCCAAGCCTGTCCTCCATAAATTCATCAGAGTTCAAGGCAAGTTACAAGCTGCTTAGAACCTGTTCTCCCAGCTATAAAATGAAACTACTGCTTCCTCAGAATGGGATGGGGGGCACAGAGAAAGAAGGGAACCAGAGCAATCTAGAAAGTGTGTGCTTGGCGTGGGTAGGTGAGACGATCTGGCAGGACCAGGGTGTCTGCCAACCAAGTCTAACAACCTCTGAGTTTGAAACCTAGGCCCCATGTGCTGGAAAGAAAGCAGACTCCCTTTCGTACAAAATAATTGTAATAAACGTTTAAAGTGTGTGCACTTTTTAATGTAAGCATTTCTCCCAGTCTCCCCCGCCGCACCACACACTATCCTGCTTGCAGAGTGCCAGGAGACATTCTAACAGGGGGGTGGAAGTGTGATCTGGGCCCTTCTGTCTAGCAGTCTGCAGCCACACACACACAGTCCAAACTCTGAGAGTGTATGAGATCGAGTGCCAAACTGTATGAGCTTTGGGGAATCCTGGAAGAGGAAAGAAGTTTCTTCCCAGGCTCCCGTCAGTTTCATACGCCACTAGAAGCCGACTCAAACCCCTAGGCACGGTGCAAGAGTCTGCTTCTTAGACTCTTATTTTTGGTCCACTTTGCCCGTTATTATTGTCATGGATTTTTTTTTTTTTTTGAAAGGTGGAGAGAGGTCAGAGAGGTCAGGTTTCACTAGGATTTAAAGCTGAGTTCACTGTTGCTTTTGTTTTTACTTTTCTGTGGTGCTGGGGATGAAACCAAAGTGTCCTACCTTGAGCCCCAACCCAAATCCTAGATTCGCTCTAATAGCGCTGGGAAAGGAGGAGAGCCCGAGTTTTCAGGGAAAACCATCCTAAAGGAGTTAGGGAAGGAGGCTAAGGAGGCTGAACCGGCAAGCACAGACCATTTGGCTGCCTAGGAACTGAAAGTTTGGAGATAAGATGAAGATGGAAAATGAGAAACGCAATCCCTAAGGTGAGCCCGGCTTTGGACTAAGATTTGTTGAGTGATCCATTCGTAGGCACATGGGATCCATTCGTAGGCGCACGGCTTACTTTGTGCATAAAGAGCATTCTCTGTGTGCTGTCCTTTCTCCAGGCCCCCATCTCACTGGCTCCGACCTCAAGCTGAATGCCTGTAGCGAGCGGGGAGTGAGGAATCACACCTTGGACTGGGAACCAAGAGCCACGCAGAAATCTGATACTGTCGTCCCCATCAGCACACCCGCTCTATAGACCAAAGGCAGGAGGGCATGGTAAACATGTTTTGCAAGAAGTGAGGTGCAGGTTAGAGAGCAGAGTACAAGACTCTGGGACCGGAGGTTTACGCGTCCCTGCAGTAGGTAAATGGGAGGGGTCTTAGGACCAGAGCAGACCCGCAGGACCAGCCTGTTTTAGGGCGCACGCGGTGGTGAGCCCCCCCCCCCCACCAGGGGGCGGGCGATACCAAGACCGACTGAGCCTGGAAGAAAGGGGACGCCAGGAGCCGTGGGCCTCGAGCATCTCCCACAAATCGGGTCTATTGTGCGTGGTTGGGGGCGCAAAGGAGGGCAGGCACCCTTCCCCGCCCCCCGCCTCCGGCCCGCCTCCGGCCCCCGCCCCACCCCCGGCTCCGCCTCCACCCCGCCTCGCTCCGGCTAGCCGCGGCCCCTTCCTCCCGCAGCTGGTGCCGTGGGGCCGCGGAGCCGCACGTTGCTGTCTCTATGGGCCCGGATCCCAGCGCAAAGGTGAGGGAGGCGGGGAGTGCGGGCGGTGGCGGGGCCGGGGGCTGCAGCCGGGCAAAGCCTGGTCCACGTCCATTCCACCCTCCAAGCTAGGCCAGGCCTTTTTCACCACCGAGACCCCCA
The DNA here is from genome assembly GCF_947179515.1 of Apodemus sylvaticus. Taxonomy (NCBI): domain Eukaryota; kingdom Metazoa; phylum Chordata; class Mammalia; order Rodentia; family Muridae; genus Apodemus; species Apodemus sylvaticus. The sequence continues at coordinate 16,669,025 of NC_067472.1, read as the reverse complement.
ATCCCGCATAAAAGGTTCGAGAGGGGCGCGGGCCAGGCCTCGGGTCGCGCAGGGCGCAGACCGGCCTTCTCGGAGTCGGGGACCCCAGCGTGGCAGGGACCCGCGTGGAGAACAGTGTTCCCCTGGATCTGGGTCATGTCTCCTGGCGTCCGGCGGGATCGAAGGAGAGCTTGTCCTCGAGACGCAGCAGTAGATACTGAGGTTAGATCTGATCAAAGGAAAGAACCGTGGACTGTCCAGGATGGTGGAGGGAGGGGACGACGAGGGAAAGACGCCCTCAAACCTGGAGAGACCTCCATCCTGCTGGACAGAGGCAAATACCGCTAAACCCAGGCAGATGGACATCAGGGATGAAGGTTGAGAGCCTATTGATCTTTGTGGGGGGAGATCCTCCCCTCCCCAGTTGTCTCCACCCTAGGATCTAACAGAAGATGATCAGAGTTCAGCGGGCAAGACCTGGGAAGGAACCCAAACTTGGAGTGAAGTGTGGGGCGTGAATTGGAGACCTTGAACCCGCTTAGTACTGGGGGGAGGGGTGGCATGCTCCACCCCCTGGCCATTAACCCGGCCCTCCCAACAGGTTAAGTGGGGCTGAAAGCTTTAGCCCAGTTCTCCAGATCTAGAAATGCAATCTGTGGGGGAAAGAGGGCTGCTAAGATAGCATTTCACCTTCTATTTGCTAAATTCGAGGATCTCCTCCCCCCTGGGTTAGTTAGCCATTCTCCTTTACAGTCACTCACCCCAGGTCAGAATCTGCCGCCGCCCCCCCCCCCAACACACACACACACACACACACACACACACACACACACACACACGGGCGGGGGGGGGGGGCATGGAGAGGCAGAGAGAGAGAGAGAACTGGCCTTGGGAGGACCAGGACTTTCAGGAAAGGCCACAGGATTCTGCTGTGCCGCTCACCCCAGCAGACACTGTCAGCTGCTAAGCCTGCAGCCAGTCAGACCCCTTGATGTGCTTTCTTTATGAGTACTTGTCTCTGCCTGGATGTAATTGCGTTTGAGGACTCAGAACACATGTGTGCACTATGCCTGGCCCACTATCAACAATTTTGTGTGAATGCCTCTATACAAATGTTTTTTGAACAAGACCCTCCTGTTGAATAGGAAGGCAGCTGTCTAGCCCTGCTTGTTCACCTCTGAGGGTTTATGATTCACTGAATGGATAACAGGGAAACACAACCTTATGTGGCCTTGGCCCTGTGTGCTCTCTCCCTCTCCCCTCTTACCCTCTCTCCCTCTCCCTCTCCTTCCCTCTGTGTGTGTGTGTGTGTGTGTGTGTGTGTATGTATGTACACATGACTCCTATAAATGCATGTGTTCTCGGCCCTACACTGTCTGCAAGTGTGTCACAGTCTTGGAGACCCACATGACTCACAATAAATGCACACACATACCATTCACTTCACACTGAGGTTCCTCTGACCTAGGATGTGTTCTTCCTGCCTCACCCTGAACAGACTTCCCTGGCCACAGGACTCCCCCTTCGGTGCTGAACAAACAGGAGGCCCAGCATGTAAACAGGTGTGCTTTCACAGTGAGCCTGGCACCTCCGGCTGCCCCAGCCCTCAAAACAAGAATTTGATGCCCTTTCTGTGGCTCAGAGACTCTCTCTCCCTCTTGTGACAGTGCTAACCTTTACCTCTTGAACAAACCCTCCAAATGCTTGCTGTTCCCCGACCAGCTCCAGATCCCTCCCCTCTCTTTACAGCCAAATGGTTAATATTTGACCGAGAAGGAAAAGGAGAGGCCAGCAACACCCTCTGACCCTGCCTATGGCTGTCTGATGACACTGGGAGGATTAGACATCCTCCACACCTCGCCCAGCCTAGGAAATCTTCAGAAGTCCCCTGGAGATAAGAGGGAGGCCTATCAATCGCTTCCACCTCGGGTGTGGACTAGTCTTTAAAATGTGCCACAAATGGTGGCCACAAGTTTCAGGATCCTGTAGTTAGTTCACTGTCTCCATATAATGCTTAAATCTTTTTTTTTTTGTTTGTTTGTTTTTTGTTTTTTACGAGACAGGGTTTCTCTGTGTAGCCCTGGCTGTCCTGGAACTCACTTTGTAGACCTGGCTGGCCTAGAACTCAGAAATCTGCCTGCATCTGCCTTCCAAGTGCTGGGATTAAAGGCGTGTGCCACCACCGCTTGGCTAATGCTTAAATCTTAACTGGTCTTTCACACCGCAGTCTCCTGCACAGAAATTACACCTGTGCAGCACAGGAACCCAAACTGCACCTCACCCCCAAGCCCCTCATGCCTGTGCTTCCTGCCAGCAGGTAGGTCTAGCAGGCAGGGACTCGCGTAGATGCCCAGCCAGAGGGTGCAGTATGGACTCGCACGGGCAAGGCAGAGATGTGTACCCCTTAGAGAGAAATGCCAGAGAGAAGTGTCTAATTAAAGAGAAATTCCAGAGGGAGCTCTTAGGCCAAGGGAAAGAAAAAAAAACAAAGGGAAAACAGAACAAAATTAACAAAGGCCCATTAACTGACTGCCCAGGCCTTCCAGCAGAAGGCTCCCCCGCAGTCAGCACTGCTAGAGGATCAGGCCTCTCTACCAACTGGGGCCCAAGCAGTCTCTTGACTGGAAGAGAGCTGTTACCCTGGTATAGCTTAAAGCTAGTCTATGGTCTTAAAGAAGACAGAAACTTTGCCACAACCTTCTGCACCAGAGCGGAGCTGGGCAGAACGCTGTGAGTCTTTCCTTCTGTGGGAGTTCTGTGGATGTCCAGTCTTTGACTTGCAGTGCCACCTCAAGTCTGGGTGGTACTGTCCCTCTTAGGCCCAGACACAGATCAAAGGGTTTCCATTTTGGAGGGATTATTTATTTATTGTTTTGGTTTGTGTTTTTTCCTCCTTCAGAGAACAGACTGAGAACTGGAACTTGCCCTGAGGTTGGGGGCAAGGTGACCCCTTCAGTACCCTACAACCCTGCTTCGACCCCACAATGCCCAGTCTCCAAGGAATTTGCATTTGACCCAGAAAGGCACGTGACCCACCCCTCCCTCTGACTTCTTACCTGTGATTCCATGGCCACACAACCCTGTGGCTCCATGTCCCCCCCATTCCAGGATCCTCCATGGCCCCATGACTACTTGATCCCCATGACCTCATGACCTCTGACCTCCATGTGATCACACCCTGGACTTTGAACCCAGTGATTGCTCTTCCCCTCCCTTCCTGTGATTCTACTGGGCTGCCCTTGGGGTCTTGTTGGTCTGAACTTCCCCAGGAAGATGTGGGGGAGGCTCTGGCCCCTCCTCTTCAGCTTCTTCACAGTGACAGCAGTGCCTGGACCCTCGCTGCGGAGACCGTCCCGAGAACTAGATGCCACCCCACGGTTGACCATCTCCTATGACGGTTAGACCCCAACCTTTAAAGACTGTGGTTGTCAGAGTTGGGGACAGGATGTAGCCCCCAGGTGGCTCACTGCCTCTCTTGTTCCTAGAGCTCTCCCAGATTCGGCACTTCAAGGGCCAAGCCCAGAACTATTCAACACTGCTGCTGGAGGAGGCTTCAGAGAGGCTGCTGGTGGGGGCTCGAGGCGCCCTGTTCTCTCTCAGTGCCCGTGACATAGGAGATAGGACTCATAAGGAGGTCAGTCCCTGGCATCTGGACCAACCACAGGGTCTCCAGCTATCCGGAGACCTGGCCCCCAGTCTTCTGACCTCGGGACAGCACTGTCCTTCGCAGCCCAGGGCTCCTTCAGAAATCCACCCCACTTCAGTTCCCCTGTATTGTGGAGCACCACTGTTTGACTCTCTGGGTAGGTAGTGGCTACCGAGGTCAGCATAGCAGTCTGTCCCTTTACTCTCTCTAGATCCACTGGGAGGCCTCCCCAGAAATGCAAAGCAAGTGTCATCAGAAAGGGAAGAACAACCAGGTATGTGTTCTCCCTGTCTCCAGTTCTCCTTTCTTCCTCCTCAGCCAGGGGTGCCAGAGTTGGAGGGGCACAGGTGGAGTGGGACAGATGTGCATCCAAGTGCACAAATGCAATGGGTAGTGTGAGTGGCAGGTCTTAGGGTAACCCTTCGACTATCTGTGGTGTATAGCTTGGCCTGTCACAGTAACTTAATCCCTTTCCCAGGGGGGATCTCAAAGTATAATCATAGCAGTAGGTAACTGCTAATAAGTGACAACTAGATCTAGTTCTAAAATAATCTGATGAAGCATTGTTATACCCATTTCACAGTTAGGAAAAAAACGAGACTTTGCTGGTCTTGTAGCCTAAGTACCTGGTGTTCATGGAAAGACATTAGTCAAATATTAGTCCTTTTTAGCTATAAGGCAGAGTGTCTATGAGGGGCTCGGGGGTCATTTCTGGTTAGGTAACAACCATGTAGAGAGTCTTTTAGTTTTTTTGTATCTATTTTTGAGTTTTTGAGACAGAGTCTTACTGTGTATCTTTGGCTGGCCTGCAACTCACTCTGTAGACCAGGCTGGCCTCCCACCTCACAGAGATTTGCCTGCTTGTGCCTCCCGAGTGCTGGCGTTAAAGCTTGGAGAGATTTTTAAGAATACATATTCTTGGAGCAACGACATGGCTCAGCATAGGTACACACATAAACCCACAAATTTAATAGCTATAAAACAAAAATACATATTCTAAGCTAGTTATAGTGGCAGATGCCTATAATTCCAGCCCTTGGGAGTTTGCATATGTATATGTATGTGTATGTATATGTGTATATGTATAGTGTGTGTATGTGTATGTGTGTGAAACAAAAAGTACACATTCACACTGGACATGATGGTGGCATGTGCCTATGCTCACAGTTGGGATTTAGAGGTAAGAGGATTAGAAATTCAGGGAAAGGGCTGAAGAGATGGCTCAGTGGTTAAGGGCACTGACTGCTCTTCTGGAGGTCCTGAGTTCAAATCCCAGCAACCACATGGTGGCTCACAACCATCCATAATGAGATCTGATGGCTTCTTCTGGTGTGTCTGAAGACAGTTACAGTATACTTACTTACATATAATAAATAAATAAATCTTTAAAAAAAAAAGAAATTCAAGGAAAGCCTTGGCCCCAAACAAGTCTGAGGCTAGCCTGGGCTGTTATCAGATTTTTGTTTCAAACTAAAAGCAGTATACATCCCAAAGTCCACCAACATAGAATTCTGACTCAACAAGTCAGTGGTGTGTCCCTCTAAAATTGTCTATGAGAGGTTCCCTCAGTGCATTGTGGGTAATAAACAGAGGTAGTGGGACAGGTGAACCTAGGTCGCAAAGTCTCATAAATGCCCAATGGAGGGTTTGGACTTTATTGTGACAATGACACTCATACTGTTTGATGCCTTAGTGGCCCTCACATGTGACTCAGAGGTTTCAGGTCAGTTGGTGTACACAGGCCCTAAGATGTGCTGCTCGTGACAGCCGAGGAAGGCTACATCTCTGCTTCCCAGACTACTTTGAGCAGTTAGGTATCAGAGAACATTTCCCAAAGCCTTGTCCTGAAGGATACTCATTTTCAAAAGAGGGACTGAAGTGCTCTAGTGTGTTTGCAAAGGGTGACATTCCCATCCCACAGTACACAGTGACATCCTTAATGCTCTGAGAAGTCACCCAGGAGAGATAGATTGACTGCTTCCCAGCCTCGCTGACTACACAGTTCTTCCCAAGCTGCCTTTTTTCTGCCTTATGGAGCTACTCGAGGAATGTCTGTTTCACCCCACGTGCCATGTGAATTAAAATAGACTGAGTCTAGAGGCAGGAAGAACGGTAGGAAGTTGGGGACATCCTAGAGCTGAATGGGCTGACACAAGGAACAGACATAGGTGACAGCGGGTGATAGCATATGAGTGGAGATAAGAAGGCTTCCATAGATTCCACCTCTGGATAACAGACGGGGATGATCAGAGAGAGCTGGACAGCAGCCTAGGGCACCCGAGGAACGGAGGGGCCAGTGTGACTGGAGTGGATGGAATGAACAGACGGGGAAGATCAGGGGCGTGTGGGCCTGTGTGGGCCCGTGTGCTCGGAGCATTGGTGAGCTGCGGCCATGCCATGGTCTGTTTTACATCTGTGGTGCTTTGGAGAGTGGCTGGCTGGGCACAAGAGGGCACTGACAGATGGACCGTCTCTGGAGGGACACTTTGGACATGGTGTCTACAGGCCCCTTCTCAGGCCACCTGGGAGACAGGAACACATGACAGGCTGTTGACAACAGATCCCCTTGTCTGTTTGAATTTTACACTCTGAGTATCTTTCACTCATTGAGTAAGCGGCTGTTATGAAGAGTAGCATAGGTTAGGAGGGGGTCAGGTGGCTGCTGGGCTAGAGGAAGAGGTAATGGTTGTCTGGACCGGGTGAGAACAGTGAAGTGGCCGAGTAGAGTGGCACAGTGACTCATGGAGCGGGACTGGGTGTGGGGGCAAGGGAGCGGGCTGCAGCAAAGATGCTCCTGGAGCAGAGCAGGGGGCAGAGGGGGGAAAGGCTGGATAAACAGGCTTAAGAGGGATGGTGTGGGCCAGGGGAATGGGAGCTTCCTTTAGGACAATGTGAGATTGACGTTGCTTGAGATAACAGAGAGCTAGGATTTGTGGGAGCTTCAGGGTTAGGGGGAACGTTGCTCAGAAGTAACTTTTTTTCCATAAGTGCATTAGTGTTTTGCCCTACACAGGTCTGTGTGAGGGTCTCATACCTCTTGGAGTTACGGACAGTTGTGACCTGCAATGTGGGTACTGGGAAGTGATCCTGGGTCCTCTGGAAGAACAGTTAATGTTCTTAACCGCTGAGCCATCTCTCCAGCCCCTCAAAAGTAACATTTGAGCTCATGTCAAGCCCCCATTCTCCTGAAATGCTCCTCTATCTTTGAGCTCTGATGGTGCCTGAAAATTAGGCGGAAGGGATTGCAGGAGTCAGACACAGGAGTTGCTGGAAGAATGCTGTCAGGTAATCAGAGCCATCTTGGGAAGTATAGCCTACAGGTGAGGGCAGGAATCAGACTACACAGCTAGACTGATGGAGGTGGCTTATATCTGGGCAGGCGAGTTATATCACTGCCTTTCTCTTTCTGTAGACAGAGTGTTTCAACCACGTGCGATTTCTACAGCGGCTCAATGCCACCCACTTCTATGCTTGTGGGACCCACGCCTTCCAGCCCCTCTGTGCAGCTATTGTGAGTGTCCCTGCCCCTAGCCCTGACTCCTAACCCCAGACTGGCCTGACATTGAGCTGCAGCCCTTGCCTGTCCTCAGGACCACTGACCAATTGGGACCCTTATTCTCCAGGATGCTGAGGCCTTCATCTTGCCTACTAGCTTTGAGGAGGGAAAGGAGAAATGTCCTTATGACCCAGCCCGTGGCTTCACAGGCCTTATCATTGGTGAGCAGACACTCCTGCAGTCAGCCCTCAGCCACAGGATTCTATGATCTGAATGTGGATCCTGTTGCTAGGACTTGCCATTTGTGTATGCCATGTTCCCTATTGCACATGACATGTATTTCATGTGGGGATGTTCGTCCTAGATGGAGGGCTCTACACAGCCACACGGTATGAGTTCCGGAGCATTCCTGATATCCGCCGGAGCCGCCACCCACACTCTCTGAGAACTGAAGAGGCACCCATGCACTGGCTCAATGGTTAGAATGAGGTGCAGGATGATGGGGGTCCGGGGGCAGTCTATTTTTCACTGTTTGTTCGTTTGGGCAGCTGACCATCCCATTTTCAAGTCTGCAGGTGAGCCTGTCCATTCTGCACCTGTGTATTATGGAAGAAGTTTGTGTGTGTGTGTGAGGTGTTGTGTGTGGCTGTGAGGGGGTGTGGCTTGAGGGTGAGATTATGGGAGAGAGCTTAACCTGCTTCATAAGCCCACCCAAATAAACACTCAACCCACAGATGCTGAGTTTGTGTTCTCTGTGCTGGTGCGGGAGAGCAAGACCAGCGCCATGGGTGACGATGACAAGATTTACTATTTCTTCATGGAGCGTGAGGAAGGCTCCAGCAGCTTCACTCAGAGTCGCAGCAGCCACCGTGTGGCTAGAGTGGCCCGTGTGTGCAAGGTGCATATGACACAGTCAGGGGATGGGGAGAGGCTAGACCTCTGATCCTGATCCTGTGTTCCTACCTCCCCAGGGAGATCTGGGAGGGAAGAAGATCCTACAGAAGAAGTGGACATCCTTCCTGAAGGCTCGTCTCATCTGCCACATCCCACAGTACGAGACACTACGTGGGGTCTGCAGCCTGGATGCGGACACATCATCCCACACACATTTCTATGCAGTCTTCACACTGACAACGCAGTGGTAAGCACAGAGGTGGTGGGAAAGGAAAGGAACTGATGTCATTGATGAGCTGGGGAGGGGGAGGGCTGGCTACAAAATGAGGTCAGGCATGTCAAGCTATCCTAGGGACAGAGGGCAGTGTGGCCCACTGATACAATCCTCCACTATGTCTCATTCCTAGGAAGACGCTGGAGGCCTCAGCCATCTGCCGCTATGACCTGACTGAAATTCAGGCTGTCTTCACAGGCCCTTTTATGGAGTACCAGGATGGTGCCCGGCGCTGGGGCCGCTATGAGGGTGGGGTGCCTGAACCCCGGCCTGGCTCGGTGAGCACCCAGGCCTGGACCCTAGGTTGAGTGGACCAAGCTCAGGGGTGGGGTGGGGTTCAGCCTTATAGGAGGGAGGCAGGTGGTGGTGGAATCCTGAGTCTCACCACCCATCCCCCAACCCAGTGCATCACAGATTCATTGCGCAGCCGAGGCTACAACTCATCCCAAGACTTGCCATCCCTGGTTCTGGACTTTGTGAAGTTGCACCCACTGATGGCTCGGCCTGTGGCGCCCACACGTGGGCGGCCCCTGCTGTTGAAGCGCAATGTACGCTACACACATCTCACGGGGACACACGTCCGCACACCTGCTGGACCCACCTATGACCTGCTCTTTCTGGGCACAGGTGCTTCTGACCCAAATCCCTGTTCCCTAATGGCCTTGGTTACTGATGTTTCTGAAGCCACACTGGCTTGGAGTACCCCATGTCCTGAGGGACCACTGCTGGTGGCTGATTCCTCATCTCTAACCTTATGATTCCTGAGCTGTTCCCATTGGGCCTCCTGTTGGGTACTGATTGCATAACACACTGCTGGTTTCTGACGTCTGCCCTTTTCACATCAGCTGATGGCTGGATCCACAAGGCCGTCGTCCTGGGTTCTGGGATGCACATTATTGAAGAGATACAAGTGTTCAGGGAGCCCCAGTCTGTGGACAATCTAGTTATCTCACCGATCCAGGTAGTCTGGCTTCAATATGTTGACAGAAAAAGGTGCTGGGGAGGCTGGGCAGAGACTCGGGTTGCTGACTGACTGTCCTCTCTGCTTCCAGCACAGCCTCTACGTGGGGGCTGCAAGTGGAGTCATCCAGTTTCCTCTGTCTAACTGCTCACGCTATCGTTCCTGCTATGACTGCATCCTGGCACGGGACCCCTACTGTGGCTGGGACTCCAGCACCCACGCCTGCATGGTGGCCACCACCATAGCCAACAGGTCCCAGGGTAGAGGCTGGGCGTAGGGATGGGGTAGATGTGCCTTAAATAGAGGGAGAAGGGAAGAAGGCCCACCAGCCTGTAAGGTAGTATGGTAATCCTAATGCCCATTTCCTGGTGTTCATGAATTTTGATTTTCTATCTGCAGGACAGCATTGGTACAGGACATTGAGAGAGGAAATCGAGGCTGCGAGGGTAGCAGGGATGCAGGTAAGTGGAACTCATGGATGTGTGTGGATGTTTCTGAGCTGCTGTGCTTGGGTGGTTTTGGAGAGTGCTGGATGGATATTTATTTCCCAAGTATAAGTAATGACATAAGCTCAAGACTTGGAGACAGGTGGGGTGAGGCTCACTGATAGAGAACTTTCCTTACTCTCCTTGACTTACTGTGTAAAGGCCTTGGGTTTGCTCTCTGGTGCCACACCACACACGGAGATAGATAGATAGATAGATAGATAGATAGATAGATAGATAGATAGATAGATAGACAGACAGACAGATGAGGGGAGTTAATGAGTTAGTTATGGTTCTATGATCATATCTAAAGTATATGCCTAAGTGGGGGAATATAAGCACAAATAACTGTGATTACTAATTATAGCAACTACAACAAGGTGCAGAAGGTTAATGTGTTTTTCTCCAAACAAAATCACATAGCAGAGCCAATATGTGTAGAAAGAACAAAAGTCAGCAGTCAGAGCTGCCGTGGACTGAGCACTAGGTGCCAAGCACTGGTCTAAATACTGCTGTGTGTTTATTTTCACAACACTCCGTGTGAGCAGCACCGATACCATCCCCATGAGGGACAGCCCCTGAGGCATGGGCAACGGAAGGAAACTGTTCTGGTTACTCAGCTACCAAGCAGCAGATGCAGGATCAACCTGGCCCGAAGCATCACTAAGCAGTGCCATGTCCAAGCTCTTGAGGCAGGTGGGGGGCATGAGGGGAGCAGTGGCACCAAGCAGGGGTCAGCATGGTCAGAGAGTTCAGGAGGAAGAGGCTGGTGAGGTGAGCAGGGACCCTGTTCACAGCGGTGGTCCTCACAGTGTTTTACACCAAGAAGTAGTATGATCAGATTTGGGTTAGTTTTTTTTTTTTTTTTTTTTTTTTTTTTTGCTTTTTTAAAAATCTGGACAGGGTAGCCCTGGCTGTCCTGGAATTAGCACTGTAGATCAGGCTGGCCTTGAATTCAGAGATCTGCTTGCCTCTGCCTCTCAAGTGCTGGATTAAAGGCCTCCCTTATCTATATTTTTAAAAAAATATTTTGAGTGCATTTTGCCCACATGTATGCATGTGCACCACGTGCATGCCTGGTGTCTGTGGGAGGCAGAAGAGTGTTGTATTCCTGGAACTGGGGTCGTGATGCTTGTGCCCAGCCATGAATGCTGGGAGCCAAACTCAGGTTCTCTGCAAGAGCAACAACTGCTCTTAATCACTGAGCCAGCTCTCCAGTTCCTGTGCTCAGATTCTTAAAGCGTAATCTGTTCACAAGCATGTGTTTTCTCCTTCCTACATGTGGATCCAGAGACTGAAATCAGCAGTCAAGTTCAGCAGCTAGCACCTACACTCACTGACCCATCTCCTCAGTCTAGATTTGTTTTCAAGGATCACCTTTAGTTGCAAGAGATTGAACAAGGGCCCTAGAGGGCAGGCAGCAATGGAAGGAGAGAAAGGAACAGGTCTGAGAGTCTCATGAGGGTAGCCACAAAGATGAGGGAGAGAGGCAACGGAGCCTCCAGGCTCCTGATGCAAACTGCTGAGCAGCTGGTGATAGCAATGTAAAGAAAGGACCTGGTGTGGGTGGTGAGTGAAATTTTGGCCTTATTGAGATGCCCAGCACATGGTGAACAGCCAGGAAAGGAAGCTGTGCTGAAGGTAAGATTAGGAGTCCTTTGGTAAATGGTAAGCACTGAAAGCACAGGGGAGAAGAGCTGCTAGAGAGGGAAAAAGGCCCAAGACACGGCCAATATGCATCCTGAGAAGCAGGCACGCACAGGTTTGCTTAGGTGTCACCAATTCTAGACTCTGTGCTTCTAGACAGCTATCTTGCCGTTTCCAATGCTTTCTGGGATAGGCAGGTATTGATCTTTCCTCCCGTATCCTCGCCAGGACCACCACCACCACTCAAGACGCGATCTGTGCTCCGGGGTGATGATGTCCTCTTGCCCTGTGACCAGTTGTCTAACCTGGCCCGAGCCTTGTGGCTACTCAATGGGAGCAAGAGCCTGAGTGACGGGCAGGATGGCTACCGTGTGGGAGTGGATGGGCTGCTGGTGACAGACACACAACTGGAGCACAGTGGCAACTATGGCTGCTATGCCGAGGAGAACGGCCTCCGTATGCTGCTGGCTTCCTATAGCCTCACAGTTCGGCCAGCCACCCCTGCCCCAGCTCCACAAGCCCCTGCCACACCTGGGGCACAGCTGGCACATGACATGAGGCTGTTCTATGTGGTAGCCATTGCGATACTTGGTGGCCTCTGCCTCATCTTGGCATCTTCCCTCCTCTATGTGGCTTGTCTACGGGGAGGCAGCCGAGGTCGAAGACGAAAATACTCATTGGGTCGGGCTGGCCGGGCAGGGGGCTCGGCTGTGCAGCTGCAGACTGTCTCAGGCCAGTGTCCTGGAGAGGAAGATGAAGGTGATGATGGAGAGGGAGCTGGAGGTCTGGCGAGTGGCTGCCTCCAGATCATCCCTGGGGAAGGAGCCCCAGCTCCACCACCTCCACCACCCCCACCCCCACCAGCTGAGCTGACCAATGGGCTGGTGGCACTGCCCAGCCGGCTGCGAAGGATGAATGGCAACAGTTATGTGCTCTTGAGGCAGAGCAACAACGGAGTGCCGGCAGGACCCTGCTCCTTTGCAGAGGAGCTCAGTCGCATCCTGGAGAAGAGGAAGCACACACAGCTTGTAGAGCAGCTAGATGAGAGCTCTGTCTGAACCTAGCCTCCCAAACAAATGCTCTTCCAAGCCAGCCTGTCTGTCCTAGGCTGGGCACTAGGTGCCACTGCCTCCCCAACACATCCACCCTCCTTCATGCTTCCAAATCCATTTCCTTCCAACTTTTTGATGTCTCTGTAGGGCTGGCCAGAATCATGGTTAGCCAAAGTCCCCTCTTCAGTCTCCAAGACACATGTGAGCAGCCCAGGCCCACCGGTGCTCCTCAAAGGTAGGTGCTCCCCCAGAACCAAGTACTCTGCAAACCCAGACCTACTTTCTATCCCTTGACCTAAAGACTTGGGAGGAGAAAATTGTCTTCTTATCCCGTTATCTGCCCAACCTTCCTCTTCTTCTCAGGTAGGGCTCTGCAGGTCCAGATGGCCTCAATGTCACCACCCTCTGCACAGGTGTGTGCTGGGTAGTCCTGAATTCAGACAAGACCTCTCTCTACCAGCCACCTGAGTCCTGCTTCCATTCCCATGTGCACATGGAAGGATGTTTATCAGCTGGGCTGCAGTGTCCTCCTCCTCCTCCTCCTGGGGCATCCTTGTCTCTCTCATCTTAGGTTCAGGCACTCTCCTCCTAACTGTCACCTTGTTATCTATCTATCCTCTTTCCAGCCCTAGCCCCAGCCCCATGTGGTAACCCTTTGGCAGGAGACTGGGAACAGGCCAGCTTGGGAGGAAAGAAGCATCACTCCTCCCTTTTCCTCCTAGCCGTGAGTCACCCCCCCTCCTCCTCTCATTCACATGCAAGGGTGCCAGAGCTCCAGGCATGTCCTTTCCCCGTGCATAAACGGTAGCACATGCGCTTACATTTCCACCCACATGTACATTCTGAGCCTCTCCCTGGCTGCCTCAGTCAGACCTGTGTCTACTAGGTTTGGTCCATGGATATTTCAAAGGAAGATTTCCCTTCCCATTTTTTAACTGTCCTCACTGAACTAGGACAAGTGGCCAACACTGCACTCAATGAGCCAGCTTCCCTCTTAGGGACCAAGCAATTGCTTCTCCTAGAGCAGAGCAGGAGGAAGTAACCTGATATCTTACCTGGCACATGAAGCCCATTCCTGGAACTATGCAAAGGGCAGAGGCTGGGAGTTTGGATGCTTGGCTCCCATTCCTGTCCTACCTCACCAGGGCACTTTCAAGGTCCAAGGGCCTCAGATGTTTCCAGGCCCACATGGGACAATCAACCCTGACTGAGCTCTCCCACTCTCCTTGGGTGAGGATGACTGTTATTTTTGTAGCTGAGAACGTGGAACTCCACAAGTTTTTACTGCCCTCACCCATACCTCTCCCACCTCCACCCCACAATGAATGTATTTATTGTGAGAATGGCTGTACTTCTTCAGGAATGCCCCCCACTCATCACCCAGGTGGGTGGAGCAGGCATGTGATGGAAGTGGGAGCCTGGGCTCTGCCCCTCCTGGAGTTGGCTAATAAATGCCCTCTTTCCCCACAGCTTTGAGTGTCTGCTTGATTTAGACTGGCTTTACCAGCAGGAGGTTTCTGGCTTATGGAATAGTTGCTCCAGAGATTTCTTCATCTAGGGTTGGCTTTGCTCCACATGAAAATATTTACATAAGGAATGAGATCTTCTGCTTCTGCCTTTGCTGAGCTGGGCAGGCACAGAGGCCAAGGGTTAGGGACTCATTTACTCACTGATGAAGCTAAGGGGGACAAAATCAGAGCAGCTCAAGAAGTCACACAGACTCCCAGCCTTTGCTCCTGGCCCTCTTCCTCTGGCTTTATCTTTGCAGATAGGGAATCTCACTGTTGCTCAAGCTGGTTGCTCACTCTTGGATGTGTGCGACTATTGACACACACTAAGAGCTCCTTGCTTTAAAAATGTGCTGTGTGTGCACACATGCTTGAACATGCCAGGGTACACATGTGGAGGTCAGAGGACAACTTCAAAGAATCTGCTTGCTTCTTCTTCCACTATGTGAATTCTGGGGAGCAAACTCAAGTGGCCAGGCTTGCCAGTGATTGCCTTTACATACTGAGCCATTTACTTACTGATGATGCTAAGGGGGACAAAATCAAAGCAGCTCTGATTTTTTTTTTTTTTTATAAGACATGGTCTTATTGTGGAGCCCTCACTGGCTTGGAACCCTCTAGGTAGACTAGGCTGGCTTTGAACTCCTCTATCTGGATGCCTCTGCCTTCCAAGTGCTGGTGACTTAAAGTGGTACCACCACACGAAGGCCCTCTCCCCTTTCCCTCCTTGACTCCCTGCTGCTGGATACCCTTAGAGACCAGGAACCCTGGAACCATCACAGATGGTCACTGGTTGCCTTGTGGTTGCTGAGAATTGAACCTGAGGCCTCTGGAAGAGCAGCAAGTGATCTTAATGCTTGAGCCATCTCTGTAGCCCTTGCCTGACTAAAGCAAGCCTGGAAGATCCTTTGCCAGCCCTTGTGGTCCTCCCCAAGCTTTTCGGCAAGTCCCACTTCTCCATCTAGGGAGCGACTCGGGCTCAGTTGTGTGGGGGACCTGCTCTGAGACACTGAGCCACACTGCCTTTGACACTAACCACTGGAAGGTTTTATTAAAGTATGACTTATGCTTAAAATATGCATACATTTTGAGCCAAGCACCTTTAGTCCCAGTACTTGGGAAACAGAGGCAGGCAGGTCTCTGTGAGTTTGAAGTCAGCCTGGTCTACATAGCAACCCTGGACAGCCAGAGCTACATAGTGAGATCCCACATCTTGAAAAAAAAGTACAAATTTTTGAATTGTGACTTTGAGAGGCTAGAGAGGCTCAAGTGGATAAAAGCCCTGACTGTTCTTTCAAAAGACACAAGTTCAATTCCCACCGTCAACATGGGGGCTCACAATTGCCTGGAACTCCAGTTCTAGGGGACCCTATACTGTCTTCTGGATTTCACCAGCACTGCATGTGCATGGTGCACAGAAATACAGGCAGGCAAAACCCTTATGCACATGATAATCAATTTTCAAATATGGTCTTCGGTGAGTTCAATGACTTCGGTTTCTTTTTCTTCTTTTTTCTTTTGAGACCTGGCTGTCCTGTGACTCACTCTGCAGATCAAGCAGGCCTTAAACTCAGAAATTCACCTGCCTCTGCCAACCAAATGCTGGGATTAAAGGCATGCACCACCAACGCCAGGCTGGACTTCAATTTCCTAAACTGCACAGAAACATGGACATAAGGTGCCTCGCCCAATGCCATACTGAGCAAGAGCAACAGGACTTTCCGTGTCCTTCAGAAGACAACCTTCAGACTCTTCACTGTGTTTTGAAATCATTATTATTTGTATTTCAGAAAACAAGGTCCTTGCACAACAAGTGTTGTACACGTCTCACATCTCAGCTTGCAAGGCCAATTGAATCAGAATTAGGGTATTCACAAGGTCACTGCACCTAGCTACAAGTGGGCAAAGGAAAAAGCTCTTCTTTAACCCGGGCCACGCCCCGGCTGGTAGGCTCCACCTACTTGGCCTGAGCTTGAAATCCGAAGAGGAACCAATCCTAGCACTTTCATGGTCCAAAGCCAGGTTCTCTACTGTGCTTGTATGGAAGCTGGAGCAGAATCCTGGAGTTCTCTGGGCCGCAGCCTGTGGAGGGCAGTCCGTTTGTTGGTGAAAGGGTGCCACTGGCCCTGGATGCTAGGGTTGTCCGTGTGGAAGGGCTTGCGAATGCGGATCACATCCAAGCCGGACTGGTCTGCCAGCTTCTCCACCAGCGACGTGATCTCCTCCACCGACTTGTTGTTGACGTTTTCCTCGCGTACAGCCCCATTAACTGGCAGAGGGACGTGGGAATGAGTGGAAGCCGCCAGGTCGGAAGTCAAACAAGTAGAACTCAACGGGCAAGCCGGGATCACCCCCACCCCCGCCCCGGCCCGGCCCGGCCCCACTCACGGTATTCCGCCACTATTCTTGGCATGGTGCACGGGCGCGGGTTCACGTATATTACGACTCCTGGGTTCCGTCGGGCGAAGTCGGTTACTTCGCGTTCCACAAACTCCCTGCGAGACCCAGCGAAGGTGAGGACGGTGGCCCGAACCCAGGCCCACCGTTCCCGGCTTCCCTTTCCGGTCCTCCCGCTCCCGCGTGCCTCACCTGGCGCCACGGGACGAGGGCGCATCCCGACTGAGGCTGAGGCTGAGGCGCTGCAGCTGCTGCACGTAGCGACCTAGACCATTATGGAGGACGCTGGTCAGAAAGCGGCTCGGAGTCCCGCGGCCGGTCATGGCTACCGTTAGCCAGGATAGAGCTGGAAGGCGGGACTAACCGTCGACTTCCGGTTCCGGGGGCTTGGACTCCCTGGAGAGTTTTGCTTCCGGAGTCACAGCGAGAGGCGCGTGCGGGCGACCCACGTTGCGGGCAGAACTCTAGAAAGGAGAGTAGTGACGCGAAGCTGGGGGCGGGAGCGTGGAGAGCAGAGCCCGGAGCCACTGAGGAAACCCGGCCTGAGCGCGTGACCTCCAGCTGCGTGGAGGGTCCCTGTGAGCGCAAGGAGCTAAGCGTGCCTGGAGTTGGGGTTCAGACAGGATGCAGAAAGCTGTAAGGATGTGGTTGGCGAGGAGAGGCTGTAGAGGGGTAGTAGACGTGAAGAGATGATACAGAGAAGCCGTTTAGATTGAGGGACCGTAGAAGGCCCTAGAAGCGAGCTGGTGGAGAAATCGTAAAGGATCTAGAGATAGGAGAATCTAAAGAGAGGGGCGTAGACGCGAAAGGGTTAGTATAGGAGTATAGGGATGAACATTAGGATAGGGGCGAAGTAGCAATATACAGGCAGCCAAGGGGATTAAGGATTGTGTTCCTAAAGAAGTTTGAGAGAGGACGAAAAGAGGCACCAGTAGTGAGTTCTGTGAGTGCCTTGTGGAAGGTTCCTAGGGTCTTGCCTAGTGAAGGCACTAAACCAGACACCAAAAGTTTTTGCAGTAGTGGCATCCCACTGCATTTGGAATGTGGCTTCTTCTCCGACGTGCATATCCCCTCCGGATCTTACTGCCACTGCGTGGGGAGTGGGTGGGTAGGAGGGGCCTGCCCCGAAGCTTGGCTCCAGGCCCTCCCCGCCGAAGGTACCGGAAAGAAGCGCTCCCAGCCTTAGAGATACCAGTGTCGCCTGTAACTACAACTGAAATCCGCCAATATTTACGTGCACATGGGATCCCCTTCCAGGATGGCCATAGCTGCCTTCGAGCGCCAAGTCCCTATGTGGCGTCTTCAGACATCAAAAATCAGAAAAATGATGCCACCACTTCCTTCTGCCTCTTCATTGACAAGACCACAGGACACTTTCTCTGTATGACCAGCCTAGCAGAAGGGAGCTGGGAAGACTTCCAGGCCAGTGTGGAGGGACGAGGGGATGGGGCCAAAGAGGGAGTCCTACTTAGGGAGGGGCCTGAAGCTGAGGACAGGGAGGAGGTCTTGAGAATCTGGAACCGAGCCATACCTCTTTGGGAGCTGCCTGACCCTGAGGAAGCCCAGCTAGCTCGTGTGATGTTTGGCCTTACCAAGGTGACAGATGACACACTCAGGAAATTCAGTGTCCGCTATCTTCGATCTACTAAAAGTCTGGTCTTCCCTTGGTTCACCCCTGGGAGTTTAGGAGTACGTGGCCTGAAGCTACTAGGAGCTGAGGGTCAGGAAAATGGAGTACAGTACATAGAGACCACCATTCCCCGGCCTGGTGTCTATCACAACCTCTTTGGATTACCACTGATCAGCCGTAGAGACACTGAGGTGGTCCTGACAAGCCGTGAGCTGGACAGCCTAGCCTTGAGCCAGGCCACGGGGCTGCCAACCCTTTCCCTACCCCGAGGCACGGTCTGCTTACCCCCAGCCCTACTCCCTTACCTTGAACAGTTCCGTCGGATTGTGTTCTGGCTAGGGGATGACCTTCGATCCTGGGAAGCTGCCAAACTGTTTGCCCGAAAACTCAACCCCAAGCGATGCTCTTTAGTGAGACCTGGGAACCAACAGCCTCGTCCCCTGGAGGCCTTAAACCAAGGCTTAAGTCTTCCCCGTATCCTCCGCACTGCCCTCCCTGCCTGGCACAAGTCTATTGTGTCTTTTCGCCAGCTCCGAGAAGAGGTATTAGGAGAACTGTCCAATGTGGAGCAAGCAGCTGGTGTCCGTTGGAGCCGCTTCCCAGACCTGAACCGTCTGCTCAAGGGGCATCGGAAGGGCGAGCTGACGGTCTTTACAGGTGAGTCTATAAAATTACTGCTTTGGGGGTTGGAGAAATGGCTCAGTGGTTAAGAGCACTGGCCACTCTTGTAGAGGACTTGAAATTCAATTCCCATCACCCATATAGTGGCTCACAACTGTTGTGGCTTCAGTTCCAGGGGAATCTGATGACCTCCGAGGACACCAAGCATGCATATGATCCGTAGCCATGCATCCAGATGAAAACACCCACATCCATAAAATAACAGTGTAAAAATATCAGAGTTTAGGTAAAGGATTAGGCAGTATGTTTACAAAGTGTGTGGGTTTTGGCCACTGGCGGTGTCTGTTGGTTTATTTCAGATTTATTTATTATTACAAGCATGAATGCTTTGCCTACATCTGGATGTGCATAACATACATGCCTGATGCCCTCAAAGGCCAGAACTCTTTATATCACTTGGAACTGGACTTGCAGGTGGTTGTGAGCCCTCATGTTGGCGCTGGAAATCCAGTCCAGGTCTTCTGAGAACAAGTGCTCTTAAGTACTGCCTCATCTTTCCAGCACCCTGCTGCCAGTGTTAAAAGGAGGCTTCCCCTCCCAACTTTGACTGGAATCTTGGTTCAAAGACCAGATTTTTATCTCTTTTTTGTTTGTTTTTAAGATTTTATTTTAGCTGGGCCGCGGTGGCCCACACCTTTAATCCCAGCACTTGGGAGGCAGGAGCAGGCACATTTCTGAATTCAAGGCCAGCCTGGTCTATAGAGTGAGTTCCAGGACAGGCAGGGGTATACAGAGAAACCCTGTCTCGAAAAACCGAAAAAAAAAAAAAAGATTTTATGAGTACACTATAACTGTCTTCACACACACCAGAAGAGGGCATCAGATCCCATTATAGCTGGTTGTGAGCCACGTTGTGGTTGCTGGGAATTGAACTCAGGACCTCTGGAAGAGCAGTCAGTGCTCTTAACTGCTGAGCCATCTCTCTAGCACCTCTTTTTTTTTTTTTATTTGTTTTGTTTTGTGTTTTGTTTTTTGGTTGTTCCAGACAGGGTCTTCTGTGTAGCCCTGACTGTCCTGGAACTCACCCTATAGGCCAGGTTGGCCTTGAACTGAGACACACACACACACACACACACACACACACACCCCTGCCTCTCATGTATTACCAGACTTTGCTCTTAACTCAGAGCTTTGTGCATTCCCCCACAGGGCCAACAGGCAGTGGCAAGACGACATTCATCAGTGAGTATGCCCTGGACTTGTGCACCCAGGGAGTGAACACACTGTGGGGCAGCTTTGAGATCAGCAACGTGAGACTGGCCCGGGTCATGCTGACTCAGTTTGCTGTGACGCGACTGGAAGAGCAACTGGACAAGTATGAAGAGTGGGCAGACCGTTTTGAGGACCTGCCTCTCTACTTCATGACTTTCCACGGACAACAGAGCATCAGGTAAGACCTTCAGAGCCCAGTTACTTTTTAAGGAGATAATTAATTAATTAGAATCAGGTCTCTCTTGATAGCTCTGGCTGTCCTGGATTCCATTATGTAGACCAGGCTGCCCTTGAATTCAAGAGATCTGAAGATAGAGACCTGCCTCTATCTTCAGAGTGCTGGGATTAAAAGGTGGGTGTCGGAACTCAGAGGTTAAGAGCACTGGCTGCTTTTCCAGAGGTCCTAAGTTCAATACCCAGCAACCACATGGTGGTTCACAACCATCTGTAATAGGATCTGATGCCCTCTTCTGGTGTGTCTGAAGACAGCGATGACAGTGTAGTCATACAAATAAAATAAATCTTTTCTTTTAAAAAATAATGTGTGTGTCACCATTCCTGGCCCTTCCTTTCATTTTTGTGAGACCACATCATATTTTTTATTCCTTTTCCAGCTCCAGTGAGAGTGCCTTCCAGTCTCTTTACACAGGCTTGGGGTTTTCAGAGAACAGGAAGTCAGAAGAGCAGGTCTTCATCAGTGTTTTCAGAATGCAAGCTCTTCCCCCTCGAGTGTCCTGAGGCTACTTGTTGACTATTTAAATGGCTGCTTCTCTTTCCCAGGTCTGTCATAGACACAATGCAACACGCTGTCTATGTTTATGACGTCTGTCATGTAGTCATTGACAACTTGCAGTTCATGATGGGTCACGAGCAGCTCTCTACTGACAGGTGAGTTCTTCTTGTCTAACTCAAACACACTTGTCTCCTCTAGAAGCTGTCCAGGGACTTGAGTGTGAATCCTTCAGTAGAAAGCGTGATAGGGCTGGGATAGTTTGTATGGAGTGACTTGCTCAAGAGTTTGTGTATGTCCTACCCGATAACCGCTTTTATGGCCGAACTTTGTTGCTGCAGGATTGCAGCTCAAGATTACATTGTTGGAGCCTTTCGGAAGTTTGCTACAGACAACAGCTGCCATGTGACTCTGGTAATTCACCCTCGGAAAGAAGATGACGACAAGGAACTGCAGACAGCATCCATTTTTGGCTCAGCCAAAGTGAGTTGGCTTTAAGGCACTCAAGCTTTGAGGAGTTAGAGAGTTATAACTAGAAGTACTCCCCATTCGGCATGAAGGCCTCATGACTGTCCTGAACAAAAGAAAGACATGGGGTTCTGGAGCCATGGTGTGAGAGATACGAGGGATGGTGGTTGGTTCTTTGCAGTCTAGGAACTCACATCTGCTAGCAGCAGGAAGTGTGAGCTGGTGACTGCAGCTCCGTGGGCAGGTTGAGCTATGATGGGCAGCAAAACTACAGAAGAATGGTCTGGGGGTCATTCTGACATCTGGGGACACTTCCCAGCAGACATCCCAATAAGTCATACTGAGGGTTCCAGATAAAAAGTATCAGATTAGTAAATAAGTGAGACCAGCCCCATCCTGATATCTCCAGTGGTCTCCTGAGTTCCTTTTACATCTCAGCTAGGCAAGGGGAGTTTAGGCTGAGCTGCAAAAACTCTATCACTGAAACAAGCATGGAACAAGAATAATGCAGAAGTTAAAGCATGGTGGTACTGTAGGGGAGGAGGAGAGGCACCAAGTCTGAGACAGCGGCAAGTTTGTTACAGCTGGGAGATTCAGCAGCTCCAGCATCGATTATGATTAGTTGTGTAAAGAGCTTGGTGATGAGGGGGTACTTTTTCCTTTCTTTAACATTTAATTTATTTAACGTGTATGGATGTTTTGCCTGCATGTCTGTCTGTGAACCACATGCTCATTGGTGCTCACAAAGGCCAGAAGGAGGCGTTGCATTCCCTGGGACTGGAGTTATAGACATTTGTAAACTATCCCGGAGGTCCTCTGAACGAGCAGCCAGTGCTCTTAACTGCTGGGCCATCTCTTAAGCCCACCTCCCCCCCATCTTGCCACGCCTCCCTGCACCCTCTCAGCCTTTCACTCATGTCTTTTTTCTCCTGCCCCCTCTCCTTTAGGCAAGCCAAGAAGCAGACAATGTTCTGATCTTGCAGGATAGGAAGCTGGTGACTGGGCCTGGGAAACGGTATCTGCAGGTGTCCAAGAATCGCTTTGATGGAGATGTAGGTGTCTTCCCACTTGAGTTCAACAAGAGTTCCCTTACCTTCTCCATCCCACCCAAGAGCAAAGCCCGACTCAAGAAGATCAAGGATGACAATGGACTAGTAGCCAAAAAGTCCTCTTCCGGCAAAAAAAGGGGCTGTGCACCAGAACTCTGAGACTTGCTTGGGCCAGGACCACAGCCCCTGCCAGCCAGATACCTCCAAGTCCTCAAGGTGAAAGCAGTGCAGAGCTGCTTGCTAAAATGAGCCTGGTGGAGCAGGCTGACGCTGGACTCTCAGCCTTCTGCTGGGGCTCTTCCAAACAGTCCCGAGCTAGCGAGCCTTTCCCAGCCTGGGTTCCATGGCGAAGAATTTTAATTTAGCAGCTACTGAGGATCTCCTATATGTTGGTTTGTTTTTTTTTCCCCCACAGGTTTTGATGTATAGCACTGAAAAGACAAGGTCTGTTTCCAAAGAACCAGCATTTTGGTGAAAGAAACAAAGCAAAGGGAAGAATGCTAGACTGCTCAGCTAGGCTTGTTTGTTTTGTGTTCTTTAACGATTTATTTCATTTATTTGAGTGCACTTTAGCTGTCTTCAGACACACCAGAAGAGGGCATCGGATCCCGTTACAGCTAGTGAGCCACCATGTGATTGCAGGGAATTGAATTCAGGACCTCTGAAAGAGGTCTTAACCACTGAACCATCTCTCCAGCCCAGCTCAGCTAGTTTTGATTAATCAGTCTAAAAAGGTATTTGAGCAGGTTGCATGTGAGAACTAGATGTGGGCCTTGTGAACCTCTGGAGAAAGGGATAACAGGTGGGGAAACACCAAAACTTCAGGTGGGAGGGAGCAAGTCAGATGGGGGGGGCACCGAACCCGCTGTGAAACAGGAGGCTTGCTGAAACTTCCCCATGCCGAAGAATGATGCAGTGGGCACCAAGCCTCTGCTCTGTTTTCTAGAGCCAGGCGTAAGAATTGATGTGAGGTGCTTATTCTGTACCATCAGGGCCTGGGAGATGGGAGCTGCTTCCCACTGGGCCATAGGAAGAAACTGGAAGCCTGCGGTGCCTGCCCCTGGGTACCAGTCCACTGTGTGCTGCCTGACAGCTGCAGCTACTACTCTAGAGCCTTTTCCAGTTTGAATGAAACATTTCTATTGCCTTTGTTCCTGCGCTTTTTTTTATTTGTCCACCAGGTGTCTCCCCACACTAATTGGATTCCTTCTCTGAATTGGGAGTAAGTGAGTCCTTTTCCCCACTTCAACCCTTGAGCCACAGGCTCCCAGATCGGGAGCAGTACAGGGCCTTCACGGTCCACCGCCTGAATATGCACCTTCCTTGGCTTTAGGGGAAACGGTGGTCTGTTAACTTCCCTGAGGACTCCATAGAATTCCTGACAGAGGTGTGGGTCATTGGGCCACTTGCCTGACCAGCTGTCCCTCTTCACCTGTGATCTGAGCCATTCACATTTCTCAATGTAGACTCAAGAGTTGGCCCTAGCTGGGTGTGGTGAATGCCTTTAATGCCAACACCTGGGAGGTAGAGAGAGGTAGGAAGACCAGGAGTTCAAAGTATCCTAAACTACACAGTTTATGCCAGACTGAGCTACTCAAAACCGTGTCTCAAAAGTAGTTTATTATCTCTTTACCTTTGCTCTCATTCGTTTCCTCTGGAATCCTTCCACTTCTCCTTAACATGTGCTGGGGCTCCTGGGAAGTAGTTAAACCACCAGAGCTTAGGGCAGTCTCCCCAGCCTGTGCACACTCTAGTGAGTGTTGGAGTGGCGTCTGGATGCCTCAGTTTAGCACCACAGAAGGCTGTAGAAGACTGACCCACAGTCTGTGGGGCATATTGCTAAACGACCTTTAATTTTACTTCCTTTGATACCCTAAAGGACCGACTTCAAGATGTTCAAATTGGGGGCGTTAGAAAGCCTCTGCTATAGGTTGATGGGTGTTTTTTTTTTTACTCCCTAGAGGAAGAGCAACCTTTTCAAATCAACCCAAGAGGAAGCTTTTAGAACCGGATGGTAGAGTCCAGGGTTTCTGAGAACTCTAGCCACAAAGCCCTGTAACAATTGCTTGCAAAGCTGTTGGTGGTGGGGAAGAACCTAGGGGTGGGGGTAGCGCCTCCAGGGTCTGCCTTCTTGGGGGTCTCTCCCAGACTGGCTGGAGCCAGGCCTCTCTAATCCTGCAGTAATCATTACCAGCAGTTTGCTGCTCTAGGCCTCAACCAGGGTCTAAAATATTTAAGTCAGCCATGCCTTCCAGATGTACAGAGATCATTTCTACCTATAATGGATTCTATATTCTACCCTCGCTAAAATGCCTGGTGTGTTCTCAGAAAAATCCTTTAGTTTCTAGTTTGGGAGGGCTGTACAGTCACCTGAGAGAAACAGATAGACGTTTGTCTGTTTGTCTTGCTCCACCCTCCCGGAGCACACCCCCACACAGCACAAACCTGGAGGAGGAGGAGGAAGGCAAGCTGACACACCCCCTACACAAACACATTCCACTTCATACCTACCCTAAACTCCCCACAGCAAGGTCTAGCACAAGGTGTGCTCAGTAGCCCTTGGAGCCCGGAAGCCAGGAAGGGCCAGTTCCTATATCCTTATCCACATACTCCAAGTGGCTTGATGCAAATCACCTAGGATGAGACGTGTAACCCTGTGTGCCACTCACTTAATGTCCCAGAGACCTCCCGGAAAGATCTGGCCTCGCAGGGTCAGATCAAATCTGCAGCCCTGTGTTCAGACTGACATTGTGTTTCACATGGCTGTGAGGGGGGCAGCTTTAGGTCTTCAACAGCCGGACTGTGGGTGAGTTGGAGAAGAGGCCAAACTCACCTTGGTCTCCTGCAGCCCTAGCTACTGAGGCAGTGTCTGGCTCAAAGAGCTGTAAACTTGAGCCTTTCCACAGTATACCTGCAAGGCAGGGAAGAAGGGAGCCTTGGGTACCTCCCTGAAATACAGGCCAACTTCCTGTTTGCTCCTGTGGGTGGGACTTTATGAGTCTAAGGAAACCTGGCCAAGCCCTATGGGGGGCCAGGACTAGCAAGCAGCCTTCTCACCTGGGTCGTAACTACTCCAGGGAAGGAGGCGGTACTAGATCTGCCAGGACAGCCCAAGCCCTAATGAGTGGTGTGTATGTGTGTTAATTATGAAACTCGATACTTCTTTGTCTGCTTCATAGGGATTTCCCCTCTTCTGGTTGTGAGCAGAGTGGACCGGATTGAGTTCCCTACAGAGCAGGAGGAGAGAGTCAAGCTCTATAGTGCCTTAGTTAAGGCTTCCAATTAGCTTAACCTGTCAGTTACAACTGCCCTCCCCTTAGGTCAAAAGTCAGTATACAGTGCAGTCAAAAGGCCGGAGAGACAGCCTTAGGCCACCATCAGGCTACTTTTGGACTGGGTACTGGGTCGGACTACTTTCGGACTGGGTACTAGGTTAGCTGTTTGGAGGTGCGGGGCAGACCACTCCCCTCTCTGGGTGGTGGGGGGCGCGGCTTCAGCCGCCCCGCCCCACTCTTCCAGGGCCGGCCAGGCGGGAGCGGGGAGCCGGGAGCGCTGAGTCCCCGGAGCCCGGTGGAGAACCAGAGTTCTATCGCGGCGAGGAAGTAGGCACGCTGGAGCAGGAGCCGGGCCAAGAAGGGAGCAGCGGCGCAGGTGACGCTGGGTGAGTGGCGGGGCAGACGGGGCGCAGGAGCTCCGGCCTCCCGCAGGTTCTTACTTTTGGAGAGAACTTTACGCGTCTTAAAAAACGGGATTGGGATGAGGAAGGGGTCCGCACTCTGGGGAGCGCAGGCGAAACCTGAACAGCAGAGGGGCAGGGAAACTTGCACGGACGCACCGACACACGCACACATGCACACACACGCACAGGCACGCATGCACAGAACCATGCATTCACTTAGGACACGAACACACACGTGTGCTCAGGAAAGGACAAGCACAGCGAGCTACCCTTGCTGTCCCAGAGGCTGTGCCACCAGCTCGCGCGACTCCCCAACCCCTTCCCACCCTACCCCACCCCACCCCACCCCACCCCACCCCACCCCACCCCACCCCGCGACTTGGACGCAGAGTTTTTCTGCCCAAGGCTGAGGGAAAGGGGACGCCCTGAGACTGTCGGCGCGGGGGCGGGCGGGGTTTGTCGCACCAGGCGGTTCCTGCTTCCCAGCCGGCTGCCCGCAGGTGAAGACCGAGACGTAAACAGGCGTGGAGCACGTGATTGCTTCACCGACGGGTGGGCAGTGCTCCCCAACTCCTGTCTAGGCAGGGACACCCCCCTCTCTCTCTCTCATCCACCCGTCCGCTGGTCCTAGCATGTTTGTTTCGCCCTGCACAGGGCTTCCACTCTTCACCTGGAATGGTGATAAATGCTCTCACCCAGAATGGGAGCTCAACGCCCCTGGGGGCCTGGGTGGTCCAGGGGCCTGGAGAGGGTTGGGGTTAATTTAGGTTCCTTGCTTTGAAGCCCATTAGCACGTTCTTGGAACCCGTATCCTTGAAAGGTATCCGAGAAGGGACCTTGATGGCCCCGGACAGCTGCCCGGGTCTCATACCCAGCCCCGGGAGCAGCTGTCTATAAGTCCTCTTCCTACCGCCACCTGCACTCCTTGCAGGACTGGGCACAAATAGCCCACCCATGCAAGGACAGTCTCCCCACAGCCCTCCTCACAGGGAATGCACAAAGAGTGAATATACCCTTAAACCTGAGGCGAGTTAGCCGCCTCTAGGTGGAAGAAGAACCAGAATCCCCTCTCGGAAAATGAAAGAGGGGGCTGTAGCCCTAGGCCTCTCCCCCCCCCCTTCATTCCCCACCCCTCACCCCGCCACACGCTGAGCCCAGCTGCTGCCTGAGCTTCTGGGCAGGAGGCCAGAGAGGGGAGGAGGTTTTCGGTGCCCCAGGAGGCAGGGATCAGAGCAAGGCCAGAGGAGGGGGTTTCTGTTGGGGAGAGGGGTTCAGCTTGTTCTTGTAAAGCTGAGGGGCTGGAGTGGGCCCGAGGGTGGCTAGGCTATGTTTTCCTTTCCAGGGAAAAAGAAAGAAAAACAACCCTTTCCATGGAGCTAAAAATAGAGCTGAGCGCAGGCCAGACTGTGGCCTGGAAGGGGGGGTGCTTCTTCCTGGGGCTGAGCCCGGCTCTGGCAGGCCTTGGCCCTGGGGGTGGGGGGGCATCGAGGAAGGGAGGATGGCCTTGCCAGAAGATGTGAATGTCAGCTGACCTGACCAGGTCACAGAGACCCCCTCAGGGAAAGTGGGTAGTTTGTGAATGTGACGTAATAAGTTTCCTGAGTGGCTGAATACGGCTGTCACTGCACGGAAGAGGATTGGGAGACTGAGTGTATTTAAAGAATGTGACTGGATGCAAAGGACTGTTGTGCACTCTCACAGACACGAAACACCAAGTCTTGTGTGAGTTGGCCTCAAGGATTATGGAGTGAAGGACTGTGGAGTCACGTGATGGATGAGACTGACTGTGGCTGCCTGAGACGGAATGTGGGAAAGGTCGTGTGGGTGTTTAAGACTGTTGTTTTCCAGAGGGTAAAAAATATTTGTGACCCTGAGAAAGACTTTGGGATGTCTGCTGCGGAGCCAGTGTAGATTTGAGCTGTTCATTCTTGAGATTATTGGGGGGGGGGTCAGGTACCCCCTTCTTTGAGCAGCGACCTTTCGCATAGAAAATGACCCCGAGAGGTTCGGCTGGGGAGCCTGCAGCCGTGCCCGGGACAAGCCTGGGCTCGCGGCCCGAGGGCGCTGCGCTGGAAAGGGAGTGGGATTGATGGATTGATTGGTAGGGGGCTTTACGGTGCTGGGGTGGCTGAAAAGTTGCTGGAAGGGGCCGCCAGGTGGCGCCGCTTCGGAAAATCCAAGTATGGTGACCTCCAGCCAGCCTGGGGGTGGGACAGACAGCCACCAGGCCAGTCCCTCAACTTGTGCCCGGGAGCCGGCAACCGGAGGGGGACGGCTGACCCCTAGGTCTCCCCTTGGACCGGGAGGCTGGAAACCGAGGAGGGAAGCTTCTCCTAGAGGAGCGGAGGGGGAGGGGCGGGCGCCGCGCCTTGGCTCTTTGTGCTGGAACAATGACCAGCTGCCGCCGGCCCTCGGGCTCGGCAGGGATAGCCGATGACCCGCTCGACGAGCCTCGAGCCGGCCGAGCCTCCGAACACACTCACAGTCGCTAGGCCACGGCGCGAGGAATCCCGAGCACCGCCGAGCAGCCCCCGCGTGCGCCCTGGCGGGCACGCGTGACGTGGGTTACTTGCGCGTGTCCGCGCCCTGGGGCGGGGACGCTCCTCGGACCCCTCCCCCCGATCGGCGCGCACCGCCCACTCGGGCCGGGCGGGGGCTGGTCAGGGCCGGGGGCGCCGGCTAGGCGGAGGCGGGGCCGAGCCGGGCAGCTCCGAGTGGCCGCGCGCGGGCTGGAGCGGGCGGCGCGCCTGTGGAGTGCTGGGGCGGCCCGGGGCTGAGCATGGAGCCGCGCGGCGGAGGTGAGGGGTCCAGGGCTGAGGGCGCCCCAACTTCAAAGCGATGCAATCCGGTGGGGAGGTGGCATTCCTTAGACGCCCCCAGTTTATGGATGGAGCAGACTGTTGGTGGGTGGGCCCGGGCACTCTGGGCTTTCCGTCTTGGAATGGGAACTCGTGATCCCAGACTGGATCCTGCTTGACTGGTCTCTGGAGTTTGAGTGTGTGTGTTGGGGGGACTTTCCCCAACTCTCCGACACCAGACCTGAGGTCAGAGAGTTGGGACGTGAGCCAGACTTATTTCAGGCCCTGGCGCGGCCCCAGACTCCAGAACCCCCAGCCTACTTGCTGGGGTGGGGGCGCAGGGGTCTGTGTATGATAGCGATAGGTCAAGGAGTGCTGGGGAGAACCAGGGGTTTCTTTTTCCCACAGCTACAAACGCATTTCTCAAAATGGAGCCGCTTGCCCCTCCTTCTCTCTTGGGCCTCAAGAGCGGGAGCCAGGCTGGCTAGGCCTGGCTTTCCAGACGCCTGGCCCTCAGAGCCCAGCTTAGGTTCCTCTGGCTTTAGGGGTCCTCGCCTGCGTAGCTTCAGCGACCAACTCATGGGTCTGCCTCTGGCTCCTCGTGTCTGAGCCTCTTGGCCTTTGTCTCTTCAGTCTTCTGTCTCTCTGAGTGTCTACCCCGGCCCTTGCCCTTCCTTCTGGGTCTCACTTTCTGTGTCCCCTGGAGTAGGAACAGGAGTGCCAGCCCTTTCTCACTCTTCTTTCTATACTGTGGAGCAGTCTCCATCCCTAGGTAAGACCTTGTTGGGGCGATCTCAGTACCTAGCCCTACAGAGAAGTATGTAGTTGCTTCTCGTACCCGGTTCAGTTCCTACCCTAGTTCTCAGCAACTCCTTCCTCAAGCGGGACTCCTGTGATCTCTGGTCTTAACACTTAGAGGCACTTAATGGAGAACAATATACAAAGATAAGATGGGGCAAGGGTGTCAGACACTGTGATCTCATCTTTCTTCAAACTCTTAAGTTTAAAAAAAAAAAGTTTTAGGGAGGAGCTCCCATTCACTCTGGTGGCCTTGAATGTCATCCAGGTCCCAACAAACTCCCAGAACAGCCACTCATACAGATTGGTCCAGATGAGCTTTCAAACACTTGCCTTGTGTAAAATACACAGATAGGAATCCATGTAACTTTACTGAAGAAATGCAGGCGTTCTATAGAGATCTTTGTGTCTCTCAATCTGTGAGAGGTTTGACTCAATGGACCCAAAGAAATAAAGATTTCCATAGGAATTCATGCTGAGAGAAGAAAATGGCTTAATGAGAATGGGAACTGAAGAACTTGGTATTTGCTCAAAACTCACATATATGTGAACAAACTGGTATATCTACCCAAATATTTCCTTTTTGTCATATAGTGACATCCAGAGCCCACAGATTCAGTTGTTACACATTAATAACATTTGTGTGCCTTAAAAGTTATGAAACCCATAGCCTTGTAAAACACAAGAATTCACACATACAGCCTGGCAGTGGTAACACACGCCTTTAATTCCAGTACTCAGAAGGCAGAAATAGGTGGATCTCTGAGTTCAAGACCAGCCTGCTCTACAGAGCAAGTTTCAGGGCAGCCAGGGCTACACAGAGAAACTGTCTTGGAAAAACAAACAAAACAAAAAAGAATTCTCATAGATAGCTGGGCATAGTAGCACAAGGTTAGAGTCCCAGCTCTCTGAGGCAGGGGGATCCCTGAGTTTGAGGCCCACCTGTGGTACATAGCAAAACCCTGTTTTTTGTCATGTCCCCCTACATCACACACACACACACACAAACGTACTAACATCTGTCTAGACCCACATCGACTCACGGTGCATATTTTTATGCACATTTTCACAGATACTGTTCATTTTTATGATCCTGTCTACATACTCACACACACAAATGTACACATGCACACTCCTCTCATGGAATCCTCTGACCACTTCTTGGCCCCTGTGCTACATGATGACTTCAGCAGATGCCTAAGTCTTGGTCATCGGCAGCCTTGGGACTGGGAGGGAGTTCCGGGTGCAGGCTTGCTATCCTTTCCGGAAGGAGCAAGAGGAGGGGAGGTGGAGCCATCTTACTTGAGCGCCTACCAGCCGTGGTAATGGGCTCCTGCTCGAATTCCATAGGGGTTATTCTGAAGATCAACTAAAGCGGGAAGGTTTATAAAGGTTGGCAGTGGGACAGGGCCTGTGTAGGCTCCCTTAGTCCCGACTGATGGCAGAAGCTAAGAGTTGACATGGAAACAAGCACAGCCTGCGGCAGCCTCTGGGAGGTAGGAGACCCCAGAGGGCACCTGTGGGTTCCTAAGACCTGTAAGGTTTCCTGTTTGGCCAGCTCCACCCTCGACGCCGCCTGAGTGTCTGGGAGAAACTGAGGCCCAGCGGTGGGAGGCTGGACAGTGCCTGGCTTTGGCTCTTTGTTCCCTAATTACCATCTGAGTTGCTGATTGCATCCCTGACGTGTCCTCTGCCCAAACAGCCCAGGAATGAGGCCACCTGTCCCAGGAGAGTAGGGACCTGTACTGGGAGCTGGTAGTTAGGGATCTCTGCCCAATCTGAGTCCTTGGCTATATAGGGGATACAGGTTTGGGCTGAAACTGGGTCTTCTCTGCCAAGAAACCCTGTATAACCTCTTAGGTCTCCCATTCTTTCGTCTCTGTTTGGTCAAGTTATTCCTTAGCCTTGTTCCAGACTAGAGTGGAGGCCCAGAGGAACTTGAGGTTCTTGCCAGTTCTTGGAGGGGAAGCCTTTTTACTATATGGGGAATGTTCTATCTGGAAGAGGGGGTCAGGAGAAGGCCTACAGGGGGAGGATCCTCAAGGTGCAGGGGCTCTGACACCAATGCCCTGCTCACAGGTTGCCCCGGAGGCCCCTGGCCAGGCCTGAGCCTCTGCCAGCATGGCCATTGTGCATACTCTGCCAGTGCCGCTGGAGCCCGCACGTGAGACGGCCACTGCCCCACAAACTCCAGCAATGGGCAGCGTGAGTAGCCTTATCTCAGGCCGGCCCTGTCCTGGGGGACCTGCTCCTCAACGCCACCATGGAGTCCCTGGGCCCACCTTCTTCCGCCAGCAGGATGGGCTGCTACGGGGTGGCTATGAGGCACAGGAACCACTCTGCCCAGCTGTGCCACCCAGGAAGGCTGTCCCAGGCAACAGCTTTACCTATGTCAATGAAGACTTCCGGACAGAGTCACCTCCCAGCCCAAGCAGTGACGTCGAAGATCCCCGAGAACATCAGGCACACAATGCCCACCTCCGTGGGCCCCCACCGAAGCTCATCCCTGTCTCTGGAAAGCTGGAAAAGGTAAGGGGCAGCCCTCTTGGGAGGATCTGGGTGGGATTAGGAGCCCCTTAGGGAAGCTAGAATTTGGAAGCATGTGTAGAGCAAAAAATATGAGTTCTGTCTTATCGCTCCTTCTGGCTCAGGGAAATAACCTGTCTGAGCCCCGTTTTCTGTGTTTATCGTTAAGGTTAGAGGCTAATCTTTGTAGGCTCCTGTTAGAATTAATACTTAGTATAGTACCCAACACCCTCAAATGAACAATATAGTAGTTGTTTCAATTAATTTTTTGGTTTGTTTGTTTGTTTTTTTTTTTTTTTTTGAGACATGGTTTCTCTCTGTAGCCTTGGCTGTCCTGGAACTCACTGTACAGACTGGGCAGCCCTTGAATTCACAGAGATTTGCTTGCTTCTGCCTCCCTAGTACTGGGATTAAAGGCATTTGTTACTACCTCTAGCCTAGTTGCTTTTGTTATTACAGAGGTGTGTGTGTGTGTGTTTGGGCAAAACCTTTAACTTTACTCTGGGCCTCTACATCCTCACTTTTAATAGGAGACGAGGGTAATGTTTTGCTTTCATGGCTATTACAGTGATTAAAAATGAGCATTTTGAATTGCTTAACATAAGCGGACAGTTAGGGGCCTGCTGCCAATGGGACTGATTGTTTTTAATCTCTTGGGGTTGAGGACCCTGTACAGGAGAGCGCGTGGCATGACAGTTCTGAAAGATCCAGGCTGGGGCTTAAGGAGATAGCTAAGTGTATAAGACACTTGCTGCGCACACACCAGGGTCTGAGTTCGGATCCCCAGTACCCATGAAAAAGGTTGGCCATTGTGGCATAGGACTGGAATCTCAGCACTTGTTGGGCAGGGTCAGGCCATCCCTGGGGCTTGCTGGCCAGCCAGACCAGCTGGATTGACGCTCAGGTTCAGAGACTGTATAAACAATCAGGTGGAAAGTAATTGAGGAAAGCCCCTGACTTTGACATCTGGTCTTCACACACAGTCACCAGTGTGTGCACACGTGCACACTCATACACATACAACACACACACACACACACACACACACACACACACACACACAGTGCTTTGAAAGAGCAAGCAAGCAAACTGGAAGTGGTATCACACACATAATCTTTTTCTGTTCGAGTAGCCCTGGCTGTCCTGGAACTCACTCTGTAGACAGGCCAGCCTCAGAACTCAGAAATCCACCTGCCTCTGCCTCCCAAGTGCTGGGATTAACGGCGTGGGCCACCACTGCCCCGCCACGCCTATAATCTTAATGGCAGAACCCTGGCTTGTGTTCAAAGCTTGCGTGGGAATATATAGTGAGTGAGCTCAGGCCAATAGAGTAAAACCCTGTATCAAAAAAAAACAACAACAAAAATAAAATTTTTAAAAAGGAAAGGGATCGGGCAGACCATCCTCACAGTGTCACGTGGTACCTCTTTCCAGAATATGGAGAAGATCCTGATCCGGCCAACAGCCTTCAAGCCGGTGCTGCCCAAACCTCGGGGGGCACCATCCCTACCTGGCTTCCTTGGTCCTCGAGCTGCTGGGCTATCTGGGAGCCAGGGCAGCCTGACACAGCTGTTTGGGGGGCCAGCCTCTTCCTCCTCCTCTTCCTCTTCCTCCTCTGCTGCTGACAAACCCTTGCCACTGAGTGGCTGGGCCAGCGGCTGCCCTTCAGGAACACTCTCAGACTCTGGCCGGAATTCTTTATCCAGCTTACCCACCTATAGCACCGGAGGTGCCGAGCCAACCACCAACTCCCCAGGTGGGCACCTGCCCTCCCACGGCCCTGGCCGAGGGGCACTGCCTGGTCCAGCCCGAGGGGTCCCTACTGGGCCCTCCCATTCAGACAGTGGCCGGTCCTCCTCCAGCAAAAGCACGGGTTCC
The DNA here is from genome assembly GCF_947179515.1 of Apodemus sylvaticus. NCBI lineage: Eukaryota > Metazoa > Chordata > Mammalia > Rodentia > Muridae > Apodemus > Apodemus sylvaticus. The sequence continues at coordinate 16,635,237 of NC_067472.1, read as the reverse complement.
TTGGGGGGTCGTGTAGCTGGGGGGCTCTTGGGCAGTGGCGCCCGGGCCTCCTCTGACAGCAGTTCCGGTGGAGACCGCTCTCCACCCCCTCCCCCTCCGCCACCTCCACCCCCTTCGGATGAGGCCTTGCTACACTGTGTCCTGGAAGGGAAGCTCCGAGACCGGGAGGCGGAGCTGCAGCACCTGCGGGACAGCATGGATGAGAGTGAGGCCACCGTGAGTCAGGTGCGGCCAGTGGCATTCCTGGGGTGGTGTGGCTGAATACCCTGAGGCCTAAAAACAGTGCATGGAGCAGTGCTGTTGGGGAGGAAGAGGGTCAAGAGGTGTGACAGCCCCAAGGTTGTTAACATAACCCTGAAAGCAGTGAGGAGGCGGGGAATGGGAATTGAATCCTGCACTGGTTTGTAGGGTGTTGGATATGAGCAAGCTGCTTAACCTCGCCCAGCCCAGTCTCCCTAAATGGGGATAGCTGTGACTCCCTAGGGGGTTTATGAAGATTGAGTAAGACGAAAGGGATAAGGTGCTTAGAATAATGCCTGATACCTAGGAAAGGCCACAGAAGGGCCTGCTTTTATGGTTGTCATAATTCACTGGATTCGGGCCAGGTAGGAGATGGTAGCACTCACGATCTGGGGGACTGGGCCGTTTCTAGCTTGACCATCTTTCCCTAGGCATTCGGGGCCCGGCAGCGGCGCTGGCCACGCGAGCGGGAGGACTGTGCAGCCCAGGCACAGCAGGCCACGCAGCGTGTCCAGCGGGCCCAACAGCTGCTGCAGCTGCAGGTGCTCCAGCTGCAGCAGGAGAAGCGCCAGCTGCAGGATGACTTCGCCCAGCTGCTGCAGGAGCGAGAGCAGCTGGAGCGCCGCTGTGCCACCTTTGAACGGGAGCAGCGGGAACTTGGGCCGCGGCTGGAGGAGACCAAGTGGGAGGTATGCAAGATGGCTGCCGGGCAGGCTGAAGTGGGTCAGGCTCTGCACAGGTGTCCCAGGGTAGCTTCCTTAGAGGTGCTGTCTGTCCTTCCTTGACTTTCTAGGTTGGGGGTTTCCTCGTGCCTCTGCTGGGTCTCACCTTGTGATCTAGCGCCCACATACCTAGTGGCATTTCCTTCTCTGTTAGATGGGTACGTTTCATAAACGAGGAAAATTGAGCTAGAGCCTAGAATTAAAACTAGCAGTGGCTGGGCTGAGGTACGAACCTCAGTTTGTTTTTAATGCCCTCTCTTACCCAAGATGACTTGCCTTTCACATGACATGTGGGAATTGCCCTGGACCATCTCCAGGCCTGGGTACTGTTTATACGGCATCTGGTATAAGGATCCTAGCATGAAAGGGAAAGATCTGGGTCTCTGTTCTCCTTTTGTCTTTTACTAGAAATATATAACTATGGACTGTCATTAGGGTCACCCCCTGCTGTGCATGGTTTTGTTTTGTTTTTGTTTTTGTTTTTTTTTGGTTTTGGTTTTTTGAGACAGGGTTTCTCTGTGTAGCCCTGACTGTCCTGTCCTGGAACTCACTCTGTAGACCAGGCTGGCCTCGAACTTAGAAATACCTGCCTCTGCCTCCCAAGTGCTGGAATTAAAGGCATGCGCCACCACCGCCCAGCTTCCTGCTGTCCTTCCATGCATAAACTCACAGAATTGCTTTTCCTTGAGTGCCCAGCATACTGCCCAGTGCCCCACACCCAGAGGCCTCACCAGCTTTCCTCAATACTTTTCACCCACAGGTGTGTCAGAAATCAGGTGAGATCTCCCTGCTGAAGCAGCAACTGAAGGAATCTCAGGCAGAGCTGGTCCAGAAGGGCAGTGAGCTGGTGGCGCTGCGGGTGGCCCTCCGTGAGGCCCGGGCTGCCTTGCGGGTCAGTGAGGGCCGAGCCAGGGGCCTGCAGGAGGCGGCCCGCGCTCGCGAGCTGGAGCTGGAGGCCTGCTCGCAGGAGCTACAGCGGTACCGCCAGGAGGCTGACCGGCTCCGGGAGAAGGCCGGGCATTTGGATGCTGAAGCGTCAGGACTCCGGGAGCCCTCTGTACCCACTGCCGCCGCCGACCCGTTCCTCCTGGCGGAGAGTGACGAGGCTAAGGTGCAGCGGGCAGCAGCTGGGGCCGGGGGCAGCCTGCGGGCTCAGGTGGAACGGCTGCGCCAAGAACTGCAGCGGGAGCAGCGGCGAGGGGACGAGCAACGGGACAGCTTTGAGGGAGAGCGGCTGGCCTGGCAGGCGGAGAAGGAACAGGTGATCCGCTACCAGAAGCAGCTGCAGCACAACTATATCCAGATGTACCGGAGAAACCGGCAACTGGAGCAGGAACTGCAGCAACTGAGCCTGGAGCTGGAGGCCCGCGAGCTTGCAGACCTGGGCCTGGCAGAGCCGGCCCCCTGCATCTGTCTGGAGGAGATTACTGCCACTGAGATCTAGGGCTCTGCCGGGGTGCGAGCCCACCTACCCCGGGATCCACTGAGCGCGCACTCCAGGTCTCAGAGCCAAAGGGCCTCTGCCAAGCGTTCGGGTGGCCCAGTAACTTGGAGAAATAGAATCAACCCTCCGTGTCACCGTCACCCAGAGGTTCCTGCCCACTCTGCCATTTCACTCCCCCACTGTCGCCACTGCCAGCCCACTGGGAAAGGAAAGGGGCTACCCTGTCTCCACATTCTACCTGCCTGAAGCCAGAGAGAGCCAGATGGCACCAGCTGCTCCAGATGTGCCTGCCCTCAACATGCCCGCGTGGAGGGGCAGGGCTAGGAATGGGGCTGATCCCCATGTCCAGCTCTGCAAGCCTCCTCTGGGCTGAGGGGGCTGAAGTCAGACCAAAGGAAGAACTCAGCAGTGTCTTGTTTATTTGTGTTTGTGACCAAGCCGCCCTCCCCAGTTCCAGGGGTACGGCCTCGTTTCCACTTGTATATTTTTCACACTGTAAATTTCTTGTACAAACCCAAAGAAAAAAATTAAAAAAAAAAAGTTTCGTTTTTAAAAAATTGTGTGATAGATAAAGAAATCCCACGGGAATCTGTTTGACATCCATCTCCTGCCTGTTGGCTGCTCGCCTACCTGTGATGGAGTTCTTAGGGCTAATCCAGTAGAATCCCAGCCCTAGTGGACCACACCGTGAGTCTTGTAGAACTAGAAAAGCCTTCCATCCCGTCCTTTGCACTGAACCCTGCTTGAGGCTGGGGGATGACTGCAGTGACCTCCTTGAGGACTCTGGGGTTTAAGCCCCTCAGATTATCGTGGGCCTGGTCCATTGTGAAAAACCTCAAACCAGTTACAGGCTCCAGACTTGAGCCTCTGTCTCCTCACTGGGAAGCAGGCCTGGATTAGGGAACACATGCCACAGGTGCCCACTGTGCCCCTTGGTCTCAGACATCCTGCTCATCTTGAAAGGCCAGAGCCCTTTCGACAGCCGGGATGATCAGAGCCCCCAGTCTGGTGGTGGTGCTCTCAGTGGTCAAACGGATAGGACAGAAGTGCAGGGAACCTGGAGGCAGCAGGAGGACTTGAGGTCACTAGGAAGGGTCATGGGGATCCTTGAGGATAGCGGAGAGTTTAGGGGTACTTTGAGGGACCTTTAGGGCTGAGCTGAGAGCATTCTGGAGTGTCCCAGCCTCAGTGTGAGGTAGCTGGGTGGAAATTGGAGCAACTCCAATGGGTCCGTGGGTGGAGGAACTGTCAGCAGCAGCAAGGCTCTGGTCCTTACCAGCTCGATGGTCAGAGCACAGGGGCAGCAGGCCAGGCCCAGGGACCCTCACCACAAGTTCCATAGGCTCCCGGGCCTTGTTTCGATAGGCCCTGCGGATGGTGTCCACAGCTCGCTGGTGGGTTACCTGTTCCAGGCTTTCTCCATCCACTGCCACCAGCTCAAAGCCAGCCTGGCAGAGAGATGGAATATTCAGTTCTGAGTCACTCCCACCCACCACCCAACCTGAAGGCAGCGGCCTTTCACCTCTGCTAGCTAGGACACTCCTACCCCATCTGGGTGCTGGGAGTGGACAATAGGACTTTTGTTCCTGGAGCTGTTGGGGGCAGGGTGGGGCCCAGACAATGGCCCTTTGTCCCTTGGGACTTGAGGTGGAACAGGATGGGCCATTCTCAGGCCAAGGCTAGCATGAGGGGACACATTCTTCTCTAGGACTGCCCATCTTACAGGCCTGACCCCCATACTCCCCAGCCACCTTTGTCCCGGTCTGAACATGCCCAGCTGGAAGTGTGGAACTGTCTTACATACTTCAGCCCTGGGCCCAGAGAGGCTGGGCACATCACCCACCTGCAGAGCCCCGCAGAGGAAAGCCGCACCGCCTGGAAAGATCTTCTCTATCTTCACCATGGGCTGCACCTTGGACTCGATGCCCCCGGAGATGCTGATGCCTGAGAAAGATCCAAAACTGAGTGGCTGCCCTACCCCAAACCTTGAGCTCCAGGGAGGAGCCCAAAAGCCCGTCCCAGATCCAGCCCTTCCTTCTTCGCACCTCTGACTTCTCTCTGGTCTCAGCTTCAAACAGATTCTCCAACTATTATACCTAAGTACTCAGATTCCTTTTCTGGCCCACCAACCTCCCTCAAACCCAAGGAGTCTGTCTACCCTGCTTAATAGAGCTCACCCAAAGACTGCTTCATCTTGGAGAGTGTAACGGTCCTCAGCTCTCCAGTGCAGACATTCCCGGAGGCTTCCTCAGCTATCCGACCATTCCCATTCTCCAAGGGCCCTTGCCTGGCTTCCACCTTGGCCACCTGCCCATCCAGAGGTCGTGGAAGCAGGGGCCTTGCTTTCCGAGGCCTGTGGTAACGCCCATTGGCTGTGGCGGCAGTGGTGATGGGTGCCGGGGAAGGGGAGCGCCTGCGCCCTGGGGACTTGCCTCGACCTCGGCTGCGGCTGCGGCTGCGGCTGCGGCTGCGACTGCAGCTTTGGACTGGGGTCTGGCTCTGGTTCTGCTGAGTGTCCTCTCTGCTTGGGGCTTCTGTCAGTAGCCAGTTAGGCCTGGGAGGCCGGGGAGCCACAGGAGGTGGCTGGGGAGGAGGTGCGCATGCACCTCGGCGCGACGAAAAGGCATCGACAGGCACATCTTGTAGAGGCGGAATTCCCTTGTGATGAGGCTCAGAGGCACCAAGGGAGACCTGAAGGCCCCCTAGCCTCTCCCTTATCTCTCCATCTTCATCCTCTGAGCAGCTGTTCACTGGCAGCAAGTAAAAGCCTCCACGGCTATCTGGGAAACATGGTCAAGGCTATGGGGCTCTTGACCGTCCATCCCAGGACACCTCTCCAGACCCTGGTTCTCACTGTGGCCTGTAGGATGCTTGAGTGTGTGCCAACAAGGCCTAGATTTGCTCAGGTCTATTGTTAGGTGCCCCATGGTAAAGGGGCACTGGGTCAGGTGGACAAACAGGACTTATTATTAATAGTATTTTGTATGTAACATAGTTCTACTTTGGCAGAGCCAAGAGACCAGATTTAAAAACATGGAGTGTTAAAATGTCCCGTACAGGCATGCGTGAATAAGCAATGGCCTGGAGGCCAGCGCTTTCCTTCCTGACTACAGTGATCCTGCTTGGAGGCAGGATGGAAGGCCTGTTCTCCCTGTTCCAATGTCCCCAGGCTTGTCCCCTTTCCCCAGGTTATAGGACTCTGACTGACCAGGCACAGGGGTGATGAGGTGACGCTTGGGTGGCGTGTCTTGCCTGGTAGGTCTCAAAGCAGAAGGCCCGACTGGTTGGAGAAGAGAGCAGGTCAGAGGTCAGACACCCCTGGGGGGCTCCCAGATAGCTCTGCCAATGACCCCAACAACCTCTGCCCCTCTCCACTCCCACCCCACCCCCGACTGGAGCTCCACCTCCCCCGTCCCCCATTCCCCTCCCCCATCCCCCTTTCCCCACCCCCACACACTGCTGACCTGCCCTGCTTTTAAGAGCCTCAAAAGCCTCCAGTTCTACAGGCATCACCATGCTATCGAAGCGGCCAAGGTCTGTGGGGGCCACCACGCTCCTGGGGGAAGGCAGGGATGTGGGGTAAGCAGGGCTTAGTTCTAGCGGGTGCGGTCATGAAAAAACTTCAGCCCTAAGGTCACTGGGGCTTCTTGCCCCGCCCCCACCCCACCCCACCCTGCTCAAGCCTCTTCCAACCTGATGTCCCTCAGCAACAGCAGCTTCGCAGGCCTGTCGAGGATGGCCAGCAGGGGGCGCACCAGGTCCTCCACACCACCCTCATGGACATACTGCATGTAGAGACGTCGCAGGTCAGACAGCAGCAGCAACGCTAGGGCTGGGTGTGGGGAGACACCAGGGCACACAGGGTCCCTGGGGCCCATCCAGCCATCTGCACTCTAAAATAGGTTCGCCCTGCCTAAGGTGCACAAGTTGGTGTGTCAATGACCTTGTGGATGCCTGGAATGATCAGCAGATCTGCAACAAGTACCAACATCAATAATGGCAGCTGAACAGGCAACTCTAAGCCTTTTACACACACTCTCTCTCACTTAGCAGCTACTCTGAGATGATTCTTGTTTTACAGACCGAGGAACTGAAGCTCGGAGAATTTGCTCAAAGCCACACAGATAAAGATATGTGGGGGGAAGCAGAAACCCAAGCATCTACCTAGTGCAGGAAAAGAATGTTCAGGAGCGAGACTTCCCCACCCCCCACCCCCCACCCCGACGACTTTGCCCAGGCAGAGGAAATGCAAGCCCAACACTAGGCTGTGGGCCTGGCTGTTCCCATCCTTTGTTCTGGGCTAGAATGGGGACCTTGGCAGATGGATGACTCTACAGCCTCTCTAGTCAGAACCCTTCTGCCTGGTACGGCCAGGATGTCACCGGCTTGGATGCCACACCCCATGGATTCTAGAAAACTGAATACTGAGAGCCAAATGACTTGAGCAGCACACCGCCCCCTGGTGGTGAAAGGGAGCCGACTTCAGAGAGCTCCTCGGATAGTTACCACGTATGGACATAGACACAGAAATAGCTGGCACTCTGGTCGTTAGAATGAATCATCAATAAATATTTAGGAATAAATGAAAAAGTGTGTGTGTGCCCCCAACCTACGCAGATGATTACAGGGACTCACATCAACAATACGCTGCCATATATGTGCATGTGTCTCAAGTCCACAAACACAAATTCAGCCTCTACTGTTAGACCCTGGGTGGCAAAAGAAGCACAATAAGTCCCTCTCCCAGAGCCTCGGGGACTCTGGTGGAAACAACGGCAGATGGCCTCATGCGACAGTCAACCGTAAGCCACTGCAATGGGACATTGCAAGCTTCTGAGAAGGGTAAAGGGTCATAACGGGTGCCTCGGAAGTAGAGACCACTCCACTAACTCTTCCGGAGTGGACGCAAGGACCAGCACAGAAGCTGGGGAGGAAAGTGTTCTGGGGGGCGGGCAGGAGAGCGAGTAAACAAAGGTTTCATGTGGCATTGAGGCCCCAGGGAAACCCTCCTGCAGGGCTGTACAGGCAGGCTGAGAACACGTGACTAGCACCCCAAATGCTGTGCGGCTCAAAATTTACATCAACTATGTGATAGCCCTGGAAGATCCCAGAAAAGCTGGGGATGGCAGATTGGGGTGTCGCATCAGGAAGGCCTAGAATGTGGGAAAAGCACTCTGTTCTGCCTTATAAGGGAAGTGTAAATCACTAAGAGAGGTATTTAAATTCCTGACCTGAGGAGTGTGGAAGGATGGCTCAGGGGAGAGAGAGCTCAGGGCATGGCCCTGATCAGATCCTAATCATGATCAGGTCATAATCGCTAGGGAACTTTGCCTCTCTCAGGCCCCAGCTCCGTTTCAGAGGGTGTGGGGCGGGACATTGGGTTGGCAGTGGACAGCAGGTTCAGCCTACAGGGTAAATAGAACCACAGTGAAAAGAAGTCCCGGTTTGAAGAAGGCTGGGGAAAGGAGGAGGGTATGGAAAAGGAGCTGGTCAAAGATACAGACACAGAGCCCCTCCTAGTGGCCATATCTCAGAGTTGCAGGCTCACCAGAGCTGGAGCACACAGCTCACTTAAAGTTCAGAACTGAGAATGACAGAGCCCAAGCTTAGCAGGACCCTATGTCTACATTTCTGTTGAAAACCAGACCTTGGAAAAGAGAATGTGTGGATGACCCCATCTTAGCCTTTGCGTGATATGCTACATCGTATATGGGCGCAGACGTGCATGCTATGCACAGGTACATGCATGTGGGCATGTCAACACAACACCTCACAGACATGACAGTGTACACATCACACAGTCCCATCACGAGCCAGATTAAGGTAGGAACAAGTGGCTTTCTGAAAATGCCCAACTTGCCTACAGTGTACACGGATGCATACGCCCTCCAGGGAACCCGCCCCAGGACCCTTGGGGTCCCGGGGGAAAAATGATAGTAAAGGACTTCACAGTTCTCCTGGAGGGGTGAGCAGTGCCCCTTGGCCTCCTCAGCACTTAGGCTCCAGGAAGCCCTCCAAAACTGACTCCCTCTGGTGCTGGTCAAAGAGAAAGGAGAGAGAATAGTGTGGGCATTGGAGATGGCTGAGATGGGAGCAATGGCTACCTGACTTGGGAAACAGGAACTGGCCCTTGGTAGAAAGTCATGTCTGCTGGCTCCCCCAAGCACAGAGGCTCAATCATTTGCTTACAAGGATTTTCTCCCCCTGTTTATCACCTGATTTCCTCTTCCTCAACTTAAATGTCACCTCTGAGAGGCCTTCCCAGATCTCCTGGGTTACCCACATCTGTCTTCACCGGGCTCTGTATAAGGGTCTCCCTCTCCTTCCTGCCTGGAAGCTTACTGACCTCTGTCCTCCCAGCCACAAACTCAGGTACTGGTCAATGGACAGTAGCCTCAAATGAGGACCAGGCCTTGGGCAGAGACTTACCCGGGAGCAGTGTCGCGTGACTGCCAGGACCTCGTCGTCTGTCAGCAGCCTCCGGGCCAGGTCCTGAATGAGGGGCCGTCGACTTTCCCAGGCCTGCACCTGCTCATCCACATTGGGCGCCTGGCCAGAGGGGCTTCCAGACCTGGCGGAGAGCAGAGCCCGGCCCCTCTCCCGGTCTGTAGGGCAGGGGCGAGAGGATGTGTGAAGGTGGCAAGAGCTAGTAAGGTAAGGTAGAGTTTCTCTTGGGGGGGGGGCGAGGCTCCAAAGAAGCCAGCCGAGAGACTGAGCATGCTGGGCAGAATCCCACCAGGCCCCGGTTCCCAAACATGGCCTTCCTAACAAACTGTCGTCAAGGGAGAGGCAACTCCAGCGTCTGTCACTGTCAACTGAATCCCCCCATTTGGAGTACAGACAAGCTCCCTCATCCCAGATCCCTGTGGGGACCCCAAGAAGTCCTGTTCTCTGTCCTCCTTATACTTTCCAGTAAGCTAGCCAAGTTCCCTGTCGGACTCCTCAGGCTCAGCTCTAAATGAGCGCTGTTCAGAGCCGCTAAGCTGGTCTCAGGCCGTAACCCCCATCGGCTGCTTTCCTGTGGGGCCCTTGGGATACTGGATTTACCTCGTCTTAGTCTCCAGGTGACAAACTTCTGCACAGGCCCCACGCTCCCTGCTGTAAGGAAGAAAGAGGTCCAGTTCAGCAGGACCAAGGGTTCCAGTTAGAAGTCGTCAGGGTAGGGATGAGAGCCACCAAGGGCCTTCAAGATCACACCCAGCTAGGGGCTGATCTCGCAGGCAATGGGGAGTCAGCGGAGGCTGTGGAAGAGGAGGCAGGATGAGCACTGCTTGTGGAGTTCATTTGGAAATGAATGAGGGGAAGAACCCTGAGGACTGCTTAGTGCTGCCTACCTTCAAGAAACAGAGAGGGAAAGCGAGCCCTTGGAAGAAGAGCACACTGGCCAGAGAAGTGGGCTGAGAACCACAAGAAACCAGCATCTGAGAGACTAAGAGAGGAGAAAGCAGCTGAGGAAAGGGGTTCCCCTGACTGGAGAGCCGTCTCCCCCACTGGCCCATCCCCTGAGGCCTCCGGGCCACTCAACTCTGAGGCATCACAACATAAGATGTCCCATCCTCCCGCTTGCTTCCACCTACCTGACGTTCACTCCCTGTCTGTCTCCTGGGTGAGCCCCTCCATTCTTAGCACACGCATTCTGACTGGGCGTGTGGCCCAGGGTGAGCTGCGAAATCACCTGTCTACCGTGTCGGACTCCTGCCTTGCCTTTCCCTTACATCACAGTGGTTTGCTCAGCATGAGAGACCCAAGAGGGCCCGGCAGACCCCTTCAGCTGAAGTGTTTAAAAATATTCCTTTAGACCAGGTAGGGTAGCTTATGCCTTTAATCCCAGCACTCGGGAGACAGAGGCACATCTGAGACCAAACAAACGTTTGAGATGCCGTCTCAAACAAAATGAGATTTTTTTTTTGTCTCAAAAACAAACACTAAAACAAACAAACAAAAAAGCCCCTAACAACAACAAAACCCCTCTCTGCCCCCAGGGTTGCTAAGGGACTGTGGCCATTGCATCTCTAAGTTGGCACAGCCTTCTACAGCAAAGGCACAGGCTTGAGCAGATATGTCCGCTGGTGTTGTTCCTGCCCTCAGACAGGAACAGTGTGTTGCTGAGCCTAGAGACAAGCTAGCTGGACTTGAGTTTCTGTCCCATGCAATAGTATTAAGGCGTCCATGTTGACTCTGGATTCTAGCCTCAGCAGGGTTGACAGGCTTCTTGTGAAAATGCTTAGGAAATGATACCTGGGGCTGGGTCTTGAGGTCCTCAGATTCAATTATTATGACATGGGGGTGCGGGTATAGTGTGTGTGTGTGTGTGTGTGTGTATGTGTGTGAGTGTAATAGAGAGGGGGGATGTGATGTGTGATGTATGTGTGATATGTGATAGATGTGTGGTGTGTGTGGTACATGTGTGTGGTGTGGCATGTGTGTGTGTGTGATATGTATATGGTGTGGTATGTGTGTGGTGTGGTATGTGTGAGTGTGTTTGTGTGGTGTGTGTGAGTGTGTTTGGGTGTGGTGTGTGTCATATGTGTATGAGTTTATGTATGTGAGTGTGTGAGTATGAGTGTGTGATGTGATGTGTGTATGTGATATGTGTGTGATGTGTGTATGTGTTTGGGTGTGGTGTGTGTGTGTGTGTGTGATGTTTGTATGAGTGTGTGTGTGTGTGTGTGTACATGCATGTCTCTATCATCTGAGCCCTGATGAAGAAGTAGCTTTCCTCAGGGATAATTCTAGAACTGCACAGGGCCCGTGGAGCTCTGTATGGAGGATGTGAGACCAGCATCCTGTCAAGGGGGCCTTCCACTGCCACCACCGCCAAGACCACATGACCCCAAGCTGAGCTCAATCACTTCTTGCTGTGCCTCAAGCCTGTCACTTTGCATTTCAGAGATGGAATCCAACAGTGTGACAGTGGCCACCCCATTTTCAGAGCACCATCTAGGAGCTGACAAAGTGTTAACTTATACTCCATTTCACTTGGTCGTCGCCATATGCCTAACGAAGTGGCTTTCAGTCCCTGTGAGAGGCGGGGCAGGGTGGGATTTCAGCCTGGAACTGCCAGATGGATCCCAGCACCTACCTTTCTCCAGGTCCAGGCGAGGGCGGACTTTGGTGGGGCTTCTGCTGTCCAGTGTCCAGGCCTCTCTGTGCCCTTCCCCTGCTGGCCGCCCCTGCCGCCCCCCCTTGAAGAAGAGGTTCATCACTGTCTTGGAGCGCTGCAAGGCCCCCTTCTCCCCAGAGGAGCCTGACTTCTCCTTCTTCCGCTGCTTCTTCTCTTCTGTAGATATGAGGGAGCCCCCGGGCAGGCTGGAGGGCGGGCTGGAGGGTGGGCAGAAGAGGAGGGGGCGGGGCATGGAAAGGGCAGAGAGAAGGAAAGGAGGCAGAAGGGAAAGGAGGTAGGGTGGGGGTCTTCTTCCTGCCTTCCACCTCTCCCCAACCACACAGTTCCAGGGATGTATGGAGACTCATATGTATCTGTAACTAAACAGGCCTGGACATCCCAAGCTGGAGAAACTGCAGTTAGGGCTGGTTTGGGGCCCAGAGCTTATCAGTTTGGGACCTGGCCATGTATGAAGTGAAGTCTAGAACAGGGAATGTTCTGGGGCTGGACTTGGGACAAAGGCAGATTTGGGATTGCTCCCTGGAGTGTGAGACAGGTTTGTTTGGACTAGAACCTGTGGGAAAAGTGGCACACGTACCCCTACCTCCCTCCCTCCGCCCCTCCCCCCGACACAGACACACATACACACACACACACACACACACACACACACACACAACATACCCCACAGTGTCAGGTGGCTCTGAGATCGTGTGATGGGAGGCCTGGGGCGGCTGAGGGCCAGAAGCAGAGCAGTCTTGGGGGACTCGGAAAGTGCACAATCAAGGTGTCGGGTAGATGGGGGACCATCAGAGCGGATGGCCGTGTCCCTGAGGATGACGGTTGGCCTCACGCTGCACCAAGTTTCCACACGGCCGCCCACATCAGGCTCAGTCTGCATGGCTGTGTCTGCCCGCCCCCAGCCTGGGCCATGGCCAGTGGGCTCCTCTGCCCCCAGGCAGACATCCTTGCGGTCAGAGGGCAGGGAGCCCGAGCTGCAGGGGGCGCTGGAGGCATAGGAGGAGACGCTGGAGCTGCTCTCGGAGGCTGGCGCCAGCTGCTGCAGTACCCCACTGCTCACTGCAAGGGAGAGCTTATAAGCATCTCTGGCTGTGAGAAGGTCCTGGGGCATCCTGATACTCCCCCACCTCGCCCAGCAAGCCCCGCCCTGCCGATGGGCCTCAGCCCTTCCCTTCCATCTCTGCAGACTTACATCTATCCAGCCAGCAATACTCAGAAACCATCTCTTTGTAGGCAGGGTACCGGCCGGTCTCCTGAAGAAGACATGGCGGGCGTGGGAGGAGCAGGTGAGGACTAGGTGGGGAATGGGGCGGGGCAGGGCAGGGCAGGGCAATACTTTGCAGCTCCTTTCCCCTCCTCTGGGTCCAGCAGGCTTACTTCCTAAACATGCTAATTTCCTTTGTAGCTCAGGCCTTTGCTCTAAAGCTTGTCACATGACCAGCTTGGTCCCTCTTTGACTGTCACTGCTCCTCTTGCCTTGAAGGCCCTGCCTCAGTTTCCCCCTCTCTTGCTGATTTCCTCACAGCATTTGTCAAAATCTGATGGTTACTGTCTCCCAGAAGCGGGGAGGCCTTGTTGGTCTATGCTAATCTCTGTGCATCCCAGCACCTGGACTCACAGGGACCTCAAAAAACACTGTTGGACAGTCAGGTGGCTCGCACCTAGAATTCTAGTGTGTGAGTACTTGAGGCAGGGGGATCTAGAGTTTGAGGCCAGCCACGGCTACATAGGAAAACCTAGCCTGGGCTACACAGGAGAATCTACAAAAACAAGAACAACACATGCGTGTGCGCACACTCTCACACACAAGGGACAGAGTTAACAAATGAATTGGGGAAGAGCTGGAGTTGAGAATGCTGCTGCTAATTAGAGAAGGGAGGACGATGTGAGAAAGATGGCAAAATGGAGGCACTAGTGGAGTAGGGAGGGGCCACAGAAGAGCTCAGCGAAGCTGAGGGACAAGGCAGGGAAAGAGCCCGGTAGAGCCGGGAGTCGCATGGACCTGGACAGGAAGAGTACACAAAGACCTGATCTTTAAAGTAGGCGTGACCACCACGTGAATAAAGAAAGCAACCACCTCCCAGGCAACCCAGCCTCTGCCGTAGCCCCGTCTCTTTTGGCCTGTGCCCCAGAGATCCCCACAACCCCGGTCTGGCACAGAGCTCTAGCTCCTAGCCTGGACAGTAGCCCTTCGCCTTGAGGCCTTCCCCCACGCTGAGGAAGAGCTACTGTGCTGGAAATAGGGGAAGCCAGACCGGAGCCAGGCCAGGCTGCTGAGCAGCTGAGCCACTGACTGGGCCTCTTTGAGCCTCAGTTCCCTCTTTTGCCAAGTGGGTGTGAAAAGAGCTGCTGCTCTCTCTTGAGTGCCGAGCTGGTGGCTGAAGAAGGAGCCTGACTAAGAACTTGGTGTTCTGAGAAGTTCCTCCCCCAGTCTGGCCTCCCCCTTGCTCCCACATGGTCTGGCGCACCTTGATGGTCAACATGATGTGCGTTTGGCCCTTCAGCACCTCCACGGCCTGGCTGTGGCTGATGTCATCGAACCTGACACCGTTGGCCGCCAGGACCTGGTCCCCCACTTTGATGCCATTCTCCTCAGCCAGCCCACCGTGGTCCACTCTGGGGACAGACAGGTGTTGGTTGATAAGCCCCTGACCTGTGTTTCCCTCCCGTCACCCAGACCCCTTCCCTTGGCTTTGGCAGTGCCCACCTTCATTCCTTGGCCCTTTCCTGTTGACAACACCCTCTCCCCAGGCCCTCTCCTGAAGGGACCTTCACTCCGACCTTAGTCGGTCAAACCTCATGTGTTGACCCATCCCCCAACTCCACTTCCAGCCCTGCCCCCCGCCCCCCAGCCCGATACCCGGTTTTCCCATTTTACCCCAACACTCACTTGGACACATAGATGCCCAGGCCAAACTCCTTGCCCCCTCGGATGTTGAAACCTAGGCAGAAGTCGTCGGAGGTTGTATAGAGATGGACGATGCGGCGCACACTGTCTTCTGAGCTGCGGTCCGATGGCGTTGAACTGCATTTCTCTACCACCAGCCGCCGGTTCACTACATCCACCCTGCCACAGCACAAGACGCCCTGATCCCTTCGCCTCCAGGAACACCCCGTCTAAAAACCCTGGCGACTAATCGGGAAAAGGGTGATGATTCCTTTGTGTGAAGGGTCGGGGGGTGGGGGCGGTCTTCTCCTGGCTCAGAATCTTCAGCAGAATGTAGGTTTCATCAAACATATGAAACGATCCGAACCACCCCATCACCTGTCTCTACTGAGCTGCCACAACATGTGGAGGCCCATTTCCCTTGTCTGTTTTGCTTTAGATGCTCTGGATGAAACCCAAGGCCTCTGCGCCTGCCTGAGTCACAGCACCCCATCTCTATTCCTTACAAAGCCCCCTGGGGAGATGGATGCCCAGAGAGGTAGGTGGTTCAGTCCCCCAGAGTCACTGGGCCCGGGCAGGGAAGACACCGGGCAGGGAGTCTGGGCTAGGCCAGGTGCTACTCACCATGTGGTCTTCTCCTTGGAGAACTTGATGCCGGGCACACGGCCCATGCGCCGCACCATCATGTGCAGGCAGCTGCTACTGGTCAGCAGGCGCACAGCACTACCCATCGTGGTGCTCTCTAGACTCAGCCCGTTCACCTCCGTGATCTTGTCTCCCACACACAGGCCAGCCCTCTCTGTGCAGGAGCAGGGAAGGGTGAATCTTCAAAGTGGGCTGCGCATGGTCAACAACGGCTGCGTACTAGGCTCTGTCCCCTAATCCACTCAGCAAGAATGGGCTCTACCTCCCATCAGTCCCCGCCCTCTGAGCAGAGGTGATTCCTATCCTTGTACACCTAGCTTCTGCTCCCCACTAGAGAGGGAGGCATATCCCGCGTCATGCTCGCCCTAAGGCGTCCCCTGCTCACCTGCGCTGCTCCCCTCCTCCACCTTGCTGACGAAGATGCCCAAACCATGCTCGGAGCCACCTCTCACGCTGAAACCCAGCCTCCCTGAAGGGCTCTTCTCCACACGAACTGCGTGGATGATGTCACTTTCATCACTGTTGGCTGTGAGGATAACCACACAGGAATGACCTCCATGTTAGTTTTGGCCACCGAGCCTCTGGGGTCCCCAGCTTGGTATCTGCAAAGGCTAGGCTGCTGTGCGGGGCTGCCGGCATGATACTCAGGGTCCTAAATGCAGATGGTTCCCTCTGGGCAATTCTGAAACCATAGGCCACTGGTGGACAGTGTGGGAACAAGCGACAACGGCCTGATTAGATTCCATGCTCTGCCTTCCTCCCCCACTGTGTGTGTGTCTCTGTGTGTGTGTCTGTGTGAGTCTGATGTTTTCTGAACTCTTATGTGCAATCTCTGAAAACCTGCCCTTCTGAGTGGCAGATGGCAAAAAGGAAGATTCAAGATTCCATTGTGGGGAGTCTGGGCTCTTGGTTTGCAACCAAATGAGCTTCCACAGACGGCATCAGATACTCTGTAAGTTAAGGGCAGAACCAAGCGAGCACAGGGGAGTTACACAGAGACAGATTTTCTTTTGTGCTGGGACAGATGGTGGGCTTCCTGTCTGGAGGCATGAGAATTGAAACTTGATAAATTCTTGACCAGGATCTAAATTCTTGACCAGGATCTAATGATAGAACCGCCGAAGCCTCTTCCACCCCAGAGGTTCTGATTCTAGGGGTAGAGCGGTAGGAACTACCTGGCTACCCGAGGACAGAACCTCTAATTCAGCACGCTGTAGTGTGTCCTGAGAGTTCATAGCAGGGGCCAGGGAAGAAGCAGGGCAGCTGGTGCATTAGAGAAATGAAAGGGGAGAGATTTGGGCAGTGAAAAGAGAGGTTATGTGTGAGCCTGAGAGGCACCTGCTCTCTGAAAATTAACAAGAGAGCTAGGCAAGCTGGTCCCACACAAGAGGGGGAAATTTATTTTTCCTTCAGGCAAGGTTTACTCCAGAGGTGTTTGAAAGGGAGAAAATACACGCAAGGACGGACACACATACACACACACACACACACTCACTTCAATTTGGTCTATCAGGTTACAATGTGTCATCAGGGCAGATGGGGCTGAAATCCCCTAGGACAGCCTGGACAGGGGTGGTACAGGACAGAGACAGGGACCCTGGGGCTTCCAACCCAGTTGTCATCATACAGTTCTCAGGCCCCATCACATCTCAGCTAAAAAGCGTTTAGATTTCTGCCTTCAGCCCACTTCCTTCACAGTTCCTCCTTGGGGACAGACCCCTATGCCCTGGGACATTGGGATGTCACATCTGAGCTTTTGTTTGTTTTAGTTTTAGGGGTGTGTGTGACAACGTCTCAATATGTTGTTCTGGAACTCACTCTGTAGAGCAGGCTGACCTCAAATTCAGAGTCTGCCTCCCAGGTGCTGGGACTAAAGGTGTGGGCTACCATGCCCTGTCGCATCTGAGCTTTGAGAATAGGGATATGGATTCTACCAGGATGGAATCGTCTCTCCCTCATCTGACCTGACTAGGCACTGGCTCTCCCCGCAGCTCTCTAACAATCTTCTGGTTTCCATCGGTATCCAGGAATTGCGTGAACTTTATCAGGCGTTCCTGTCTGCTTTAGGGAACTCTAGGCTAGCCTTGGTCCTGTATCCCTCCCTGTATGGTCTTCCGTGTCTTCCTCAGTCACCTCTGGAGGCTTTTTCCTCCTTCAGTCGCCTTCAGACATTCTGACCTGTGTGTGTGTGTGTGTGTGTGTGTGTGTGTGTGTGTGTGTGTGTGACTAGAAAATGTCCTCTCCTGTAATGTTCTCACTTTGGCTTTGTTTCCGGGAGTGGCAAGGGCTTGCTCCTTAGCCCATCTCCTCTCATCTTGGGCATAACTTTCTCCGAGAAGCTTGGCCCAGGGCATGGTACCAACAGCAGACACAACGTCACTGGAAACTTGTTAAAACGAGAATCCTAAAGGGCTCCCGGGAAGACTCCTGAGGGTGAGGAACTTGGGGCCTAGTGTGTTAGGCCCTCACTCTGCTCTGCTGAGCAGAATTTATTATGCTGTAAACCATGTTGACCTTGAAGAGACCATTGCAAGTGCAGGGATTGTGAGTAGGCACCACCTCCTCTGGCTATAATGTTTGATTGTTTTGGGTTTTTGTTTTAAATGTGAGAGCTAGGTACAGTAGCCCAGACATTAAATCTTATCACCTAGAAGACTGTGGGTGGAGAATTCAAGGTCAGTGAAACATTGTGGCAAAGGAAACAAGTCAGGTGTAGCGCCTGGGTGGGTAATCTCAACACTCAGGAGCTAAGGCACTAAGGCAAGGTTGCCACACCTTGAGGCTGGTTTGGCCTATATAGCAAGTTCTGGACCAGCCAGTACTCTATCTTGAGAGTTTATCTTTAAAAGAAACAACAAAGGTTAAAGAAAAAAAGCAAGCTAAAATAGCCAAACCACACACACCACAGCTTATATCCTGGATGCCAATAAAATAAAATAAGAAAATCCAGACATGATGGCACACACCTTTATCCCCAGCACTCGGGAGGCAGAGGCAAGTGGATCTCTGAGCTCAAGGCCAGCTTGGTCTATCACTGTGAGTCCCAGGACAGCCAGGGATAAACAAAGAAACATTGTCCCAAAAAAGTATGTCTTTTATGTATATGAGTCCTCTGCATGCACACAGAGAGAAGAATGGATCCTATGTGGATGGTTAGAAGGCACCATGTGGATGCTGGGAAATGAACTCAGGACCTCTGGAAGAGCATCCAGTACTTTTTAACTGCTGAGCCACCTCTCCATCCCCCTCCCAATCAATCTTCTAAAAAAGTTACATGTGTTTACTTATTTATTTAGTATGTGCATATATCTGCCTATGTGTATGTCATGGGACATGTATGGAGGTCAGAGGACAACTTTCAAGAGTCAGTTCTTTCCTGCAGCATGGGGCCTGGACTCTCAGGTCATCAGGTTTAGCAGCAGATGCCTTTCATACTGAATCGTCTCACCAGACACACACACCCCCAAAAGTCTATACTCTAGATGTCTTCTTGGGCATTTCTGGCCTGAGTCTGGCTTGCAAGTTCTAGGAACATTCTCATGTCTACCAGTCACCATGATTTTTCCTTCAGAATTGTTCTATCTTGTGTCTTACTGTTTGTGTGTTGCTTACTGTTGTTTGGAAGTCTGCAAGCCTCATCATGGGCCTTTGCACTTCTTTCCCACCAATACATCCCTAGTTCTTGCACCGTGCATAGCATCTGACAGGGATTTTTGGATAAATGAACAGATGAGTCAACGAATGACAAAAAATTAAATGAACAAACTAGGAGAGGAGAAAGGGGTGGTTAGAAAGGGTCACGCCAGGCGGGTGGTTAGAAAGGGTCGTGCCAGGCGGGTGGTTAGAAAGGGTCACGCCAGGCGGGTGGTTAGAAAGGGCCGTGCCAGGCGGGTGGTTAGAAAGGGTCACGCCAGGCAGGTGGTTAGAAAGGGTCACGCCAGGCGGGCAGTGGTGGCAACATGCCTTTAATCCCCAGCACTCAAAGCAGAGGCTGGAGAATCTCTGAGCTCAAAGCCAGCTTGGTCTACAGATCAAGTTCTAGGACAAACTTGTCTCGAACAAACCAAAACCAAACAAAAACGAAGGAAGGAAGAAAGGAAGGAAAAAGGGAATGAAGGAAAGAAGGAAGGAGTGAGAGAGAAAGGGAAAGAAAGAAAGAAAGAAAGAAAGAAAGGAAAAAGGGAATGAAGGAAAGAAGGAAGGAGTGAGAGAGAAAGGGAAAGAAAGAAAGAAGGAAGGAGTGAGAGAGAAAGGGAAAGAAAGAAAGAAAGAAAGAAAGAAAGA
Source organism: Apodemus sylvaticus (assembly GCF_947179515.1). Classification (NCBI taxonomy): domain Eukaryota; kingdom Metazoa; phylum Chordata; class Mammalia; order Rodentia; family Muridae; genus Apodemus; species Apodemus sylvaticus. The sequence continues at coordinate 16,615,891 of NC_067472.1, read as the reverse complement.
AAGAAAGGATCATCTTTCCTGTTTTCTAGCTCCTCTGGGGGTCTCTGCTTCTTGGTCAGAATGGCATTGATGACCTCAACAGTGACTTGATGCTCGCCCAAGGGTGGGGCCTATAGTGGTCATTGGCAGTAATGGAAGTGATCGTGCCAACCATATCCTGGGCAGCTGCCTTTGGAGGGGAACAGAGACTTGTAGTTGCATCAGAAGAAACACCAGACCTGAAAAGTCCAGTCTGGGATCCAGCCAGAGGAACCGTGCTGCCTCAGAAAGAGGAGAGGGGTTGGAGATAGAGATCGATCGGTCCTGTCCACAGAGAGCCAGTCCCACAGGGCCTCGCCCCCCTCCTGGCATTCAAGGCTCTGTCTTGCTCACAGGCTCTTGGTCGCCTCACATCTGTCACTGTAGTCTAAGCACCTGCCTCATCATGCTTCCCGCTGTTCACGTCTGACTTTTGTGGGGCTATAGCTGCAACCCCCGCCCCCCACCAGCTGTTCTTGTTCCTTGAAGGTTGACTATGCTTCATGTTTCTGTGAGGTGAAAACTGAGCTTTATCTCTCTAGGTCCCCTACAAGACAGCCATCCAGTCCTTCTCTCCCAGTTCGGGGACTCTCACTCCCTGCCTCAGCCTCTCATTACTAGCTCCACTCCCAGCCCCCGACCCCCGCCTTTTCGTGGACATTTGCTGCTGTGTTTGGGCCCCTCCCCCACACTCTGAAGCCTGAGCACTGATGCTCTACAGTTCCCCACTGGTCACACGCAGCTGACTGTTTGATGGGTGATCTCTCCATCCTGCTTCACTCCCTAAGATGCACACAGATGGGTCAGGAGAAAGACCGAGTTCAAGAGATGGAGGGCCTGATTGAGCATGCCGCTGTGTGAATCCCAGGGGCTCCCGTAAGCCTTTTCCTTAGACTATGGTTCCATCTCCCACCTCTGCTCTTTCTACAGCCCGACGCCTTAAAATAGTGGCTTTGGGCTACACAAGGATAGATGAAAGATGATCCTGTTCCTTAAGCCTCCCGGCTCTTGAATTCCCCTAACCATGCTGGCTCTGCAAGTTACTCCCATCCAAGCCTCTCCTGGGCCCCACACCCACCTTCGATAGGGGAGTTGATGAGGATGACGCGGCCCATGGGTGAGGAGGCTCGAATTGCTCGGGAGGGCCCATTCAGCAGGCGCTGCTGCTTCCTCAGCAGGTATCGTGTTGCTGTGGAGCCCGAGTCTCCACCCAGGTGGCCTCGGGAGGAGAGGGAGCTCAGGGAGCCAGAGCTGAGTTCTCCTAGACCCAGAGGGTCAATGCCTACTGTGAAACCACGTGCCATGGTGGTGAGGCTGGGGCAGGGCCCTAGAGATCTGGACAGAGTCCGCCTGCCCTCCAAAGCTTGGCTCTTGGTGTTCCAGGCTCCATGAGCTTTCTCCGTAGGACTGGAGTCTTGATAAGGCAGATCTCGCTGAGTCAGGAAAAAAATGTTTCTCTGGCCACCCTGTTCTGGAAAGTTTGCAAGACAGAGCAGGTGATCTCAGGACACTTGGAAGAGAGGGATCTTTCTGATGCGGGCTCAGTCTGAACGCTTCTTAGGAGTATGAGTTTTAAATCTGTGTAGGGAGCACAGGGTTTGGGGGGGAGGAGGAGTGCTGTCCCATTGCCCCAGCTTCCACACCTCCCCCTGCCTCAAGCATCCTGTTCTCTTATATCTTGGGTCCCTCGCATCTGGGGCCAGAGGAGATCTGCTCAGCTCTGCACCATCTTGGATTTGGGGAGCTGTTTCTACAAGGCCACTGGGGAACTTTCCTTCCCCTCTCTAACCCTCCATCGCTGCTCTTACCCAGTCTCCAGTCCTCAGCAGACGCTCAGAGACTAGCTCTTTTGAATTTTTAAAAGAGAGAGGAATATGGGTGTCACGACAGTTTATTGTAGCATCTTTCCCGTGTATATGCACATGGGTGGGGGCTAGCCTCCCGAACTGGACTTCAGGACCTGGGACAGCTGCAGCCGAGCTTGCCCCCCACCGCCACCCCCAGGTGACAGGCTCCAGTCGGCTGCTGTGGGTCTAAAGTCGCTGCAAAAACCCTGGGTCTCCTGGAGAGAGCCCTATAAATCGCTAGTGCAAAACCAGGGTCACGCCCTCCAGAACATTTCTGTGAACCAAAAAGCAGACTCCCCCATGTCGGACCTCCTGCTCGCCCGCTCCCTACTGGGTCCGCTCACCTGGTCGCGTGTGCTGCTGCTCTTGTTGTCCGCCCGCGAGACAGTGAACTAAGGACTCCGCCCACACTCGGTGCGGCTGCTGGAATAGGGCTGCCCTGTGTGGTCCTGGGATCCCATTGGCTACTGAGACCGTCAGTCATTCTCTTCTGGCACCTTTGGTAGCCTGTCCAGGATTGTAGCACCTCACCTGCCTGATACCTCTGGGCTCTGCCCGCCCCAACTCTGAAGCCCCACTGGTAGCTGGAGCCTAGGAATTGGCTCTGGAACTCCGCACTGGCTACTAGAATCACGTCTTCTCCGGGCCACGCTAGCTTCCTGGGTTCGTGAAATTGCCATCCCTTCCGAAATCACTCCTGAGGTCTCTGTGGGAGAATGTCACAGACGAAAGAGCTAAACGTGAGCCTGAGACGAGCAGGAATGAAAGCTGGAACCTGGCTGTGTCGCGGCCGTGCTCTGGGTGCTCATGGATAAGGGGCGTGTGTGTAATGCCTTCTTCACCTTCTGAGTCGGGAAAAAAAAAATGTTTCTCTGAGCACCCTGTTCTGGAAAGGCCGCATGACAGAGCAGCTGATTCCGGGACACTAGGAGAGGACTCTTTCTGATGCGCCTGCTTGGATGCCGGCAGAGATCACGGGAAAGTCTGGTTGTGCACATCCCAGGGACTGGGGCGTCAGTCTGTGTACGGATAAGTGTTGGGGGTGCAAACAAACAAACAAACAAACAAACAAAAACAAACCTGCTGGCACAATGGAGCTGGGGATTAGGTGGCAAAGGGGACTGGGAACACAAAGGGGCACAGACACTACAACAATGTGGCTGGGAAGGGATGCGAATGATGAGGATCTGCGAGAGGAGCCTCTAGGACCTGGAGTAGCAGATCAGGGTGCAGGCAAGGAGAGCCCATTGCCAAGGCAGTCACCAAGTAAACAAGCGGTAATCCGAATCCCTCCGGGCGGGCGGCGCACCATCAGAGGCCCGCCCTCCACGCCGCTCACCCGCACCCAGCGCACCTAGACAGGGTGCTGCCGGGTTGGGTGCCTCCAGAGGCAAGCTAAGGGACTGCAAGCGAAAGAGGCAAGTGGGGCGGCTCCTCCCCTTTTCTCCCTGGTTGGGAGGGCGGCCAGAACTGCTTCCCACGACTGGGTCGGGTCTGGTCTCAACAGCCTGGTCTGGGGGAGTCGTTCCATATGACATCCACTACCCCGGAACTCTGCCAAGAGGGGGGTGGGTCAGGCGAACGAGCTTAGGGAGGCCCCCCGCCCTTCCCTGCTGCTCAGCGTCACGCGTGACGTCCCGGTGATGGCTGGGAGGAGAGCGGAGAGCGGTGAGGAAGGCGGGTCTGAGAGCTTCTAGAGGCTGAAAACCCCGGAAAGCGTGAGTGCTGGCTGCCTGGGAATCAGCAAAGGGTAGGGGTGAGGGCTTCGGGTCAGAAGAGGAGGCTTGCCTTGAAAGGAGCGCTCTCTCTTGTGGGAATTCCTTATTGCGTGGTCTATTAGGATCTGTAGGGCACAAGGAGGGGTTGGTTGGGTGAGGGTGTGTGTTAGGCATGCTTTCAGATGTCTGCAACTAATAGCTATGGCTGAGCTGTGTGTGTGTGTGTGTGTGTGTGTGTAACGGTATTCTGACTGGTTGGCTAGTGTATACAGTGTGGGTCTAACCTGTTTGTGTGCTGGGGAGGGCGTGCCTGTCTTTGTGTATAAGTATGTGAGAGTCGGGTGGGGACGGTGTCTACTGTGTGGGAGGAAGTGGGGTTGGAGGGTATTAGTCATTCTGCAGGATTTTTGCCTAACACAGCCAGATGGCTGTTGTTGGCATTCCTTTTTGTACTGGGCGGAGGGGCATCCATTGAATCTCGCCCTTTCCTGAGGTTTTTCCTAAGGCTCAGAGAGAGCTGGGTGGGTGTCTGCGTCAGCTCTATTCAACCCAGGACCAGGGAGGGCCCAGGGTTATTGTGCAGCAGTTGAAGTGAGGGGGTTTGAGGGGGATCTGTGCTTGCTCACATGTTTACAAATGGCTGCCCCTCCAGTGCTGCTTGAGATCTGGTACGGATCAGCCCTCAGGTGCCTAATGACCCTCGTCTCCTCCAATCGGGGCCTTGAGTGTGGGATGTCTTTTGTCATTTTTCCAAACAGCCTTGGAAGTTTTTTTATCTAAGTCTTGGGACAGCTGGGGCCTGAAGCTGAAATGGACTTGGGTGTGTGAGCCATGTTTTATGTTCCTACAGCGGGAGCTCAAGATAGCTGCCCTGGATTAGCTGCTGCCAGTGAGCCAGCCACACACATGTAAATCCTGCATCAGCCACAGAGTGCGGAAAGCTATATTCCCAGTTCTGGTCTTCCCTCCCACTCTTGAGTGGCCGTAGGTCCCTGGCTAAAACACTACCTTGGGAGCAACTCCTCCCCCGCCTTATGGCTCTGGAGTCACCTTGAGCATCCGCAGGCACTGCACAGTTTCAAAGTTTCTCCCAAGTGAATGAAGTCCTTGGACCTGATTCTTATTCTTGCTGCCTTGCAGAAGATGGGTGACTTGCCCTTAAACATCAACATCCAGGAACCTCGATGGGACCAAAGCACATTCCTAGGCAGAGCCCGACACTTCTTCACAGTCACTGACCCCCGAAATCTGCTGCTGTCCGGGGAACAGCTGGAAGCTTCGCGGAACATCGTGCAGAATTACAGGTGAGCCTGCCTCAAATCACACCACGGTGACACAGCACTTTAGCTCAGCGGATCTGAGGACATTTGGTCTGAGGAGACAGCATGGGTGTTATGGGTAGGCGGTAGCTCTGCAGATCCTCAGTAATGACACTTCCCAGTGCTGTCTACTCTACAAGGACAAAGAGAGTCCCACACAGATAGGCAATCCTCTTCAGGAGATCTAATTCTTGGAAAGTCCTCCAGTTATTCCAACTCCCCTGGAAACCACTATCACTGTGACCCTGGAGAAAACATGGGACCACCTAGGATGTAGAAATAGAAAAGGCACACCTATGAGACACTTTGACCTCCCTCAGGGGACAGGGAGGTCCTTTACTCTGAGGCTGGGTGCCAAACTGCCTGATCCTTTGCCCAGAGTTCCCTGAGGCAAGCAGCAGAGACTAGAAGGGCAGGTCTGACCCCCTGCAACTGCCTGCTGGCTTCTTGCCAATTTCTACAGGGCTGGTGTGGTAACCCCAGGGCTCACTGAGGACCAGCTATGGAGAGCCAAATACGTGTATGACTCGGCGTTCCATCCGGACACAGGGGAGAAGGTGGTCCTGATTGGCCGCATGTCGGCCCAGGTGCCCATGAACATGACCATCACTGGCTGCATGCTCACCTTCTACAGGTAAATCCTGCCCCACGTCCCCTTCCTGAGTGTTGTGTCCCAGAGCGTGGCTGGGCGACTAGAAGTCTCCTCTCTGTACCCTTTTCATTGGGGGTTCAAGGATGGAGGAATATTGTGGAGGGACAGATACAAGGAGTCCATCTCTGTACCCTCAGGAAGACTCCAACTGTGGTGTTCTGGCAGTGGGTGAATCAGTCCTTCAACGCTATTGTGAACTACTCTAATCGCAGTGGGGATGCGCCCATCACTGTGCGGTGAGTGTCCTGCATCCCCAGCCATTCCTGGTCCCCATGGACCCCTGTGCCAGCGATTTGGCTCTCCTACCTGCCTGTTCCGTTTGTCTCCCACCTGAGGGCACTCAGTCCTTTTGTATCTGTTTTGCGGAATCCGCTGTCTTTTTAAAGAAGGAGGAAGACTTTCACAGAAGTTTACTGGAGCAGGGGAGGGCTTTCAGTGAGGTACCCTCTGACACCCGCTGCCCTGGGAACCCATAATGTCCCTACAGGAAACACGGGCTGGGCTCTTCATCTCTCCCTGTGACCTAGCCTTTTCCTCCACAGGCAGTTGGGAACAGCCTATGTGAGCGCCACCACTGGGGCTGTGGCTACTGCTCTGGGACTCAAGTCCCTCACCAAGGTAAAGTTTCCTTACCACTACTGGCCTCTCACAAATCCTTGTCTTCCTCCCTGTTACCCTCTCATGAGGCCTCTCCATATCCACCCTGAGTTCCTCCCTACCCATGGTCCTCAGAGCCACTCAACGGCCTTTCCTCCCCCAGCACCTGCCCCCGCTAGTCGGTCGATTCGTGCCTTTTGCGGCTGTGGCTGCTGCTAACTGTATCAACATCCCCCTGATGAGGCAGAGGTGAGTGGTCCTGGCTCCCAGCACAGGAGTGTCCAGGGCGTACATGGTCGTGCAAGCCATCAAGGTACAGGGGCAGTCTTCTCCATCCCTGGGTATGAGTGGCTGGGCCCTGATTTATGCTGGCTGACCCTGTGTTTGAGAACAACCAGTTCCCACTCTGTGAGAACTTGCCCCGAGGTGAGGTGAGACTGAAGGGGGCAGGGCTTTAGAAAGGGCACTTCACTGGGAACTTGCTGATAGGGCCGAGGTGTTGGGCAGCAGCAAAACCAGCTCTCCATGGCTGGAATGAGAAGAAACACTGCATTTGATAGTCAGGTTGAAGGTGACTTTCAATAAACAAAAATGTACCCTGAGGTATCTCATGCCACCATCAAGGAAACCACATTTCGGGCAGTAGCGACATCAGTGTGTTGGTTATAAAACTCTATATGCCTTTTTGTTTTGTTTTGTTTTGTTTTGTTTTGTTTTGTTTTGTTTTGTTTTGTTTTGAGGCAGGGTTTCTCTGTGTAGGCCTGGGACTCACTCTGTAGACCAGGCTGGCCTTGAATTCAGAGATCCACCTGCCTCTGCCTTCTGAGTGCTGAGATTACAGGCTTGGCTCACCCAACATTCTTCATAGTTTTGTTTGTTTGTTTGTTATTTTATGTATGTGAGTACATTGTCGCTGTCTTCAGACACACCAGAAGAGGGCATCAGATCCCGTTACAGATGGTTATGAGCCACCATGTGGTTGCTGGGAATTGAACTCAGGATCTCTGGAAGAGCAGTCAGTGCTCTTAACTGCTAAGCCATCTGATCCATCTCTCCAGCTCCAGTTTTGTTTGTTTATCTGGGATGCTGTGTGAAGAAACCTTACCTGGGCTACTTGGGGGCATTTGTGGTAATTAGGATGGTTGTCCCTGTCGTGCTGGATCACAGGACCTTGGAAATTACCCTACACCCTGGCTCCTCTCCAAACCCTCTTCTTCAACCAATTGAACAACCCAGAACTTACCCCCGTCCCCTGGGTTGGCCAGGGCTAGCACAGGCCTCTATCTATTCTCTGGGATCTACCCTACACCCTGGGAGTGGTTCAGAACTAGCCTTTGAGTGGGGGAAGGTAAAGGGTCACCAGAGATCTGATGCCTAGAATCTGGCCCCAGCCTCTTTCTCTTCTTAGGGAGCTACAGGTGGGCATCCCAGTGACTGATGAGGCTGGCCAGAGGCTTGGCTACTCGGTGACTGCGGCCAAGCAGGGAATCTTCCAGGTGGTGATATCGAGGATTGGAATGGCGATTCCTGCCATGGGTGAGGCGGGGATGGCTGGGTGGAGCTCAGGAGGCTCAGAGAGAGGAGGGCTTGGGGATCTCAGGGTTTTCTGATAACTCAGTCAGCAAGTGTGGGAAGAATGGGAGGAGCTGGGATGGAGGCCTTCCCTCAGGCTCCTGCAGTTTGTTCCATGATCTCTCTCACTGTCCTACTCTCCCCTCAGCCATTCCCCCGGTGATCATGAACACTCTGGAGAAGAAAGACTTCCTGAAGGTAAATAACTCACCTTTTACCTATTCTGTCCCAGATGGACTGGGGTCAGGGAGAAATGACTGTCCCCAGTCCTCTCTCCAGCCTGGCCGAAGTCTAAGATTTGTGGTCCTTCCCTGTCTCCGTATCTTCATTCATTCATGAATAAAGACTGGGCTGGAGGGAAGGAACAGTGAGGGAGAGACAGAAGGAAGGAGATGGTGTCCATCCCGAGGAAACTAGGTTAACTCCAGAGGTCTCTGACATACACAAGATGACTGTCACCCACAGGCTTGATGGGATACTCGTGATGTCACACGCTGCGTCCCCACTGATAGGCACACATACACCCTCATGAATGCACAAACAAGGTTGGGAAGCAAGGTTCAGGAATACAGTCTCCAGGTCATTCATCAAATCGTTTATACACCAGTCAGTATTAGGCGCCGACTGTGCACCAGACATGCTAAGCAGAACTAACATGGCTGTGGACCCTCTCCCCCAAGGCTTACAGTCAAGCACAGAAACCGAAAAAGGAGCAAGCAATAGGGCTGGATGTGGTGGCTCACATCTTTAACTCCAGCACTCTGGAAGCAGAGGCAAGTGGGTCTCTGTGAGTTTGAGGCCAGCCCGGTCTCCACAGCAAGTTCCAGGCCAGCCAGGGCTACACAGTGAGACCTTTTCTCAAAAAACAAAACAAACAGAGGTCAAACATATTGTTGTAAGTTATGAAATGTGCTCTGTAGAATCCAGTGGGGCAGTGTCAGTGAGACGACCTGGGGACAGTTTAGTCAAGCACAGGCCTTGGGAGACCCAAGGAATGAGGTGAGTCAGTTGAAGAGTGTTTCAGATAGAGAGAACAGCTAGTGCAAAGGCCCAGGAACAGATGCATTTAAAGGGCAAAACAATGGTCGCCATGGCTGAAGAAGATGCAGGAGGGTGTGGAGAGGGACATATTTATGCCACTGGGATGACAGGAAGTGAGTGGAGGCTCAAGGGAGGCTCCCTGAAGAAAGTAGCTTCTGGAGAAAGCGAGGTAAGAGAAAGATGGTCAGAGAGTTACCATGGGAACCGATTCTGAGAGGCAAGATAGGCAGCAGGTCTGGTTGGGGTCGGGTGTGTGCAGGTCCCAGCTACTCATTGGCTGGGAAAAAACAAAGGCTGCTAGCTAGAACCATGGTGCAGAATAGATGGGGTTAGGGAAAAAAAAAACAGGACACAAGCGATTCTATTGTCTCTGTCTCCCCCACAGCGCCGCCCCTGGCTGGGGGCTCCCCTGCAGGTGGGACTGGTAGGCTTCTGGTAAGTGTGCAAAGAGGTCAGTGGGGGAACATGGGGGAGCCTTTATCATTCTGGGTGTGGGTTGGCACGCACTATCTTTGAGATGCTTACATCATAATTCAGTTCTATAAGTACTGCACGCTAACCGATTACACCACTGGAGCACCCCATACATTCCGTTCTAATGGATACCCATAGTGCAAAATATGCCTGTGTGTGTGTGTGTGCACGCGCGCGCGCGCGTGTGTATATCTGTGTGTGTGTTGGGGGAATCTAGGGGTTCTTGCCTTTGAAAATCAATAGTTTAGTTGACACCACACAAATCAACTCTTCGGTACAATCCAGGAGTTGCATCCCATCCCATTTTATCCCTGGTCCTGCTGCTCCCTGATCATGGGACTTTGGATCGATGCTTGGGAGGCTCTTTCCTGGGGCAGAATCTAAAATCAGGACTGAGTTCAGCATCCCTGAATGGTCCTTTGACTCCATTTTCCAACCTTTATGACTGGGATAGAGCTCAACAAAAGGCCTTGTTCTTGGGGCTATTTCTGTGAGGTGGGGTCCAGGGAGGGGACACTCCAGCCAGTGTCTCAGACATTTTCTGTGCTCTTCTTCTCTAGCTTGGTATTCGCCACACCTCTGTGCTGCGCTCTGTTCCCTCAGAGAAGGTGAGTGACACTGGTGGACCTGACCAGAGCCTCTGCACGGGACTCTGCATGTCAGACCCTTAGCGTGGGCCAGGGAGGCCTGATAGGAGTATGTGGGAGCTGGGGGATGACAGTGAAGCATCCCTTCTGTAAGCAGGGAGGATTCTTCATGTGGGAGTGGCGGGAAGACAGGTCCTGGGTCTGAGACGCTGAGCCGAGAGGTATATTCACCGGCCCTGTGCTGTCTGTCCTATTACAGCTCCATACACGTGACCAGGCTGGAGCCGGAGCTCAGAGCTCAGATCCAAGCACAAAACCCCAGCATCGACGTGGTTTACTACAACAAGGGGCTTTGAGGGGAGTCGGCCTCTGTCCCTGTCCTTACTTCCTTAGACTGCTTCTCTGGTGCCACTACTGCTGCAAAACTACCACCTGTTTATCTTCCGGGTACTGGGCAGGGGGCTTGACAGAGGCAGCAGTCACTGAGACCAGCAACCTTAGACTGGGGAGGCGCCCCTATAAGCCTCTTCTCTCCTCTCTGGTGTCAAAGAGCAAGTCACAAAACCCATCCCTCCTGTGTGTGTGTGTGTATGTGCGTGCAGATACTTAATGCAGCACATGTAAGTGTTTATGCATTTGGTCCTGGAAGCTAAGAGCAGAAACGCTGTTCTAAGATGTCCTGATATCTGCCATATTTGTCTTCTCTCTTCAGTCTGTCTACTCCTGCCCACCTAACAGCCTGATTATGGGTGAGACTTCCTTCCCTAAACTGTTCCTCGGGCCAAGTCATTTCTGATAGCATCTTAGCCTTCTGCACCCAAGATAAGCCCCAGGATCCCAGAACACTGAACTGAAGGACATTGGCAGGCCACCCAGAGCTTAACCCTTCAGGTTTCGAATAGCTAGCTGGCTCTAAAAGCTGGCTCAGGACCTGGGCTGGCAGAGGAAGCAGTGCCGGCTCAGGGAGGCAGGGGGCTCGTGCTTGCTGGACCCCACACCCTAGAACAGCTTCACTCCTCTCTTTTAATAGGACATGGGGGATATCAGTAGCCTGCACGGCTCTCCGCACTGCAGTGCGGGTGCTTTTAGAGACGGTCTTGAGCATTCTTGGTCTGTTCTGATGAGTCATGTCATGACCCAGACAGAAACTCCACCCTTCCAATTCCATCCCCAATCAGGAAGCCACACAGGCAGAGCAAGCATTCCCTTCAGGAACTGCCACCACCTGTACCCACTTACGGGGGGACCGGTGTGGGAACGGTGCTTAAACACAGGCCTCAAGCGCACAGTATCAAGACAGGTAATCCTGTGTTTCACTGATTCTTCTTAGACACACCCCCACCTCAGCTCTTTCCATTCCATCTACCCCATCTCTGGAAGAGCCCAGGGCGTCATATATGCTAGGCAAATGCTCCACCACTGAGCCACATCCACAGTGCCCTCTTCCTTCCTTCCTTCCTTCCTTCCTTCCTTCCTTCCTTCCTTCCTTCCTTCCTTCCATCCTTCCTTTTTTCCTTCCTTCCTTCCTTTTTCTTGTTTGTTTTTGTTTTTCAAATATGATTTCTCTGTGTAGCCCTGGCTGCCCTGGCACTCAGAGCTCTGACTGCCTATGGCACTGAGTGGGATTAAAGGCATATGCCACCATTGCCAGCAGCCCTTCTCTTTCTTAAGACATGGCCCTTCCCTCCCTCTGCCCTTAAGTTCAAAAGGAGGAGGGACCCAGGCCCTAACAGCTGGACCCAGTCCTAACAGCCGGACCAAATGGAAAATGGGTTCAGGAATGGCGTGGCCGGTAGTGACTCCAGGGCGTAGAGTTATATCTCCACTCCAAATCCATGACTTCTAGCTAAAAGTGATGGGGTCCCCAGTGACATCCATGGAGACCACTTTCACTAGCTTCCTCCTCCAGTGACAACAGCTGTCACGTCCTGGTGTCAATAAACTGCAATCCTGTCTGGTTCTTGATCTTTAGTTATTCCATGTCCCACCTAAGTCGTCCGCCTTCAGCTTCTCCTTCCCTGCTGTCTGCAGGGAGTCTCGTCTCCCAGCAGAGGGCTCTCTGAACTTACACAATGGGTCCTCTGGCCTCTCTTGGAAGCTGAGCCTTGGCCCCATTCTTTCTTCACTAAGAGGACTGCTCACATATATATTAATTGAAGCTCATGGCCTTTTGGTTTCTTTGAAGAATCTGGCATAGGGTGGTGACCTCAGTCTCTAGAGAAGGGAGAGGAGGCCAACAAGTGCCTGCCCCACCACAGTGAAGCTGGTAGGGACTGGGACATCCTCTGTGGTTAGCAGGGCACTGTGGGAACTGGCCTGACAGAATCCCTTCCCATCACCCAGGGTTCTTCATTCCCTCCTTGTGCTTATGCCTGTGTGCTCAGAAATCTGCCTGCCTCTGCCTCCCAAGTGCTGGATCAAAGGTGTGTGTGTGTGTGTGTGTGTGTGTGTGTGTGAGAGAGAGAGAGAGAGAGAGAGAGAGAGAAGGGGGGTAGAAAGTGCCTTTATAGCCAGGCGGTGGTGGCGCACGCCTGTAATCCCAGGACTTGGGAGGCAGAGGCAGGTGGATTTCTGATTTTGAGGCCAGCCTGGTCTACAAAGTGAGCTCCAGGACAGCCAGGGCTACACAGAGAAACCCTGTCTCAAAAAAAAAAAAAAAAAAAAAAAAAAAAAAGAAAGAAACCACCAAAAAAAAAGGGGGGGGGGAGGGAAGTGCCTTTATCCACTGAGCCATCTCACCAGCCTCCTTCCTTTTATAATGCTTTGCTGCCCTGGAGAAGGTGAGGTAGGAAATGTGTGCTTGTATACAGGTGGTGAGAGTTATTAAAGGTCACCCTTAACTGCACAACACACTCGAGACCAGCCTGGGTTACATGAGACCCTGTTTCAAATAACAAACAAAAATAGCAACAAGATGCTGGGTATAGCAGTGCACACCTTTAATCCCAGCACTTGGGAGGCATGGCCTGCAGATCTCTGTGTTCAAGGCCATTCTGGTCTGCAGTGTGAGTTGTAGTACATGCAGGGCTTCAGAAAATTCGGTCTCAAAAAAAAAAAAAAAAAGCAGAAGAGAAAAAGCAACAAGAAAACTTGACCAAAGGACGGAGATGGAGTCTGATTCCAGCAGAGCTGTGACCCCTGCCACCGTGCTTCCTTTCCTTTGCCAGCTGCCAGCTAAACCCAGTCCCTCTGACATTCAAGAGCACCTTCTCCCTGGACCCAGTTTGTTTACAGACCAGTAAAACTTAACAGGTCCACAACTTTACACAAGCCTTTTCCTTTTTGGGGGAGGAGGGGATGGTGGTTTCGAGACAGGGCTTCTCTGTAGACCAGGCTGGCCTTGAACTCAGAAATCCATCTGCCTCTGCCTCCCAAGCACTGGGATTAAAGGCATGTACCACCACTGCCCAGCCACAAGCCTTTTCCTAAAGCCACCAAGAAAGCTAGACCAGAAGCCCTGCTGTTTATGTAGCCCGGGGAGCCTTAGGTCACAAGCTAGCTCATGGTCAGTCTGGACAACTCTGTGAGACAGCATCTTGGAGTAAACAGCAAACAGAGGGATTGTAGCTCAGTGGTGGAGTGCTTGCCTAACAAGAGCAAAACCCTAGGTTCAGTCTTCAACACGCTATCAAAAAGAAAAAGCCTCAGCCACTACAGGCTTTCCAAAACTGAGTCTTAGAGCTTGCACACATAAGCAAATCACTTCATTAAATATGGGACACTTAGGTGGCCAGTTTCGATTTTGTTCCATCCTGGGCCAATCTGGGCCTCCAATCACACCGAGGCCTCCTTCCCAGCCGCGAGAGCCCTGGGCCAATTCTAGTTTCTCTTAGCAGTTAAGCTTTGGTCTTTGGGCACTGCCTTGAAAAGAGGTCTTGAGCTTTTACTGGTGAATCCATGAAAGATACACTCATTTGTCGGGGGAGGGAAGCAATCTGGGCATGATAAGATTATTAAGAATGTTTTATAACAACTACCTGTGCTCTGCAGACTATACTTGGCCTCTTCAAAGCCTGGTAGGTCATCTGAGGAGGGCTCACTTTCCTGTCTTTCCCTTCTATTGTCACACCAGTTTCTCAAACGCTGTTTAGAGTTAGCAATAGGGCATATTACAGGTTCTCCCAACTTTCACCAGAACCCCTAGCCTAAGGGCCAGAGAAAAACCCCTTTGTTTCCTAAGTAAGCCAATCAGCTTCATGCTCCGCCCTCGAGACCTATCAATCAAAGGGAAGCCACGCCTCCTTCACGTAGCCTGTCCGGAAATACGACCGCTTCTGGCGTTGTTCCTGTCCCTCAAAAATTAGACTTGACTCCACCCACTTCCGTTTTCCCTGGCAACGGCTGGCTTTGGCACTCCACGCCCCTTTCCGGCCAGAGCCCTGAGCTGCTTTTCTCCCTTGCGCTTGATCCTGGAACGCTCAATCCGCTAAATCCCCTCCTTCCTCTCCAGTTTCTAAACCCTAGAGCCACAGAACGCCCGCCCTCTGACTTCCTGCTCGGAAATCCCGAGGTTTTCGAGGAATCACGCGAGCTCTCTGCCCAGGATGATGTAGGCTCTTGGTCTCCGGGGCCGCTCTCCATCTTCCCCACCCCATCCACCCACCCGCGTCCTCGTAACTGACAGAACCGGGACCCTTTCCTGAACACCATGGGTCTGTGCCCCATGAGAAGTAGAAAGTGAACAGAGCAGAAGAGCTGCCTTCCCACGTACAGGATAGTTCCCGTACCAGACAGGCATCCAGGCACCCAGCTGCATCCCCTCTTAATCTTGTAACATGTAGCGACCTTCAGGACCAGGGTTCGGGGTGGAAGCCGAGAAAACTCACTTTAGAGACAGAAGCTTCAAAAACAAAAGCTTTATTTTCTGAGCGGTCAGGGAGGCGGCCAGCTCTGGGTCTGAACGTCCTGTCCCAGATAGGAGGCTGTAGTGCTTTTTTTTTTTTTTTAATATGTGAGTACACTGTAGCTGTCTTTAGACACACCAGAAGGGGGCATCAGATCTCATTACGGATGGTTGTGAGCCACCATGTGGTTGCTGGGATTTGAACTGAGAACCTCTGGAAGAGCAGTCGGTGCTCTTAACCGCTGAGCCATCTCTCCAGCCCCTGTATTGCATTTTTAAAGGGTGAAACTGCAAGAGAGGCGAGGCTTGGGTGAGTTGTGGTGCTACCCAATAAAGTTTTTACTTTGTGGGGTAAGCAAGGGAGTACCCGTTGGAGACTGGGCCTTATTCAGGGCACCTGGCTTCAAGGTTCTTAATTCATTCTCCTAGACATTAATTAGGTCTGGAGCTCAGAGTGATACGGAAACAAAAGAGATGGTCAGCTGCATGTAGTTAGGGTATAACAAGCAGTTATATATATATATATGTGTGTGTGTGTGTATGTATGTATATATGTATAAACATTTGGGAAAGTGGGATAGAAGTTTGTTCCTAGGCCTGGGAACATGAACTTGTTTGACTCTGCCAGCAAGATGGACAGGTTGTCCCTGATATGTCTGGACTCCTATAACTGCTTACAACAGAAGCTGTTCAGCTATTGGGAAGTCCTCAGCTCTCTTAGGTTCTGGGACCTTGAATTTAGTTTTTCCCTGTGATTAAAAGGTGCAGAGAACTAGCCTCTGCTTAGAGAGGAGTTCCTGAGGGAAGGGGTGTTTGGGAGTGGGACAAAAGTAACAACTCAAGGTCAAATCACGGGTCCAATCTGACAGCCTGCGTCCTGCTTGAGACAGCTTTTTAGACTGTTTACCCCTCCCCTCCCTCCCCCTTCCCCTCCCTCCCCCCTTCCCCTCCCTCTCCCTCTCTCATCTCTGCCAGAGCCTGAACCTAAACTCCCTCTGTCCCAGGCTGACCTTGATCTCAGGAATCTGTCTGCCTTTGTAAGCATAAGCAAAAAACTTAGCTGGGTGGGATCTTCCCTGTGATCGTTACTCCTAAATATCTCCTTCCTTAGTATCTTTCTGACAAGCTGGCTCATAGTGCAGAGCTGCCTCTCTTCCTTTAGATCTGTGAGGCTCCTTCACAGACCTAACATTCACATTGCTTCCTTCCCTTTGTCTCCTGGACTCAGTGCTGTCTCTGACTATCGTGGAATCATTAACCTTGGCAGAAAGGGACAAAGTAAAGGAAGGAAGGAAGGAAGGAAGAACATAAAGTAAAAAATATATATTTTTATGCAAACAAGCCTTATGCCCACAGCAACTGCTGACACTTCCGGAGGCCCACACCCTGCTGGCTCTGTTCTAGGGTGGGAGCCACGTCACAATGCCCCTGCCGTGGCCAAGCAGGAGTTGGCCAAAAGGAATCTGAAAACAAAATGGCAGTATTGAGAATAAGTTTCTTTTGCTTATTCCCAACAAAATATGTAGCTAAGGATGACTTTGAATTCCTGATCTTCCTGCCTCTCCCTCCCAAATGCTGAAATTATAGGCATGTACCACCATGAAAGTGAAATCCAGTGTTCTTTAAGGATAGCTGAATGTGGAATCCCAAAGCATTCTCAAACCTTCCCTACATGTTGGCTCTAGGTATGGTCATGAACACGGTGCTTCTCAGTCCATATCTCAGCAAACCTAAAAGGTTGATACACTCACAAGAGACAACAGGATTCACAGCCCTGGTGATTTCAGGAGCAGTGTCTCCCTTCAGCAAGCATGCCAGAATCTCGGAAGACAGTTTTATTTGAAAAGTCCCCTGGACAACATGAAGCTCATACCTAGATAGGAGAACTTGTAAAAGGATGAATTCAGGGCCTGGTGAAGAGGCTCAGCAGTTAAGAGCAGCGACTGCTCTTCCAGGTATCATGAGTTCAAATCCCAGCAACCACATGGTGGCTCACAATCATCTTGTAATGGGGCCAGGAGAAAGGGATGGGAGGAAAAAAATGATGAGTCCAGCTCTCTTCACAGACGTCTAGAATTGAGTGCAGGATAAGGTGGGGTGGGCATCATATATGGAATAGCCCTGAGTGTTTTGCTTAACTTCTCTCTATACCGCTGCAGCTATCTCTTTTGCAGTTTTCTGGGGCTGACTACTCTCTCTATCCCTGCATTTTCCTGCGTTGGGCTCCAAGCTGCTTTCACTTATACAAGCTTGCAAGGAGACGGGTCACACCATTGCCCATTGCTGTAGCGTGGCCCCGGAGGAAGGTTGTTTGGGCCTTAGTGTGATAAAGACTTGTGTTTACGTCTTTCTCCCCAGGGCACCATTGTGCACTGAAATGGGAATGTGGTGCCGTGTAATTGTGGTATAAGAGAAATCCAATCCAATAGTCCTGGAAAGATCGCTTACTGAATTATTCAAATCTGCTGATCTCTCCTGGCTGACCTCACTGCTCCTGGTGTCCTCTCTGGGGCTCTTCCACCTCCTTTCATAAGCTTGCTTTTCTTAAAGATGTGTTGTATTTTTATTAGTTGAGGATTTCATACCCTGTGTTTTCACGTCACACTCACCCCTCCCCTACACACCCAACTTTACGTCCTTTTATTCCCCCATTCATCACATCCAGTTTGTGATACTGATATGTTCTTGGATATGTGGCTTCCTGCTGGAGCATGTTTGACTCACTGAAGGTAAAACTATTAACTGACATCTCCCAGTGGCTATCAGTTGCCAGTAGCTCCTTGGCTAGGTACAGGACTTTTTGCCTACCTCCCTCCCTGTTTGGATTTGGTATTGTTTGAGCTTTACACAGAATTACTGTCTTAATTCTTGTGGTTTTTAATTCTTTGGGGAGGGGGGTTGTTGTTGTTGTTATTGTTGTTTTGTTGTTGTTTGAGACAGGGTTTCTCTGTGTAGCCTTGGTAGTCCTGGAACTCTCTCTGTCTGTCCTGAAGCCTCAGACTCAGAGATCTGCCTGCCTCTGCCTCCCAAGTGCTGGGATTAGAGACATGCACTACGACTGCCTGGCTTGTCATGTGTTTTTAAATTCTATTTCTGTGTATAAGTGCTTTACTTGAATGTATATACCTGCATCACGTGCATGTCTAGTGCCTGAGGAAGCCAGAAGTGGGTGTCTGATCCCCTGAAATTGGAATAACAAAAGATTGTGAGGCACCATGTGGGCGCTGGGAACTGAATCCACATCTTCTACTGCTGGGAACTGGATCCACATCTTCTACAATAACAGCAAATATTGTTAAGGGCTGAGCCATCTCTCCATTCTTCTTAAAGTTTTTATTTCCAAAAATGTTAAAGATGTATTTATGTGTGTGTGTGTCTGTGTGTGCCCAGAGGACAGCAGAGAGAGGTATCCTCTCTCACTCTCCGCACATTCCTTTGAGGCAAGGTCTCTCCTTGAACCTAGGCTCGTGCCTTCTTGGCCAGGCTGGGGTTACAGGCATTTTGGGAGATGCTCAGCTTGTCCTATGGGTTCTGAAATCTAAACTTCTGTCCTTACAACCCCAAAGCAGCCATTTGTAACCACACAGCCGCCCAACTAGCCTAACATTTCATTAGGACGTTTTCGTAACTCTGACTTGGACTCTTGCTCTGCCTTCACCCACCACTTCCCTGTCCTGTTCCCCTTTCCTTCCTGTTCCTCAGGGCCTCTTTTTCCCGTCTCACGATTCCTTTTCATGTTTCATGACCTGTCACGCACTCCCCACACACATTCACATAGATGAAAATGAAAATCCCAGGATCTGGTGGTGAGAGGCGGTTTCTGGTCTTTGTCTTTCTCAGTCTGGGTCACTTTACCTAAAACGGTAATTTTTAGATCCATCCACTGTACTGTAAATTCTATGACTTAATTTTTCTTTATGGCTGAATAGAATTCCATGGTATATATGTTCCATATTTTCTTCATTCATGTACTGATGGGTATTTAGGCTGGTTCTATCTTTTTGATATTGTGATCAGTGCATCTGTAACCATGCATGTACAAATGTACGTGTGGTAGGACTTAGGGGTTCTCTGAGTATATACTAGCAGTGGTATAACTTAGCTCTATGGTTGCTGCATTTTTAGGGTTTTTGTTTTGGAATTTCTTAAAACTAATTTTCATAGTACCTGTACCAGTTTAATTCCTAGAGGGCATAGGATCCCATTACAGATGGCTGTGAGCCACCATGTTGTTGCTGGGAATTGAATTCAGGACTTCTTGAAGAGCAGTCAGTGCTCTTAGCCACTGAGTCATCTCTCCAACCCTGTCATTTGTTTTTTAAAAAGATTTAAAAAGATTTTAGTGTGTGTGTGTGTGTGTGTGTGTGCGCGCGCGCATAGCAGACTTCAAACACAGAAAGTGGTTGGTTAACTCCATAGCAATTACGCCATTTCTGCTCTAGGGAGCGCATCTTACCTCCCAGGTCAATGCTGTAGCATGGATGTCCACCTCTAGGTAAGATCATTCATGACTTTTCTCCCCTCGCAGCCTGCAGAGGACCTTTGAGTGCAACAAAAGCTGAGATCGAGTTTCTAGACAAGTTCCAGTTTAAGTTCTTTATCCTTTGCAACCAAAGTGTGTGGTGTTTTCGGTGTTAGGGTCTTACCACTTAGCCATGGTGGACAGCCAAGAGCAACGGCAGCAGCTGCATTGTTATCCGAGGCCCTCATAGCTCCCTGACCAATAGGGATATGGAGGTGTCCCACACCTAGCAATAATACAGGGCTTCTGGGAGCAGCCTTATCTATGCACTCAGGGTATTTCCATTCAAAGTCCTTCACAAGTGTGTGTGTGTGTGTGTGTGTTCATGTATGTATGTGTTTGTGTGTGTATGTATGCATATATATGCATACATGCCACAGCAGCATGTATGTGGAGGCCAGGGACAGCTTTAGGAGTTGATTCTCTCCTACCATGTGGATCCCAGAGCTGAACTCAGGTTGTCAAGCTTTGAAGCAAGTGCCTCTGCCTGATGGGTCTCCGCACTATCCTCCAGCAGTCTTTTCTCTCCCTCGACCATGTGGGTCCTAGGGATGAAACTCAGGTCATCAGGCTTGAAGTCAAGTGTCCCAAATGGCTGAGCCATCCTGCCAGCCCTTTAGCTATGTTTTTAAGTTAGCATACAAAGCAATGGGTTTTCATAAGGCTTTTCATACGTCTTTAGTTCTGATTACTTTCCCCCCTTTTCCCATTTCCCCTTCCTTACCCCCTCTAAAGCCTTTCCATCCCTTATCCCTTATTTTATCCCCTTATATTTATGTCTCTGTCTTCTACCATCCCCCTCCCCTCTTAAGGCCAGTCCTCAGGCTCCATATGGTGGAAAGAGAGAACCAGCTCTTCCTGTTAGAATTCTGATCTCTACAGCTATGTTGATAATCTCATGTGACCACACAGGGACATGCATATAACGTAAATGTAAAAAAAAAAAAAAAAAAAAGGAGCTAGGGCTGGAGAGATGGCTCAGAGGTTAGAGCACTGACTGCTCTTGAACTCAGAGGTCCTGAGTTCAAATCCCAGCAACCACATGGTGGCTCACAACCACCATTTGTATTGAGATCAATGTTCTCTTCTGGTGTGTCTGAAGACAGCAACAGTGTACTCATTACATAAAATTAAAAAGAAAACTTTAAAAAAATTGAAGAGCTAAATAAAATCAGTGAACAGGAAGTGAGGTGGCAATACTGAAAGTTAATGTACAGGTTTTGAAGTTCAGTAGAACTCAGTAGGTGCACACATCCCATTAGTAAGTTAAGTAGGGTTCCTTTGTGACAAAAAACTTCCTTGAGGAAATGTCAGCAGATGCTGTCATAGGTCTGGGGTCCTTCAGAGATTCACCAGTCTGACCATTCATACATAATGACAAAGAAGGGGTTTTTATTCATATACTGGCAGCAGGTCTACATCTGGACTCAGGATCCCTCAGGATGGCAGTCCTATCAGGGACTTTTAAAGGCAAAGAACACAAAGTTACACTTTGTCCACTGCAAGCAGAAGGTCCTCTCCTACAAAGCCAGCTTTTGGTTACAGAAGCAGAAATAGCAGTTTTGCTAAAGTGGTACAAGACCAGGGGAATCACAAACTTAACCCTTAGCAGCCCTGAATATTTGAGAGTCCAATTTTGCTTTATAGTTTTCATAGGCACAGAAAAAGTGCCATCATCACAATGATAGTCACCACCTGTGTCTACTCATTCCAGACAGAGAGCCCACAGCCGACCAGGCAGACCAAAGTACACATAACACCAGAGCCCACCTTGGTGAACCATGAGTTTATTGAGGTCACTTACAGGAATATGGACGAGGGGTTATTTATCAGAGACAGCTGCATTGTCAAAGCCCACCCCAGCATGGGTGACAGCTTGCAAAACTGGGACTGTAGAGCTCACTGCACAGCTTGCAGGCAGCTCAACAGGTTGGAGAGTGTCCTTTTCCAGTGCCTAGAAACCTCTTGTAGAGGCTCAGCACGTTTCGGCTTCTTTCGGGCAGCTGTTCTGGTTTCAGAGTGTTTGTAATTTTCTCCTGTGAGGCAGACTCTTAGCTTTTACTGCTTACTCTGACAGGGAGGGGCCTAGTGAATCTGGTAAATTTCAGGGACTTCCTGAAGCTATTTTGAGTTGTTTATCTTCCTGTTCAAAGAGCTTCCTGCAGCAGAATATTTCAACCTTCCTAGGAAACTGTTATGCAAGAGAATAAAGATTAAGAATGTGTAGGCTTGTATTTTTTAAAAATCTAATAAGGGTTTTTAAACCCTTCAACCTTCCTTACAGCCCAGCGACCAAAGGTAGGGGAGGAAGATGGCTAGTAGAACAAGAAGGGGAGCGTGGACCTTGTTTAGAACGCCCCTGTTCGTTGGGGTGATCCCAATCTTCCGTTGTCAGCAGTCCAGTCCCCTAGCAAAACACCAAACACAAATCAGCACCAAGGACCAGATCCCGAAGAAGCCTTGAGACTCTGCTGGTCAGCACCAGTCTGCTGAAGCAGCAAGAAACAGCCCGACCGCCACCAGAAGTTCTTTGGTGCGTTTCTCTCTACAAAGTCCTAACAAGTGAAGATCAGCGAAGAAAGCAAGGTGAGCTGATGGCTGTTGAGTTTTACGCATCCTCTCAAGTCAGCTCCACAAAACAACACAGCCTCCAGAAAACCACCACCAGTCTGTTCTGGGCAAAACATGCTCTCATAAGATAGTTTCCAGAAAAATATCACATGACACAACTGAGTCTTCAAGGAAACCAGAAATGACCACTTCAGGAATGATTCTTTCTTTCTTTCTTTCTTTCTTTCTTTCTTTCTTTCTTTCTTTCTTTCTTTCTTTCTTTCTTTCTTTCTTTCTTTCTTTTTCTGTTTGTTTCTTTTTCTTTGTTTTCACAAAGCAAGATCTAATGAGATTAGGATTCTTTTTGTTTTGATTTGTTTTTTTGAGACAGGGTTTCTCTGTGTAGCCCTGGCTGTCCTGGAACTCACTCTGTAGACCAAGCTGGCCTGGAACTCAGAAATCTGCTTGCCTCTGCCTCCCAGAGTGCTGGGATTACAGGCGTGCGCCATCACTGCCCGGCTTTTTTTGTTTGTTTTTTCTTTTCTTTTGCCTTCTTTCTTTCTTTCTTTCTTTCTTTCTTTCTTTCTTTCTTTCTTTCTTTCTTTCTTTCTTTCTTTCTTTCTTTCTTTCTTTCTTTCTTTCTTGACAGGGTTTTTCTATGTAGTACTGGCTGCCTTGGGACTTAGCTGGTTTCAGACTCAGGGATCCTCCCTCCTCTGTCTCATGAGTCCTGGGATTCAAGGTATGCACCGCCATACCCTGCAAGAATGAATTTTAAAATATTCATTTGGGAGGCCAAGGAATGACTTATTTGTGCCCAAGTCTGATTCCCATGTGAAAATGCCAGGTGCTTGCAATTTCAGCACGACAAAGGTATGTACGAGGGTATGCCTGGTGCCTGCTGGCCGGCCAGCCAGCCTAATTTAACTGATGAATTTTGGACCAACAAGAGCCACTGTCTCAAAAATGGGGGACAGTGTTCTTGAAGGTGACTCTGGAAGATGTCCTCAGGCCTGCACACACACACACATACATGAACATGTATACATGGGATTAAACATACACAGAACGTGTACACATGGGGACTTTAAAAAATCCACTTTTTATCCCCAATCTACCTACTTTAGTTTTTCAAACAGTTATGTGTTACAGAGTTATTTATGTGTAAGAATTTAGGGGGTCTTTTTGGCCCTAATCAAGGGCCAAATTTTTAATATTTCAGAGAACTTTTATACATTTTGGGGGCCTTTTCCTAAATAAATGTGGGAAGGAACATCAGTGCAATGGTTTTCCACTCTCAGAACTGTGAAATCATCCAATGTTGTCTCTGCACAAAACACGCCCTTACTGGATTCCTTTTTCCCTCTCGTGTTGCCAGCAAAGGGTCTTTCTGCATGCTGGGCAAGGGCTCTCCATTGGTCTGCACCTCCAGCCAATCCATTGGATTCTGACCTCCATCTGGGACACTGAACCCTTGCTTGGTCCACATTGTGATCTGAAGGTATGGGGGTGGGAGGAGAGGCTCTAAGGACTGGTTGTGGACAATGATGGAAATTGGAAATCAGAACTTCACTGCCCAGGTCACCTCCAGCCCCAGAATCAGAACCCAAAAGAGAGATCAAGGACAGAGGGGCCCCTCTTCACAAAGCTCTGCTAGCTAGCTATACTATTTACTGGTATCCTTGGCAATCTGCCTTACAATGCGCCCCTTGGAGGCTACAACCAGTCTGATGGACTGGACAGATTAGCAGTCTTTCAACCACTGGACATCTGAGAGGAAGGGAGACAGTGGGCGCCCCCTGGGCCTCACTAGATCCACGATCCTCCCTCCCTCCACCACCAGCATCCTCAGGTGGTTAGCAGGCGCCATTAGGGCGCGAACACTGCAGGACCCGCGGGTGCCTAGCTCCCTGCCTCATACATTAAAGATGTGGAGCCGCCAGGGCTGCAGCGCCACGAACATGAAGACAAATTTTTAATCCCGAGCAAGAAGATGCCTGGAGATTGGGGGCACGGGAGAAAAATGAATTAGGTTTTTATTATGTGTTTTATTATGCTGCAATTGAACAGGATTAGGTGAGAATACAATATATTTCTGATAAGGCAGGAGGCTGCGGGGGAGAGGCTGACAGCAGGCCCGAGAAGGTGAAACTCTCAGAGGAGGAGTCGGGGAGGGGGGGTCCTGGATGCAGCAGTCCCAAGGGAGAGGCCAAGGAGAGGTGTATTTGGCTGGGCGGGCTCTGCCTCGTGCCCCTAGGAAAGCTTGACTCTGGATTCCTTTGGAAAGATGGTATTAAAGCTTGCTAAAGGAAGAATAGGCTTTGAAGGAGTGTGTGTGTGTGTGTGTGTGTGTGTGAGAGAGAGAGAGAGAGAGAGAGAGAGAGAGAGAGATGCTTCTGAAGGGAAAGTGAGTCACAGATGGGAATGAAGACTATCCGTCTGGGACACTGGGGTCCGAAGGCCAGGGATTTACACTGGCTCTTTTGAGACTCGTCTCTAGACTCAGGCCCTGTGAGTCATTTTTCTTCGACACCCCTGTCTCCTTTCTTCTTTTTTGCCCACGCTTAAATTTTTACCTTCCTGTTTGTCGCGGCACAGTCCTGGCACCTTTGTATCTTTAATGCATGAGCTAGGGAGCTAGGGATCTGTAGGTTACCTTGACTTCGGCAGTGCCCACTGTTTGCTGAGTCCTAGCTTATTGCAAGGCAACCTTGCTCTAGGGTCCTCCCTCTTCCCCCACTCCTCAAATCCCACCCAATTGGCTACCACCATCTCTTTCCTCTCACCCTCTGCACGGCGGCGCTCCAAGAAGACTTCCTGGGATGGAAGGCTCCCAGCTGAACTCCCGAGCTGGACTGTCAGCTGAGGGGTGGAGCACCCCCTTCTCAGCTGGAACCGTGCCCCCCCCCTTGGATCTTCCCTCCGAGCACCCCAGCCCAGGCAGCTTCATTAAAGGGCCGCCGGCCCCGTCTCACCTGCTGCAGCGCCCTCGCGCTCCGCCAGGGACCGGTTCCTGGCGGTGATGGAGAGGCCCATTAGCCGCTTCTACCTTTAGGGCGGACTGAGCCGCTCCCTCCACCTCCCAATTAGGACGTGAGAAACCGTCAACCAAGATTAATAGTTGCCCGGCCCCGGGGCAGGGAGATGAGCCCAGAATCTGGGCCGCCGCCGCTCGCTCTGTTGGGGGGGGGGAAGGGGGGCAAGCCGGCGCGGGTGGGGCGCCCCACCTGGCCGCACTCCCCTTCTCCCTGGCCCTTGGTGCATCTTGGACTCTCAGATGAGTCCAAAAAACAGGGTGGCCAGTGTCCGTGTTTCCCACTGCGTCCCAGATGTGGGCCAGCTCCAAAGAAAGACATTGTTGGCCGGGCGGTGGTGGCGCACGCCTGTAATCCCAGCACTCTGGGAGGCAGAGGCAGGCGAATTTCTGAGTTCGAGGCCAGCCTGGTCTACAGAGTGAGTTCCAGGACAGCCAGGGCTACACAGAGAAACCCTGTCTCGGAAAAAAAAACAAATTAAAAAAAAAAACCCAAAAAACCAAAACCCAAAACAAAAAAACCCAAAACAAACAAACCCAGAAAGACATTGTTGGAGCAGGGGAGAGGAAAGATGGGGATGTGGGCCAGCTATGAAGACTACCCCTCTGGGACTCTCTTCAAACACTCTCTTCAAACACTTCCTCAGTTCTTCTAGATACTCAAATCTTAAACCATGAACTGACCATAGGATTTCTAACAATCACTCTCACAGGTTTTCATCATAGATACTGTATTTGCGCCATTAGAGCTTTGGTGTCTGTCTCCTCGACTAGACTGGGAGTTTGGGTGGGAGGGAAAGTGGTTTTGCATACCATGTGCCATCAGAAACTGGGTGTTGCATGGGCTGTTTGTCTGAGCATCTGCTTCCTGTGCACGCACGCACGCACGCACACACGCACGCACGCCCGACACTCACAGCACCTGCAGGCTTATGATTCACATTGGGATGATAATTTAGTGTTTCTTTTTAAAAGTCACCTTTGTTTAAAAAATTTACCCCCCCCCAGTCCACTCCCACCCCCACCCCTGTTTGTGTAGCCCTGGCTTGCTTTGTAGACCAGGCTGGCCTTGAACTCACAGAAATCTGCCTGCCTCTACC
The DNA here is from genome assembly GCF_947179515.1 of Apodemus sylvaticus. Classification (NCBI taxonomy): domain Eukaryota; kingdom Metazoa; phylum Chordata; class Mammalia; order Rodentia; family Muridae; genus Apodemus; species Apodemus sylvaticus. The sequence goes on along the minus strand of NC_067472.1, from coordinate 16,590,017 downwards.
TCCCCTGTGCTGGGATTAAAGGCATGCACTGCTGTCACCCAACCAAAAGATATACTTTTTAATGTATGTATTTGGATGTCTTCCTGTGTAGGGGTCAGTAGAGGGAGTGGGGCCCCCTGAAACTGAAGTTACAAGAGGTTGAGAGGTACCCCATGTGGGTGCTGAGAACTGAACTTGGTCCTTTGGGAGAGCAACGAGTACTTTTAGCCACTGAGCCGTCTCTCCAGCCATCTCTCCTCTTATTTCTTATTATTTCTTATTATTTCTCTTATTATTTCTTATTATCAGTTCTGTATCTTCTCTTCTGCAAGGCCAGTAGCTCTTGAAAGTGCATTGCTGCATCTCAGTGCCAGCAAGAAGGAGTCCTAGGCACTTAGACAGACTGTATGGTGTCCAAGGCCAAGAGCCTCAGGACTCCTCCAGCCCTATAAAATCACCCGACCTTGCCTAAGGCCCACAGGCAGTTTAAAAATAACTTTATCTCCCAACACTTTTTTTTTTCTTCTTCTGATTTTAGAAAGCCGTGGGGAGTCTGTAGGCAGTTCCCACGTGTCCTTTGGCCATGATCAGCACCAAGAACTAAGCCTTTCCCCCCTCCCCTCTCCCAGGTTAGGATTTGGGGAACCAGAAATGCCTTGTATTTTGTATTAAGAGAAAATTCTACTAAGACTCAGGCACTGGTAGCCAGTGTCTACATTACCAGATGAGGCAGGAGAATGACTTAAAACAAGAAGTTTGCAGGCGCATGCCTGTAATCCCAGCACTCTGGGAGGCAGAGGCAGGCAGATTTCTGAGTTCGAGGTCAGCCTGGTCTACAGAGTGAGTTCCAGGACAGCCAGGGCTACACAGAGAAACCCTGTCTCAAAAACAAAACAAAACAAAACAAAACAAAAAGTTGGAGGTTAGTCAGGGAAAACAAGGACAATCAGGTCAACAAATAAATAAATAAATAAATAAATGCAGGAAACCAAAGAAGATCAGGCAATAAATAAATAAATAAATGCAGGAAACCAAGGAAGATCAGGCAATAAAGAAAGAAAGACACCAAGGAAGATCAGGTAAACAAACAAACAAATAAATAAATGGCAAGCCAGCCAGCCTGCCTCAGCTCTGGTTTCTCTCCGTTGGATGTAATGCCTAGGACATCTGTCTAGCAGTTTGTGACCTGTCGCTGCCCAGACCCGCAGAACTATCAAGGAGAAACTGAGAACTAAAGAGACCCTGCTAAGGAGTGTATGGGGTGGGTGTCCACGCCCACTGTTACTCTCCCTCTCATCACGCCCCTGGTGTCATCTCTCTAGAACCTACTTATTCCATAAAAGAGGGTCAGGAACAGATTTGGGACAAGATCGATACTTCTCTGGACGTGGATGACCGCAGGCTTTCACCTTGCAGATAATGGGGTGAGCAGCGGTAAATTCACTCCGACAGAGCCGGCTCCCCGGGCCTTAATGAGATAATCAATACTTGTTCTCGGCTTAATTTCCATCTAATTGCTCTTTAACGACGCCGGATAATGGGCCGCCTCCTGTGAGGTGGGAGCTGGCTGGGAATCCGACCCGACTTGGACTCCCTCCTTCTCACACCCCGCCCCCCCCCCCGTGGGGTGCCCTAACGCAGGTGGAAAGGGGGCGCACCGCCTGGCTTGCAACTAGAGCTCCTGTGCGGGCTTTCCCGCCTGCCTGTGCTGCCAACCTTTGACGCAGGATGCCAGAAAAGGATCAGATTGGTCCTACGAGCCACCCACCTGACGGGCAGCCTCGGGACTTGTCCAGGGGTCCTCTGGGCAAGTCCTTCGTTCCTTTTGCTTCCCAACCAAAGGAAATTGTTGACTTCCTTAGGTCTTGGGGTGCCGAGGGAAGACTCCAATCATCTATTTTTCCTGTGAAAAAGCTGAGCCCACCTGGAGAAGAATCTAGCTGGATTAGAGGCCTGTATCCCAGGCCCATCTCCAGATAAGAATACTGTTTACCCTACCTACATTTTTTTTCTTTTTTGAAAATTTTGTGGTTCTGAGGATCAAAATCCAAGGCCTTGAGGCAACTATACCACTGAGTTACACCCTGACCTCTCTTGGTTCCGGTCCTGAAGCACCTTAGGCTCAATGCTGAGAAAACTGATTCACAAAGTTTCTTATCACCTTCCTTCTTTTTTATTTTTTATCTTCCGAGCCAGCGGTTCTCCGCCCCCCTAATGCCGGGACCTTTTAAAACAGTTCCTCCTGTGGCGGTGACCCCCCAACCATAAAGTTATTTTGTTCCTACTTTATGTAATTTTGCTACAAATCACAATGTAATATCTCTGTTTTCAGATGGTCTTTGGTGACCTCTGAAAGGGTTGTTTGACCCCCGAAGGTTCGCTACCCACAGGTTGAGGATGGCTGACCTGGGCTCATGCATCCCTGCATCTCCGCAGCAGGGCAGTTGAGAGTCTTATAAACATCCACTCTGGGCTGCGGAGACGGCTCGGAGGCTGAGAGTATTGCTGCTCTTCCAGAGGACCAAAGTTGGGTTCCCAGCCCTCACACCAGCAGGCCCGTAACTGTCTATAACTCCAGCTCCGAGGAATCCAACATCTCTGGCTTCTGTGGTAACTGCATTCACACACACATACCCACACACAGACACACAGTACACATAATAAATATGTATTTAAAATGTATTGCAGTATAATACAGAGTGGTGGTTCGTGCCTTTAGTTCCAAATCTTTGAAGGCAAATGCAGTTTGAGGCTAGCCTGGTCTACAGAGTAACCCCCACCCCAGATAGCTAAGACCACACAGACAACAACATCAAACGAAAATAAAAATTTAAAATGTACTGCAGTTTTGATTCAATTCCAGCTGCAGGCTGACAAGTAATATCAGGATAGTGACGTGCTGAGAATCACGTCTTAGACTCGGGCAGTTCCAAGATCAAGTCTTACCTAGGTTGGTCTCTAGCCAGTGCTGACATTGGGCAAACTTATCCAGAGATCTGGACCTCAGTTTGCATCTAAAAAGTTAAGCTAGCAATCTTAGCTTGCAGTTGCTTTTTTTTTTTTTTTTTAACAAGTCCGAGACAAGCTAACATATGTAATTTGTTAACATTGTGCTTGGCCCCATGAACTATTTGCTAAGTGAAACCTATTATTACCATTGCAGAGTTATAGCAGAGGGAAACATCTAGCCCAAGGAATACAACAGCAAGGCTACAGGGGCAGGCAGGAATCTTAAATGAGGGAAGCAGGCCAGGAAGAGATCGCAGCAGGCTAGAGAAGGCCAGCTTTATCCAAAAGAGCACACAGTATTCACTCGGATTTGTAGGTCAGGAAGTACACATGTGGATCAGGTATTATTTCGCAAGAGCTATCCTTTCTTTTCTCTTTGCTGCCTGCCCTCCCCACTCTAGATAGAATCTCTCCATGGGACTTAGTGCTTGCCAGTTAGACAGAGCTGGATAACCAGAGAGTCCTGGGAGATCCATCATGCCTGACCTTTTTCTTGATGCTGGGGATTTAATTCAGATCTTCTCGGTTTTTTGCAAAAAGCAATTTACCAACAGAGCTATCTTCCTATACCCCTAGGACTCGCTTTTGCTGTTGCTGGATAGGATCAATTCTCTATTTTTGTTTGTTGTTTACCCTTAAAACAATTGGGCAGCGTCAGTGACTTAGGTGTCAGCTCTAATTTTTCTTTCTCCCTAGCTCCACAATAGCTGGAAATTCCCTTTAAGAGATCTGCAGGGGCTGGAGAGATGACTCAGTGGTTAAGAGCACTGACTATTCTTCCAGAGGCCCTGAGTTCAAATCCCAGCAACCACACAGTGGCTCACAGCTCTCTGTAATGGAATCCAATGCCCTTTTCTGGTGTGTCTGAAGACAGTGATGGCATACACACATTAAATTAATCAATCAATCAACCAATCAATCAATCTTTTAAAAAGAGAGAGAGATCTCTAAATATCTTAACCTGACAATTCTGACCCCAAATTCTGGGTTTTTATATACATTTCTCTATGTTTAGTAGTTAAGGGAAAACTTTAAAGACAGTGCCAGGGGCTGAAGAGATGGCTCAGCAGTTAAGAGCACTGGCTATCTTTCCAGAAGACCTGGGTTCATTTTCCAGCACGAATGTGATGGTTCTCAATCTGTAACCCCAACTTCAGGGGATACCACACCCTCATACATACACTCAGGTGAAATACCAATGCAAATGAAATAAAAGTAAGGCACACAAAGATATATTTTAAGAAAACAATGACCAATTCAGTGTCTGAAGGCTGAATTCACCCCAATATTTTCCAAAGAAACAATCTAGATAAGTGACAGTTACCAGCAAATTCTGGTAGCCTAGACCTTTTTTTTTTCCTATGGAAAAAGATTTATTTATTATTATATCTAAGTACACTGTAGCTATCCTCAGACACATCAGAAGAAGGCATCAGATCTCATTATGGATGGTTGTGAGCTACCATGTGGTTGCTGGGATTTGAACTCAGGATCTTCAGAAGAGCAGTCAGTGCTCTTAACCAATCAGCCACCTCATCAACTACAGACTTAATTTTATTCACATGCATGTGTCTGAATGCAGTTGTCCATGGAGGCCAGAAGGGGGCATTCGATTCCCAGGGTGGATTCGCAGGGAACTGTGAGTGGTTGGATAGGAGGACTGTGAACCTGCTCTGGTACTCTGTGAGGGCCCCAAGTGTGGAATCACTGAATAACCTTTGTAGCCCCAAGGAATCTAAGTCAAAATAACTTTTCCTAAGAGACCCTTCCTAGACGTTGGGGCCTCTTTGGCTCCACCCAGTCCACAGGCGAGGCCCCACTGGCTGGTGGCTGGGCTTGAAGGAGCTTAGCTCCGCAAGCGCTAGATCTAGGCCACAGCAGCCTTGTCTCTTGTCTGTCCATCTTGCCTTTGAAGTCTGTAGAGAGAGATGTGACTGCAGATCAAGCCCCAGATCCCAGGAGGCTTTAGTCCCCTTTTCAAAGCCTGGCAGTTCTGCTCTCTTTGTGAGCACAACGTTGATGTGAGGTTACATGTTCCTCACTTGGACGATAATGATCAGGGGACACAGCAAGCAGTTTTGCTGAGCATCGTTCTGCTTGCCTCCTTGTTACCTCCCTTCCTATGTCTTACCTTTGGGAAAATAAACAGTGCTGCTGGAAATATTAAAAAAATGATCTCACTATCTCTCCCGCCCTGCCGGGCCGGAACACCATGACCCCGGTGGGGGTCCTTCTTGGGGTGTTCTCACCACTGCCTAGCTAGTCACTCCTTGCTAGCTCCCACAGCATCCCAGCTGTGTGACCTCTCTGCCATTGGCAGACCCACATTCCAGTAACCAAATACATCAAAACTCTAACGCTTAATTTATGTATAAATAATATCACAATAATATTACAAGAGGCCAATAAAGTAATTTAAGAGCCAATTGATAATGATAAAAGTCTTAACCCAATATTTCTAACCATATTAAAAACTTATTTATGGCTAGTAAATGCCACATGGGTCCAAGTCTGAAGCTATCTCAGTACTTGCCCTTCTCTGCCTGCGACCTCTGTCCTCCCAACTCCTAGCCCCGCCTCCCTTCTCCTGTCCAATCACACTTTCCACTGCCCTAATATGATTGGACATGGAAAATCCTGCACCAGGACAGAAAAGGTACAAAGTAACACTGGGGTTTGTGAGGCTGAGAATAATTCTATGTAAGGTTTACAAACTTCTGGGAGTGCTTGGTTAGTGTAACAGTTATAGTAAGCTGTAAGGATCAGGAGTCTCCATGGCTTCGGCTACCTACAATCCATAGAGGACATGACCAGTTCTCCTTAGCCCTTGAGAAAGCACACGCCTTTTCCTGTTTGGAGTTGTTCTGAGTACAGTTTGCAGGGACTTTTGTTTCAGCAAGCTGGGCAGTGCCAGGGAAGCTTGCGTGGTAACTTATGCCCCAATTCTCCTCAGAAACCAACATTAGTCCCATATATATTAATATGTATATATGAATGTATGTTTTTTGAATGAGGGAATTATGGACCCAGCATTCTTTATGTTTCTTGTTGGCCACTGTCACCTGTCACCTGAGTCTGTCACCCTATCATGGTCTTTTGCCACCATTTTCAACCCCTCCTGGGCTTGGAGGACCCTGTGGGCCAGTCTTAGAGCTTCTGCTGAGGTGGCCTGGCCTGAGGGCATTTCTCTATATCCTCATAGAGCCTGGTCACGGAGCCAGTCCTTTCTGCTACTCTTCTTTCTTTCTTTTTCTTTCTTCTCTCTTTTTTCTTCCTTCCTTCCTTCCTTCCTTCCTTCCTTTCTTTCTTCTTTCTTTCTTTCTGTTTTTCAAGACAGGGTCTCTCTGTGTAGCCCTGGCTGTCCTGGAACTCACACTGTAGACCAGGCTGGCCTCGAACTCAGAAATCCGCCTGCCTCTGCCTCCCAAATGCTGGGATTAAAGGTGTGCGCCACCGCTGCCCGGCCTTTGTGGTACTCTTGATGTATAGATGCCATGCTGTAAAAGAAGCACACGTGTAGAACCTGTGCGCATCCGAGGGAGCAAGCTCTTTATTCATGGCCAACATGAAAGTGTCCCTCTATTTGGGGACATTTTGGCTTCGAGACTCTTTGAGGAAGGCTACCTGATGGTTAATGGTCTTTTACCATAACTCCAGGATTGACTAGCCTGTGTGCTCACAGCCAGGGGAAAAGGGCCAGACTTTATTATATCATAAGAGAAAAGGATGGAGGTAGGACTGTTAACAAACATATATGGAGAAAAAGATTTCTTACTGGCCCGTGTGGTCTTGGTAGGGCTTTCAGGAAGACGGCCTCTTCCCTTTCAGGGACTTAGAGAATCTAATTTTCAGTGCTAGGGATAAAGGGTGCATTATGGAATAAGTTGTCGTCATCTATGAGTTTGAGGCAAGCCTATTCTACATGGCAGGTTCCAAGTCATCCGGGCCTACACAGTGAGATCCTGTTGAAAGAGAACAAGGGAGCTAGAACAGCAGATGCAGGAGGGCGGGCTGGCGAGACGCCCAGCGGGGAAAGCACTTGCTGGACAAGCCTGGCATGCTGAGTTCAGTCCCCACACCTGATGGCAGGACAAAGGAAACCAACTCCCCAGAGTTGTTCTTTGGCTTCCACTACTCATCTGTACAGACAGACAGACAGCACTTACACATAGTAACTGTAACCTTAAGGAAATGTAGACTACTTTAAATATCCCTTTTAACTTTATTCTTACGATTGGTTACCAGGTGGTCAGAAGCAGAAGAGCTATTGAAGGTCGGGTGTGGGTGAGAGAAAGAAACTGCCCCGAGGAGGAAGAAGATAAAGAAACTGTTGGCCTGGTGTCTGTCTAGGACGTCTTGAAATCCATTCAGCTTGCCTGAGTATCTAGGTATTCCAGAAGCAAGTTCCTGGCTAGTCTAGTTCCATTTTGTAGCATTACTTATAGATAAATTACAATATTTATCTTCCTGTCTTGCTGACCCTGCTTTCTATATTTATTTCAACATTCTAATTTACCTAAAAAATAGTCTCTATTCATTACTTTGGGCGGTATGGGAGATTGGCCTCTACTCTTTCATTATGAAAATAATTTTACAGAATAAAGGATAGTGAGCATTACACTCAAGCTCATTCCAAATTCTCTCAGAGTGTTTACTGATATTTATGATACAACTTTATACAGTCGTGGTATCTATATACTTATCTTAATCTTATTTTCTACTTTAATGAGAACATCTATTCATCATAGTAGGCCAATATAAAGCATTTTGTCTTAATTATCGGTCTTGAGCCTTTCTGACTTAATTGATTCTAATATTCATAGGAAGAAGAGTTCATCTATATCCATTTTGTCACTGTGGACCATGGGTTTCATTTCCTCCTTAAAATGATAACCCACTAGACTCCACAACTGTGCCAAACCAAAGTTTATGACGTAGAGGCTATAGAGTCCTTCCTTTCCAGTCATCCTAAGGGTTTTTCCTGTTGTTTGATGTGTGGAGACAGGGCATTGTGTAGCCCATCTGGCCTTAAACTCCCTAGGTCCCTATAGATGACCTTGAACTTCTGATTCTCCTGCCTATACCTCCTGAGTTCTGGGATTACAGGCATGTATCACCACTCCTGCCTTCCACCATATTTAATTAAAGGGGGGACTAGAGAGATGGCTCAGTGGTTAAGAGCACCAGTTGCTCTTCCAGAGGACCTGGGTTCCATTCCCAGCACCCATATGGCAGCTCACAACTGTCTGTAACTCCAGTTCCAGGGGATCTGATATGCTCACACAGGCACACTAAACACCAATGCACATTAAAAAAAAAAAGTTAAGGGTTTGGAGAGAGGGCTCAAAGGCAGGACATTTGCACCGACCATGATGGCCTGATTCAATTCCTAGGGCTCACAGGGTGGAACAGACTCCCACAAGTTGCTCTCTGACCTCTATTCATGTGCACATAGTGTGTACAATGCACCAAAACACGTGCGTGCACACAAATAGATTAATGTTGAAAAAAGATTCAGGAGCAGCAAGATGGTTCATCAGGTAAGGGTGCTTGCACTGCAAGTCTGATGATGACTTCAAGATGGAGGGAGATGATCTGAGTCCTGAAAATCATCCCGAACTTTAACACCAATGTGCCTACACACAAACACACACACACACACACACACACACACACACACACCACACCACACCATATAGACAACACAGTGATAACTATTTTAGAAAAATAGTTTTTAACTATCAGGACTTCATCTGAATCTCACCTGAATCACTGATATGCAAAGGATGCTGCCTGCTGGTAACCACATCATCTGGACTAGAACTAATTTCCTTTGGCTCAACAATAGGAAGCTTGTCAAACCATGTCAACGTTTTAAAGTGTAAGTAACTCCTTTTCTCTTTCTGATGCTCGCGATTGCTGCTTAACATGTTTTAGAGCTTCAACAAATAAAGTGCCAGATGTTCACAGGGAAACACGAGTAGCTAGGCTTTCAAATTGTCTTATGCGAACAAACTCCCTTCTAGAATATTATTATAGGGCTGGAGATACAGCTCGGAGACACAGTTCTGGCTTAACTATAAAAGTCCCGGGTTTAATCACCAGCAACGCAAGACTACTATAAGAACTTTTTCAAAGTTACAGTGGATCCCTAGTATAGACACTAATCTCAGCTGCTGCAAACCCACCAGAGGGCGCTCGTCCTCCGTCGATTTAATCCCTAGCCTCTCATTAGTGACAGAAGATTCAACAGGGACTTTCACTTTTAATGCACAAACGCTTCCCAAGAACTTACTTAGCAGCCAGTAGCGGGGGTACAGAGACGTACAATATAGTGGTGAATTAGTCGTGATTCCTACTAGAGGCGCGAAGTATAGCAAAGACTAAAAGTAAACCCAGGCAGCGACTAATTTGGAAGGGATGTCTAGGAGCCTGATGCTGGGGATTTTGACAGTGGCCCCTAGGTCTGGAAGTTCACAGGTCCTCATTTAGACCTGGACAGCTCCCACTCGACCTCGGGCGACGATCGTCGTCCCCAGGCTCGCTATCAGTCACAGCTAGGGAACTCCTCTAGAGGGTCTCCATTCCTCCAAAAGGCAAGCCTTCCTCGCGCTTTTTCCAGAACATCCTGCAAACCTCGGTTCACTTCTGCTCTCAGGCCAACAGTTTATTTGTCCTCGCATCAAGAGGTTGCCTAGCACCGCCATCAGTATCTGCCTGTTCTTTCCTGGCTTAAAAGCCGCGGGCTTTTCCTTTTAAACGTCTAGCTCGCCGTTCTGATTCTCGCGACAGTCCTGAAACCTCGCGTGAAATTAGCTTCCTGTCTCCTCGGAGTTTGGGACAGCTCTCGTCCATATCGTTAGAACCCCTCTGGCCAGGAGCAGCGTCTCTGCTAACTGAGCGCTCCTTTGAGGAGGGCTCGGCCAAAGTCAGAACTGCGCAGTCTGTGGTACTACCGGTCGCCCTGGAAAACTAAGCCACCGCGGGCCGCTGGCGCACGCGCAGTCAGAGTCTATGATGCATACTGGGCGTGGCCTATATAAGCCCCTCCCCTCCCTAGCCTGAAAACTAGGTTTCCTCCTGTTCCTCCTCTTCTTCTTAAGGATCTTGGATTGCGGTTTCTGGAAGCTGTTTAGGGGCCGGCAGGGGCGGGGCCTGCCATTCTCAGGATGGTGGGCGGGCCTTCGGGGATGCTTTGCTTCCTGCCCCTAGCCCAAAGTGCCACCGTGGCGTTGGTGGAGGTCTCCAGACTGAACACTTTTGGCCCCGACATGCTCGAATTTGCAACCTGTAATCCGGACTCCAGAGACGCCCCACGGGGAGTCACCCGCCGGCCGCAGCAGGCCGCTAGTCAGTTCCGACCTCTAATCACCAGGCTCTTCCGCCGGTTCGAGCACCTGCCCTATAGTGGGAGGGAGATAGCCAGATGTGGATGGCAGCTGGAAACGTTTAGTCTGCGCCCCAGTGGACAGACTGGGTGAGCACAGCTGCAAACCGTGCCCAGAGGAAGCTGGTCCCGAGCTTGCCGTCCAGAAACGCCCATACTGTTGAAGTAAATTTTACATTAAGTAAAATTTCTTAGCACTAGAACCCCTTCTTTCTTTCTATATTGCAGCTGTTTGCCGCTCTTCGGAACTAAATCAGATGAGACAGGACCTGGGGTTCAGCCAACAGTTTGAGCTCCTCGGTCATCCCATCCCTACCCTCTTCTCATAGCTTTGCTTTCCCAGCTGCGGAGTCTGGTTATGGCGGCTCCGTACACTCATTGTGACTTTGGCCTAGGGTTGAAGTGAAGGCCCAGGAGGGTCCTTGTGAGACTGGATAAAATTATCGGCCTCAGGGCCTGGGAAGAAGGCGGGTATTCGGCATCTAGGGGCGGGGAGAAGGGGCGGAGGCTTCTCTTTGAATCTTAAGTCTGGGCTGCCAGCGATCCCCCCCCCATCCCCCGACAGAAGCAGAGGTGGCCTGCGGGTCTGGCTGGCCGTGCATGCGACCTTTTTCGTTCCCCTACCGGTTCTTTAGGATTGGAAATCACAGCTGTTAAGGGCCTAGTCCAAGGCACTAGGTGAGTCGCTGGGATGCCCCCAGCACCATCGCCCCCACCTGAAGTTTTTACATCAGGTGTAGTTTTATCCATCTCTGGGGCAAAGGTGCATCAAAGTTGGGTGGTTTCTGGAGGTGGTGCTGGTGTGTGTGCATGTATGTATGCATGTGTGTATACGCGTATGTGTGTATGGGTGCGTGCATATGTGCAGTGCATGGGTGTTAGCGATCATACCCGAGACACTGTTTCTTTACTCCCTAGTCCCCAAGACCAGCGTAATAAATTACATTACCAACTGGCATTACCCCAGGCCATTTTGTTAGGGCTTCTGGTTGGCTCCAGGCTAGGAGAAGAGAGGTCAGTGTTCGAATCAAGCTTTTATACAGGGAGCAGTGAGGCTGGGCTTTCTGCCTTGACTTTATCTCTGACCTCCAGACCTGGCTTCCCTCTTCTGGCAGGGTGCCACCTACGCGCTGATGCCCCGAGTGTTCACAGGGCTTCCAGCTAACCATGCTGAACCTACCTCGGCTCTGCCTTTGCTACTACTATTATTGCTGGTGGTGTGGACCCAGCTACCCGTTAGCGCGAGGCCGTCCACAGGCCCAGATTACCTGCGGCGAGGCTGGCTGAGGCTGCTAGCCGAGGGCGAGGGTTGTGCTCCCTGCCGGCCAGAAGAGTGCGCTGCGCCGCGGGGCTGCCTAGCAGGCCAGGTGCGGGATGCGTGCGACTGCTGCTGGGAATGCGCCAACCTGGAGGGCCAGCTCTGCGATCTGGACCCCAGCGCTAACTTCTACGGGCGCTGCGGCGAGCAGCTCGAGTGCAGGCTGGACGCGGGCGGTGACCTGAGCCGAGGAGAGGTGCCGGAGCCGCTGTGTGTCTGCCGCTCGCAGCGTCCGCAGTGCGGTTCCGACGGCCGTACCTACCCGCAGATCTGCCGCCTGCAGGAGGCCGCCCGCGCTCGGCCAGACGCTAACCTCACTGTGGTGCATCCGGGGCCCTGCGAATCCGGTACGCAAGCTCAGGGCTCTTAGTACCAGGACCCTGGCTTCCCAAAGGCACTGCTCCCGGATCCCCGACAGCCTTGGTCTATGGTCAGCAGAATGGATAGATGGGAGAGACCAAGAGCCTTAAAGACTGCCGACTAAAATGCAGGTTGAGATTTGTTGGCAGGTTTGGGCTGCCTGAGAGCCCTATCCAGACTTGCAGGGACCGGCCCTTCCAAGGAACAGGCACATAGCCAATAGCTGGGTCAGAACTGAAAGGACCCCCTACGTCTTTGCCCAGACTGCTGAAGCCCAGGCCGAGGGAGTCCTGTGAGATGCACCCTGTTAACCCCGGCTCCCGCCTATCCGTTTTCTCTCACATTTAGGAATTAGAGAGGGGAAGATGGCTTCTCGCCTCTCTTGTCCTCATCCTTTGGGTTGGGGTTGGGGATGTCCATGCTTGAGGTTTTCTTTGGCCACCCTCACTTCCTCAGCTTTTACCTACTCTGGTCTGGCTGGGCTGGAGTTGCAGCGGAAGCAAACGCACTAGCAGGGGGCTCCCAACAGTTTTCTGTTTTCTGCCGTGCAACAAGGTGGTTTCAGGTTCCCCCGGCCTCCTCCGTGCTAGACCCACCTCCTCCCTCTCAGGGCCCAGATCGTGTCACATTTGGAATGTGGCTGCTTTTCAAACCTTTGGGAACTGGGCCTAGTTAGAGAAAGGGGAAGGGGAGAGGGAGGTGTTGGTTACATGGCCCGCAGGAAAGGGGCCCTCGGGTAGAATGAGGGCAGCGGAGCAGTCCAGGACAGAGCACAGTCGGTTATCCAGCTGCGCCATGGCTCTGTGTAATGTATACTGCTCTGTGCGCCTGTGCGCCTCTGGATTTGCTTTTGTGCCCTTGTGTGCCTCTGCACCTGCATGTAGCCCGGCTTGTGGCATATTTGATTTGCAGATGCGTGTTGATTTTGGCATGCTCTGTGTCCTGCTCCAGACGTGTCCACATTAATTTGTAAATTGTGTCCATGCTGAGCTGGATACAGCTTCCTGTTGTCAAGTCTCATATTTCCATCCCCCTGCCCCAGAGCCCCAGATCCTGTCGCAGCCTCACAATATCTGGAATGTGACTGGACAGGATGTGATCTTCGGCTGTGAGGTGTTTGCCTACCCCATGGCCTCGATTGAGTGGAGGAAAGACGGCTTGGCCGTCCAGTTGCCCGGGGACGACCCCCACATCTCTGTGCAGGTAGGGGCAGCGAGCAGGGCACGCTCCCGGAAAACCCAGGACTTTCTCCAGATGACCTTGCTGACAGCACATCTGTCTCCAGTTTAGGGGTGGACCTCAGAAGTTTGAGGTGACTGGCTGGCTACAGATTCAGACTTTGCGCCCGAGTGATGAGGGCACCTACCGCTGCCTTGCCCGCAACGCTTTGGGCCAAGTCGAAGCTTCTGCTACCCTCACAGTGCTCACGCTAGGTAAGGGAGCCCCAAGCTCTGAGCACCAGGAAGATGGGGTGCATTAGGACCCTTGAATGCCTGTAAGGAACATTCTGCATGTGACTTGTACACACACACACACACACACACACACACACACGCCTTCCCACACACCAAGTCTCTTCCTTGACCCTTTTCCTTTATTGTATATGTTTGCAGACCAGCTGAACGCCACAGGATTCTCCCAGCTGCAATCCTGGAGTTTGGTTCCTGAGGAGGAGGCAGAGAGTGAAGAGATGGAGGACTACTACTAGTTCCAGATCTCTGGTTTGCCGGTGTGGGTGTGTGGCTCTAGCACCGCACCCCTGCTGTTGAGAAAGGCTGGAAAGGGCGAGCAGTGTCCTTTCATGGAGTTTAACGCTCAGTGTAGCCTTAGTTCACCGTTCCTCAAAACTCATCTTCCAGAAGCTTCTGCGGTAGAGATGAGTGCAGCGGAACTGATTTAGTTCAGTACAGGGAGACGGGTGGGGCAGCTCCATGCTTTATTCCTTCTAGGGGACAAAAGCCACCTAGCGTACAACTAGACACAGTGGGCACCAATAAAAAAATTATAAACAAACCAAGCCACACTGCTGCGGACAATTCTTACAGATGCGCACCTAACAGACTCTGGCTTCTAGTGATTGCAGGCCCTAAAGGAAGGCCTGTTGTGTGTGTGTGTGTGTGTGTGTGTGTGTGTGTGTGTGTGTGTGAGAAAGCTTCACTAGGGCCTATACTGCCCTCTCCTGTCCTCTAGTGAGGGAGCCTACAGCAATCTGACTGGAGAGAGGAAGAAGTTATCCCAGCCCCCATCCAAAGCCCCCTCCACCCTCCACCCCCATCCCCCCACCCCCATTCCCCCCCCCCCGCTGGTATCTCCAGCCCTCATTCTTGTCTCCTCTCCAGGCAGAGTGGGAAACTGGGTCTATGTTGGTGGGACCCCTGTATAGACGCATCAACCGAGTGGTGGGGGCACCTGTGTTACCCACACCCTTCCTCTTCTCCCTCCTTTCCTCTCCACTTTCCAGACGTAAAGTCGTAGTTATCCTCTTTCTAACTGTCCCAGCTGTGAGCTGTCTTTTCTGACTTGAGGTCCTTCACAGAAGTACTCTTTGGCCTAGATCTCTCCACATATTCTCTGTACCTAGCCCGGGGACATCGAGGAGTTTATGAAATTGTTTTAAGGGTAGGGTGGAGTTAGTCACCAGGCCAAGATGCTGTGTGTGGAAAGCGACATCCTCCTACGCGCCGGGACTGCGCCCGGAGCTGGCGCCACCGCGGGGAGGGACGGCGTTTGGCTCAGCGTCTGTGTTTGCGGTGTGAGACCCGACGCAGATGGCTGGGCCCCCTGGAAGGGGCGAGGCCGGGAACCCCGTGCTCCAGGCCTGGCCACCCCGCCTGCCTGTATGAACTTCATCTCCAACTGCCTCTGCCTGGCTGCGGCCACTTTTCCAATACGATTCTGACAGTGATCCCCGGTAGCCGCGCTGCGGCCTTTGAGAACTGACAGCAAATTGTAAGGCGCCTGCAGAAGCAGGACAGTGGGAGGTGGGCCGAGTGGGTGTGGGAGCGTCTTGCTGCAAGGTTTCAAAAAGGTCCTCTCCAACCTGTGAGAGCGGACCTGGGTCGGGGTCCCTGTGCTCATCATCGCTTTTTTTCTGCTCTGCGGGTCTCCAAGGAGTCCTGTGGCCTGCCTGTCCCCTTGCACCTACCTGCAGAGCACAGGCTGGCTCTCCCCCAAACCCGAATCTGCAGACTCTATAGGGAGTAACCTCCTCGACCCCTCAGTTTCCCCCTCTGCAGCCTTGAGGGTTTGGGCCCCGCAGCCTGGAGTGGAAGGATGCTCTGCCGCCCACCGCCTGCACCCTCCCCGCACCCCGCCTCTGCTGCAGCGGACGGGGTTTAATAATGTCGCCGGAAAGTGACACGCGATTTATTATTAAAGTAATGCGGGCGCGGGGACGGGAAAGGTTTAATAAACGCGCTGAGATGCCTAGGATTATTCACCGCAAATAAATGAGAGCGCGGGCGGTGTTTTAATAAATAATTTCCCGCCGCTCCCGAGGGAGGAGGGCGGGGGGGGGAATGGAGAAACTGAGCGGCTGCAGGCACTCTCGGCTCCTCATGCCCACGGGTTTTAAAGCCTTTTCCACTAAACGGCTCATGGCCAAGGTGTGCGGTTCCTTTCCTGGAGAACAGAACCAGAGAGGCCCAGGCCTGGCGGTGGGGCGTTCCCCATGCTCCGTCCCCAGTGCCCACCTCTGGGACTTTAAGTCGTTTGCGTAAGATGTAGCAAATGGGTTCCCTTTTGCTCCCACCCGGAGGTTGTGAGTCAGGGAGAGGGAACCAACTGTATTAACACGAGCCACCCCCCCCCCCCCACCTCACCCCCAAACTTGTAGTCCTGGTCTCTGACCTTCGACCTTCAGGAAGGGCTGCTCTCTTGCTTATGGCTGCCCTGGCTGCGTTTCTCCTCCATTCCGAGTAGGGTGTGTGGAGAAAACCAAAGGGGACTGTGTGGACAGGTGTGTATGACGCGGTGTGCTAAAGGCACCGACGCCACCATCCTCTTTGGAGTGTTAGTAACACGGACGGACGCTGCTGCTTCTGACCACTTCTGCTTAAGGTTCTAGGATTCTCTCATCCGCGCTGGTCGGAATCGAGGGCGTGGGACTTAGTCAAGTCGCATTCGCCCCATAGGGGTCGATCTGAGGACTGAACAGAACCGAAGACCCCATGGGGAGTCCGCCCATCCAATAAAAGCCTGGAGGATTGAGAGGAGAGGGAGAACTTGATTTTGGAGAGGCCAAAATTGCAGGCGTTGGGGACCAAGGATGCATTCACCATACTGAGGATGGTGATGGAGGCCGAGTCTGCACCGGCCACTAAGAATGGTGCCTTAGTAGGAGGAAACGGCGACCTCTCTGGCAAGTCTTAGGAGTACAGGAGCTGGGGAAAGGCTGCCATCTGGTGGATACGTCTGGCAGTGCCAGCCGGGCCTGGGCTAAGGGGCTTTGAGAATTTTCGTTTGATGGAAAAACTCTTGTAAAAAGATTTCCTCAAGGGGGACTGGAAAGATGGCTCAGCAGTTAAGAGCACTAGTTACTCTTCCAGAGGACCAGGGTTAAATTCCTAGCACTCACATGGCAGTTTACAACTGTCACTCCAGGCGATCTGACACTCTCCCATAGACATAAATGCAGGTAAAACACCAACGCACATAAAATAAAAATAAATAAATTCTCAATAAGAGACTTTTAAAAAGAGATTATTTTATTAGGGGTGTGGAGGAGCATGCCTTTAATCCCAGCACAGGTCCTAGCTAGGCCTGGTTCTCATGGAGGTCAGAAATGGGGCATCAGAGTCCCTGAAACCAGAGTTACAGATGATTGTGAGCTACTGTGGAGTGTGGGTGCTGAATCAAACCCAGTTCCTCCAGAAGAGCAGTCGGTGCTTCTAACTGCTGAGCCATCTCTCCAGCACCCGTCTCCCCATTCTTTCTTAAAGCAAAGTACCCTTTCAAGAAAGGGTCACAGGAAGGAGACAGGCTTGCCTACAGTGTAAGGGATCCCTTAGAGAGAGACTGGCAGGGATCTCTCTGAATGGTATCAAACTCTGGGAATCAGTTGCAGAACAGGTGGAAAACACTTGGGATGCTGTAGTTGAATTAAGAAGGGCCCGAGGGAAGAAATGAAGCCAGGTTAGGAGATAGAGTTAAGTTAGGGACCAGACAGATGTGATTGAATTAAGGGACCAGACGGATGCTCTGGTACAGGGATGCATGAGTATCGAGCAGAGCTCAGAAACCAGCTCAGACAAGTCCCATTCCCCTCTTCTCTCGCTAGGGGGCTCCAACCCACCCTAGGCCTTTCTGTGTTTAAGCTGGGTTCCAGATGTGCTGGGGGGAGGGGGCGAGAAAAGGAGAGCTTTAAAAGCTTCAGGGCGTGGCCTAGCTTAGGTGACTCATTGGTGGGTAAGGTGGGGCAGGTGCTCAACCCCAGTGTTCCATGAAACATTGTTCCTAACTCCTGGGACGTTTTCTACCACGCCATCATTATCGTCATTATCGTTCTGGTTTAAACTCAGTCCAGGGGCCCCAAATGAGGGTGGGCGTCGCTCTGGAGGAGAATGTAATCCCCTCAAGCATACTCCTAGGGCTGAATCAGGAAAGGTGCTTCTTCCCTCTTCCCTTCATTTGCTACACGGATGCTGTTGAGGCCCACTTAGCAGACTACTACCTGAGCCTGTCTGTGGAAACAGACATTTCCCCTTCCTCCTTGTTTCTTTTGCTGAGTTTCTTGTCCTCACCAGTTCCCTTTTCTGAAGTCCTCCCTCTTCCTAGGGTTGAGGTCTTTGGGGGTAGCTGGGAGGGGGGACGGGAGGAGGACAAGGTCTCACTATGTAGCCTTGGTTATCCTGGAACTCACTATGTAAACCAGGCTAGCCTTGATCCATCAAGATCTGCCCACTTCCATCTGCAGAGTTCTAGGATTGCAGGCAGGTAACACCACACCTAGACTGAGCACTGAGATTTTAGCTGGGCTTTCCCCTCAAAGGTCAGGAGGGGTTACAGAGGCGGGATGAATTTATTTTTGACATTTTCTCGGCCGTCTAGGTCTCCCTGGACGGAGTGGATAGACGTGAAACACAAGCTTTAGGTCAAGCGTGTCCACGCTTAGGTCTCATTCAGGTGGAGTGTGGAGCTCCTCAGGAGAGAGCATAGACTTTGAGGAACTTAAAAAATACCCAGAATCCCCTGGGAGAAAGAGAAAGCACCCCTAAGAGAAATAGGGAAGGGATGGACCTTCCGGGAATGATGGCTGAAGACTGTAGGGCCAATGGCGTCCTGTCTCTCATCTGCTCCTGATCCTAGGGAACTGAGCTAAGGCACAAGTTCCCATATGCCTGCTCTGGCTGAAATGGCTTCTCAGTAAGCCAGGTCCTAACATGACTTTCCCTAGATCTCCTGCCCCTTGTCACTGTGTGCACTAATATTAGGGGGCTGGCTTCTGAGGCAAGATCTCTGAGGACACTGACTCTGAAGGGTAAAGACAGGTCCTACGAGCAGAGCCGGGGGCTCTACGAAAGAGCTCAAAAGTGGACATGGGGTTTGCATAATGGCTCCACAATCCAGTTCTGCTCCTTTTTTAGATCATGCCGCCACCTCCTCCTTCTTTTTTTCTTAAAACCTTGCCGGTATCAGATTCCATGGAGCTGGAGTTACAGGCAGTTGTGAGCCTTTGCCTGGGTGCTGGGAGCGGAAGTCAGGTCTTCTGGAAGAGCAGCAAGTACTCACTCTCAATGGCTGACTCCTCTCCTCTCTCCAGAGCTGGTTCTTCACCTTCCTTCATCTCTGCCATCTTCTGCAAGATACTGATAACAGTTCACAGGCACTAGCGCTCCTATAAATGGCTCGTCTAGAGCAAATAAGTGTTCTGCAAATGGTCACAACCTTACCAAGATTATTTCTAGGCCTGTGATTGGCTGGAAAGGGGTGGTACCCAGTGCAGTTTCTCCTTTGAAGTACGATGCAACATTGTGTCTGCCTGGAAGAGGCCTTAGGAACATGGCCTTCAGAAGAATGGCGGGCTGAGGCAAGATGGAGGTGCTCAGGGACCTGACTTCCAAAGAGCTTAGCTGTGTCACCCCTACTCCAGTCCTCCACAGAGAGCTCCTGTCAGAACTCCAGGCTCTAGCTCTGGCTTGTGGGGAGGGGCATCCCCCCCAAACTCACATCCATCCATCTCTTTTTATCTGGGCTGCTGAGTTCCAACGGGGCCTCTGATGGGGAACAGATACAGCCCGGGCGGAAGCTGCCAGCTCTACACTGAGCTGGGGCTGAGGACAAGGCCAGGGGTCAGTGAAGACAGATAAAGCTCAGAGCAGCTGGGGGCTCAGGGGACTCTTGAGGAGGCCTAGCAGGGACCGTGGCCTGGTTTCATCCTGGGAGGAGGCGGGGCCGGAAACCTCTTGATGGCCAGTGACCATCAAGGGCTTCAGATAGCCAGACAAGGCCTTTGATGACTCTTTAGGAGGAGGGGAAGGATAAAGTCCCCTTCTGAAGAGAGGGTGCAAGAAAGCCGGGGTTCTCACGAGGAATGAGGGCGGCTCCTACAGAAGCTAGCACAAGCTGGGCAGCTCCAGGGGCAGGCCTGGGGCAGGCCTGGGGCAGGTTCTGGGGCTGCTTTACCTTGAAGGCAGAGATGGGAAACTGGTTTACTAAGTGAATCTGTGATTTTTTAGTTCCTGTTTTAATTAACTTTGAAGGGCCTGGGAACTCCCTGAACACCAGGGAGGGGAGCAGAGAGGATGTTCATTTTCCTCTTCTCCCTTTTAAAGACATTTTTATTAAATCACTTTGTTTTCATTCTGGCTTGAACATGGGGCGTTTAAATGGAAAAGTAATTATTTCACCTTGTTTGCTTATGGAGAGAGAAGATCAGGGAAGGAGAGGGCCACCGGCAAGAGGCCGCAGCCTTAGACTAGTGCACATGTCTGCAGCATGCAAGCACACATACCTCGTCCATACACCAACGCCCACATACCCTCCTACGCTGACACACTTGGTAAGCTCCCCACCCCCAATAAAGGCACCTCAATGCTTGCAAACGTTCCTCCATATTCTCCCAAGGACACACCTTCATGGTTGTGCCAGTTTTTCTGTCCCACACTGACACCACAAGTGTGTATTTTCTGTCTCTGTATCGGTCTCTCTCTCTCTCTCTCTCTCTCTCTCTCTCTCTGTCTCTCTCTCTGTCTTCCTCTCTCTTTGTACTATCAAGCTTATTGAGTTACATCACCACAAGAACACCTGGGTTCAGCCACATAGCCACACAACCACACACTCTTTCTGAAACACACACCCTGATCGGGACTCTTGGGGACAGACTCGTGTGAGGGGAGAAGGCAGACATGTATCATCAGACGCCTAAACTACTCAGGCTTCTCCAGACATCGGGGCTCAGACTCTGCTGCAAGCTTCTCTCCATGGCTTTGTGGCCTTGATTCCAGAGTCTTCTGCAGAATCCTTCCTATGCATTGCCGTCCATCCTGATGGTTGAGGCAGGCACGAGGAGGCCCTACAGGTTTCCGAGCCTCAGTTGGCCTTTGCCAGGTTTCAAGTCCAGCTTTCCTCTTGCTCAACGACTGTGCGCCACACCGGCACCAGAGGGGTTAAAACTTCTGTAGCCCCCCCCCCCCACCTCAACCAGGCTGGTACACGAAGGCCGGGTGCGCAGGAGCCTACCTGTACTTTGTCTTCATCTGTCACCCCTTCTGACAGTCAGATACATCTTGTGGGGGGCGTGGGGGGCGGGGGAACAATAATTAACCTCTCCCGCCTCAGCCCCCAAATGCTGCTGCTTGTATGCGGGTTGTAGCTGGGTCTGCAGGCTGCGGTGGAGGGAGGGAGCAAGGGAGGGAGGGAGTGGGGGGAGATGGAGGGGCAAGGGAGGAGAAGACAGTGGAGAGCAGCCTGCACTCTGGAAAGGCCCTGACTCCTTCATTACCCCGCCAACTGCTTCCCTCCTCTCCCTTGCTGGTCCTGGGGAATCAATGGCAGATGGGAGAAGGATGGGGAAAGCCTAAGTCCAGACTCCCCCACTCTCCCTTCCAGAGGCCCCTGCTGAAGGGGGCAGATGGGGGTCAGTGGGTGTCAAGGAGAGCATCCAGGTGTTACCAGGGGCACACAGCGCCACTGGAAAGAGACTTTCGTTGGCCTTGTGTAGGGGAGGTTGGGGACACTGGTGCTGATGGCAAGTGACTAGAGATTGTTAAGGACCAGTGTCTCATCCAAGCAGTCAAGGGTGAAGTGTGTGTGGATCAAGGAGATGTCAGACTTAGGTGGTACACAGAGGGCGCTGTAAAAACAAACCAAGCCTCTGGGAAGTGGATGGAATGGCAAAATAAGAGAACAGATTTGTCATGGGCCAGGTCTTGGAGGAGACAGATGGGACCGGAAGTGCAGAGGACTCTCAGCCTTCCTGAGCTGCCCTCCAGAGAGGGAGCTGGTCCAGGAGTCTCCCCTGCAGGGGAGAAGGTCAAGAATAGGTGCCCTTGCCACGGGGGCTGGAAGAGGTGCAGAGAGACCGCGCCCTGCCCTGTGAAGCCTGAAGGCCACAGGCCTCTAGCTTCCTCCACTCTTCGAGAACTTGTTATTCAAATCTGTCTTCTTTATAATCTCAACCAGGAATTGGAATCTTAGGGTTCTAATTCTGGTTCAGCCATTAGCTAACTCTGGTACAGGAAATAGTTCCCTTAACTTCTCTGGACCTCAGGTTTCTCATTTATCAGAGGAGGTGGGGAGTGCTGATGAGATATGGCCTTTAGATGCTACGCACAAACATGTCCTGAAATCACACCAAGATAGAGACCAACGGGAGCTTCCTGGTCCTCTCTTCCCCTCGTCTGTGCTCCTTATCCATCATCTGTAAAATTTTCTGGGAGCCCCAGCAGAGAGAGAGCTGACTCTATGCCTTCTCTTTGAAATAGAAAGAAGA
Source organism: Apodemus sylvaticus (assembly GCF_947179515.1). NCBI lineage: Eukaryota > Metazoa > Chordata > Mammalia > Rodentia > Muridae > Apodemus > Apodemus sylvaticus. The sequence continues at coordinate 16,568,033 of NC_067472.1, read as the reverse complement.
AAATAACCTAGGAGCTGGGGAGGGTGCAGAGCAACAGGAAGTTAGCCCTGGGGAGGGCTTGCCATGGGGGTGGGGTGGGGGGTGGAGGGAAGGACAGTGGAGAAAGCGAAGACACTCAGTCTTGGAGAGGCAGCCTTGAGAGAGAAGAATAAGAAACCCCAGAGAGGCTGCCAGGGGCTGCAGCTGAGAGCCGAGCCTGGGAGAAAGGAGCTGACAGACCTGCCAGCTCAGTTCAGGAGCCTCATGCTCTCTGGTCCCAAGGAGAGGAGCCTCGAATCAGAGCCTTGCTGCCCCGCACCTCCCACCCAGCACACACACACACAGGCTTTCTCCGAAGATGCAGCTCATTACTGGCTATTATTTTCTTCACCCGGAGAAACACCGGGACTCTTGACAGCAGCGGGGAGAGGTAGGGAGAGAAAGGAAGGCTGCCCGGGTAGGGCTTCCTCTGCTGCCGCTGGGTCACCTGTGCAGTGATGCCTGAGATTGAGCTAGTCTTCCGGGCCATGATGAAGATACGTGAGGGGTTTCTCCTGGCAGCCGGAGTCGAATCCCTGACACACTGGGACCCTGTGGATAAAACTGGGCTCTTGTGGAGAACCAGAGCCCAGGAAGGGAAGGCAACCGTGGGGCCTTTCATTTATGGAGTAGACTTTGCATAGCTCCTGCCTTAAGGGTCTGAAGTCCCACCCTGGCCTTCTTTTTGCCTCCCTATGTCTCCCAGCCTCCCCCTCTGTGAGAATGAATCTCAGGTTTGAACTTCATCTTTGCTTTTTTTTTTCCCCTCCAACCATTATTTAGCAAGATGATTTCTTAGTTTGTCTTTTAAAAAGTTATTTTTTAATTGTCCTCGAGTTTTTATTTTATTGTCTGTCGTTGGCTTTTGTCTGTTTTATTTTATTTTAATTTTTAGACAGGGTTTCTCTGTGTAATCCTGGCTGTCCTGGAACTCGGTTTGTAGACCAAACTTTACCTTATTTTCTTTTATTTTTAAAATGTACCCTATGAGCATATGCCTGCTATGGTTCAAAACTGTGTGTAGAAATAAGACCTTTGTGCCTTACGTCATGGTCCCTGCTTTTTTGTTTTATTTTGTTTGTTAGTTTCTTTGTTTTTTTTCAAGACAGGGTTTCTCTGTGTAGCCCTGGCTGTCCTGGAACTCAGTCTGTAGACCAGGCTGGCCTGGAACTCAGAAATCCACCTGCCTCTGCCTCCCAAATGCTGGGATTAAAGGTGTGTGCCACCACCGCATGGCTCGGTCCCTGCTTTTTAATGGACCCTTAAATTGTTTCCAAGTGGTACAAATAATGCTACTCTGGCATCCTTGGCATGTTATTTAGCACAAGGGTGAGTATTTCTGTGCTTCTGTGTTCTAGAAATGGCATTAGTGGGGCCAGAAGATTGGCACCAGGACTGTGTATGTAGCTTAGTATTTGACATAAAAACCACAACAAAAACAAAACAGGCCAGGGAGGGGGGCAGGGGAAGTATTTTGTTAAGCCTGACTTGACATTTAAGTTTGTTTCCTTGTTTCGATTTTGTCCCTCCTGAGGACTGAGCCAAGGGTCCACCTGCTCTTACAAGGCAAACACCAGCACTGAGCTAAACCCTCAGCCCTCTCTCAGAGTTCCTCTTGTTTTGTTTTCCAAGACAGGGTTTCTCTTGTGCAGCCCTGGCTGTCCTAGAGCTTGCTCTGTAGACCAGGCTGGCCTCGAACTCAGAGATCTACCTGCTTCTGCCTCCCAAGTTCTGGGATTAAAGGCGTGCGCCCGCCACACTTGGCTCTCTTCCAAGTCTTCCGCACATCTTTCTCTCTGAATGTCTTTCATTTTTTCTTTGACAGTTTCAACCTGTTTATAGTTTATCTGAAACCCAGATGTTAAAGCAAGCACTCGTGGATGCCTGGAGGAGGGCAGCCCGCCAGTAGGTGATGTCACTAAGCTTTCATTTTAGCAAGTTCATTGCCTCCTTCCCTCCATCCTTTCCACTTTCCCTCCTTGCTCTGGCCAGCATTGTCCCTGTGTCCCTGAAGATGCTGTTACCCGAGCACCATATTTGTTACCATCTTTAGAAAGAAAAGATTCGTTAATTCATTGTATGTTGTTTGCATGCATTTGTGCCTGAATGAACATACGTGGACCACATTCACGTAGGTTCCTTTGAAGGCCAGAAGAGGGCATTGGGCCCTTGGGACTGGAATTACAGGTGGCTGTGAGCCTCCTAACTGGGTGCTAGGATCCGAAACCCAGGTCTTCTACAAGAACAGGAAGTACTCTTAACCTCCGAGCCTTCTCATCAAAGCCCCGCCCCAAAACATTTACTTAAGCAGGGCAGTCATGGCACATGCCTTTGATCCCAGCACTCCAAGAGGCAGAGACAGGCAGATCTACAGAGAGAATTCCAGGACAGTCAGGGCTACACAGAGAATCCCTGTCTCAAAACAAAAACAAAAACCCAAAACAAAACAAACAAACCCCCCCCCCAAAAATCCCAAGCCATGTATTTAATTCTCTATGTAACTATCTGTCTGTCTGTCTGTTGTCTATCTGTTTGTCTGTCTGTCTGTCTCCTGTATGTTCATAAACAAGCACTTGCCACGGTATGCATGTGGAGGCCAGAGGGCAGTTTGCAGTAGTGGAGTCTCTCCTACCATCAAACTCGGATTATCAGCCTTGTGGATAAGCACCTTTAACCACTGAGTGGCGGCGTGTGTCTCTCTGAATTCAGCTAGGAAGTGCCTTAGAGAGAGGCCTGCCAGGGCAGTGTACCTTCCAGCTGTGCTGTCTCTCCTGCTCATCTGCGTTGTTCCCCTGATTCCAACATAATCTTAGCTGGTCTCCATCTCCATTGACCCTGTTCCAGGGCTGGAGTCTCCAGCAATGTCTCTATGTGGTGGGGGCAGGGCTCCCAATTGGATCCCACTTGACAGTTGACTGTCCCCTGCGCTGCACACCAACTCTGAGCCCTGTCAGAAGTCATCGAAATCCAGGAACACCCAGTCTGCGATCAGGAGTGGGGAGGTAAGGTAGAACCATTCAATGTTTTAAGAACTGGCCCTCAAGTCACTCGCAGACACACCCAGGGGCTGGCTATTCAGGGAGGTCTGGTGTGAGATTCCTATTCTTCCCTCAAGTTGCCCCCACCTGCCTGAGTCATTAGGACAAGGCTCTGGAGTTCTCTATCCAGCCCAAGGGCACCTGAAGCCTCTCCACTCTTTCCCTGGCATTTCCTCTCTCACTTGGAGGTTGCCAAATGGATAGCAAGCTTGGATGGGTCTTGGTGGCCAAACTCCAAACAGAGGGGGAGGTATCCTGGCCTCTTGCCAGCGTTCTGTCCATGGTAATTTGGCAGCAGAGCACCAGCTGCATATATCTGCACATCTGTTTATGCCTCTGGCTTGTTATTTAGTCCCTGCCTTTCACTGGCAGCAGAGCCAGAACACACCTCAACTCTTCCCAAGTTAGATTAACTGGGAGAGAAGGCTAGGACACTCAGTCACCACAATGGCTGAGCCTCGTCGAAGGGCCCGCCTTCTCCAGCAGCTGCTGCCACTTTTCAAAGAAACGCAGTGGGAAGGGGAGGAGGAGAGGAGGGGAGTGAAAAGGAAGGGAAAGAGTGTGAGGAGAAGGGAGCAGAAGAGAGGGCTGTGAAGTTAGAGCCTTGGACATGCTGAGGGTGGTCAGGTAACCTGGCCCTAGGCCCCACTGGGGGCCAGCACTCTGTAGTCTTTTGGAAAACAGCCATCTGAACCTTCTTTCCTGCTCAACACTTGAATGCTTGATTTCGATGTGTGTGTGTGTGTGTGTGTGTGTGTGTTCTTGCAAAGTTGGGAAGATTCGGTCATGGGAATGAAGTTTTCAACAGTCTACTCTAGGGGGAGCTTGGCTAACTGAGCTTGGGGGGTTTCTGGGGTGAAGAATGAAGGTACCAGATTCTGTCCTTGGGATTAGGGACGAGAAGTGAGTAGAGGCGTGGTGGGAGGAAGATAAAGAGGAATAATGGGAAGGAGAAGAGAAAGAGATGGGTAAGCAAGCGGGGAAATATGTTTTCCAGAGAAGGACGAGTGGAGTGGAGAACCTTGAGCTGCCAGTGGCGCTGTCCTTGGTCCTGACAAAGTCTTATGCGTGAACCCGAACACTAGCCTATGTGGACCCCACCCCCAAACTCCCCACTGTTTCCTTTGAAGGTTACTGAATGGTTCTGGATGAAGAACCAATGGGCTGAAGCTGTACCTCACCAGCACTCAATCCCAGATTGGACTTCTCTCCTACACCATCTCCCTTTTCTCAAAGCAACTCCCCGTCCAATCAACGTTCCTTGAGGAAATCAGACTGGTATGGACTCAAAAGTTACCTGTACAGAGCTCCCCGAGAAAGATTCCCCAGGTCCCAGGAGACGGCCTGAGCAGTCTCATGAGATAAATGGACTGGATGTGGGGGTGGGGCTCTGTGGTGACCGTAAGTGTTGACGCCCATCCAACTAAAAGCAATATGGTGCACATGCCTTTAATTGCAGCACTGGGAGTCAGGGGGCTGAGGCAGTGGTGGGCAAAAGCAGGCAGTCTCTGTGAGTTCCAGGACAGCCTGGTCTACCAAGTAAACTCTAGATCGACCCAGGGTATTTATTGAAACCCTGTCTCAAACAAACAAATCAAACGTTTTTCCTTTGACTTGTCATCCCATCTGTCCTCCTCAAACAATAGTGTTTGGGTTCCGTGGTAGAACACTTGCCCACTCATCACAAGTTACTGGGTTCAGCCCCCAGCACTGGTGGTGGGGCGGGGATGTTAAACCAAAAACCAAAAGCAGGTCTGGAGAGATGGCTCAGCGGCTAAGGGAGAGCACACTGTTCTTCCAGAGGACCTGAGTCAGTACCCAGTACCCAAGTCAGGTGGCTCACAAATACTTGGAATTCTATCTCCAGGGGACCCGATGCCCACTTCTGGACTTCACTGGTACCCACACACAAATACACACTCTCACACATGAACACATACACACATACGCGTGTTCACACACTCATACACACAGAGGCATACATGTAGAAGTTTGAATACGCTTGGATCACACTATTAGGAGGTGTGTCCTTGTTGGAATAGGTGTGCCCTTATTGGAGGAAGGGTGTCACTGTGAGTGTGGGCTTAGCCAGTGTAGCAGCTGTTCAGCCGGTTGTCAACTTGACTAGATCTGGAATGAACTACAATCCAGAATTGGAAAGCTCACCTATGATCCTAATCTGGAGGCTCAGAGATACAAGTTTCTGACCTCGATCTTGTCGATCTTGTCGTGGAGATCTTGAAGCATAGTGGCTATGAATTCCAGAAGATTAAGACAGGGAGATCTCTGAGTTCAAGGTCATCTGGAATTAAAGGCGTGGGGGGGGGCACATGCCTCTAATCTGGAGACTTACATAAGGACTTTGGAAGAAGGAAGACTGACTCACTCTTCCTTGCCTGCTTGCCTTGTGGGCCTGAGCAACTGCTAGATCCTTGGACTTCCATCCACAGCTGCTGCTGACCATTGTTGGGGAGTTGGACCACAGGCTGTAAGTCATCAACAAATTCCCTTACTATATAGAGACTACCCACACGTTCTGTGACTCTAGAGAACCCTGACTAATACAGCCAGTTTTCTCTTGTTTGTCTTTGGAACAAGATGTTGAACTCTCAGCTTCTCCTGCACCATACCTGCCTGGATACTGCAATGCTTCCTGCCTTGATGCTAATGCACTGAACTTGTGAGCCTGTAAGCCGGCCCCAATTAAATGTCGTCCTTTGAAAGAGTTGCCATGGTCATGGTGTCTCTTCACAGCCATAGAAACCCTAAGACAATATACATAACTAAAAATAAAATAAATCTTTAAAATAAAAATAAACATCAGTAACAAAACAAACTCAGTAGTAACATTGTTTTGTGTCCTTTAAAAATTATATGCGCACTTAAACAAGACTAAACAGCGACAATACCAGCTGACATTTTAATGTGTGTGTGTGTGGGGGGGGGAATCTTACAAGGACCCAGTCCTAGATTTAGAACTGTAGAGAGGGGAAATCTGTCTTCCTCAAGGATGAGTCCCCCTAGGTTATCAAATCCTAAGCGGTCAGCTAGAAACATGCATACGTATGAGCAACACTAACTGGTTTGATTTTATATGCACACACGGATCCCTAAGTACACATGTGTAACAATTAAAGAAGAGGTCGTGAATTTTAGTGAGCATCGGGGCATTGGAAGAGTTGGAGGAGAGAGATGGAAATTGTATAAATACAGTATTCATGTCTGAAATTCTAAAAAAAAAAAAAAATCCATATGAGGAAATGTAATCCACCAATGATAAAAACTAAGCCAGCTGAACAAAACCACTATATAGTAGTTTTACAGAAACATATAAAGATGACAAAAAAGAAGTAAAAATGAGATGTAATGAGCTATTCCCAGGCAGGCCTCGGGCAGATGGGGGTTTAATCAGTGAGAGTCTAAACACACGGGCATCCCAGCTAATTCAATTCCCATCCACTCATTAGGGGGAAATATTCATCATCCAGAGATTACAGCAGGGCCAAAACTCTGAATGGATTCTAAAGAGCTGTCAATGAAGTGGTCGCTACAGCAGCCAGGCATGTCCCGCTGACATGACCGCTGACATGACCGCGCCCACACCTTTCCTTCTACCAGGTCCTTTGGGAACATCTGTTTGCAGACCTCAGGGACAGGCACTGAGGAGAAAGAAGTAAAATCAAGGCCCTGTTTATGTGTTTATTTAGGTATGTCTGAATCAAAAGCTAGGCGTTCACAGGGCTAGACTTCGGCCCTCGATGTCCATAGCACTTCCTGACACTCCTGTCTGTGGACTTCAATCCCAGCTGTGATCCCGAGAGCTAATGAACCACGCATGCTTTAAAAGGGAAAACCAGTGTTTTGAAGGCCTGTGATAGACTTTGGGCACTCTCAGCTCCATGTCTGTAGACAGGAATCAGAGAGCAGCAAGAGATAGAACAGGAAGACTCTTGGGGGTGGCAAGATCCAGAGAGGAAAGGAGAACTGACCTGAACCACAGGGACACTTAGTTACCTGCTGGCTGCATGTTACCTGTCTCAATGCTATGGTTCAACATGCACAAGAGGCAAACTTAGGGGGTTGGAAAGATGGCTCAGTGGTTAGAAATGTGTACTGCTCTTGAAGAGGACCTGAACCATGTTGGGCAGCCAGTCTCAGGGGATCCAATGCTCTCTTCTGGACTCTGAGGGTACTTCTTAAGTGCGCACACACCTGCTCTCATATATTCATAATTAAAAATAACTTTAAAAGGGGAAGCTAATTTAAAGAAAAGGTTATGTTGGCAGGGATTTGAGGAGGCTAGTCATACTGTTGTGTGTGCACAGTAAACCACAGAGGGGTGAATGCTAGTGGCTAGCTAGGGTTCTCCTTTTTACTTGGAGACCAGTCCATGAATTGGTACCTCCACATGTAGGCCAAGACTTTCCACCACAATTAACTTAGTCTAGATAATCTCACACAGATGCTCTCAGAAAATAACCTAATCTGCATAATCTCCCACGACACACCCAGAGGCTTGTCTCCTTGATGATTCTAGATCCTGTTAAGTTGACATTGTTAAACATCACGCAGGTATAGCCTACCTTGGACTTGCCACCCAATAGTCAGCAGTACTATGACTGGTGGACTGGTTTCCAACCTTATCTTCCAGTTCACTAGCTCTGGAACCTGCTTAGTGATAGAATCTGTTTTAGATCTGATTCCAGTTTCCTAGTTTCTCATAGGAATGTTAACGGTTGGTCTGAGAACCAGGACACATATGTGTTACAAAGGGTAGCACGGCCGTGGAAATTATATGATTGTTGCTCTGCCTCCTTCCTTAGAAGGCGGGCCTTACAGGACAGAGCCCATATATAAAATACCAACTAATGAACCAGCAACGCATGCTTCATACTGTAAGGGTTAAGGATGTGGCTCTGTGGTGGAGGGTGTTTGCCAGAATATGCAAGGTCTTGGGTTCAATCTCCCGGCGCTGCCAAAAACATCTATTAAAATGCTAACAATGTCATCTTCTCAAAGAATTATCTTACTCAGTTGTTGGCTAAGTCAGTCTGAAATGCACAGAGTAGAGACTGAGAAAGTAAAGACCAGGGACAAGATGGAACCTCCTGGGCACTGACAAAGGTACTGTTCACAAACAGCCAGGCTGGGAATCTAGCAGGAAGAGCCGTGGTAGATCCACCTATTCTTTGGAGTTTGCTTGATGAAGGAGAGCCCAGACCCTTTTAAGGGCTCACCTGAATGGAAACAGACCCATGGAAAACAATCTCCCCACTTTAAAGCCAACTGATTAAGGGCTTAGATTACATCTTCTGAACCCCTTTACAGAGGACACAGATGCGTGTAGGCTGAATAACCAGGAACTCTCTGTAAGCTACAGAATGTCTCTGCCCTCCTGTTTTTATCTCGAAGCTTTGTCTAGTCTGACAACGAAACAAAACAACAGACCACCAGGGGAAATTCTGTGTGACCCTTAGCAGACTAGACTGTCTTTGAGAAAGTTTCTGATGTTCAAGAGTCATCCAGTGGAGGTCGTGCAAACCTACCTGTCAGGAGTTCTACTCCCTGAGGAAGCGGAGATACCTTTTAGAGAGTAGAGACTAGAGAAGGGTTGGTCTTTGTTTCCCTTGATCAGAAATCAGGGCGTCTTGCTGGGGCTCCTCAAGTTGGTTGTCATGGAGAGGAGCTGGGACCCCTTGCTCTGGCTGTTGGGGCCACCAGAGCCATAGCAGCAGGTGGTAAGAGTGGCCTCAGTGACCAATGGGGCTTCCGTAGGTAATTACCCAGCAGAAGCTGGGAACTGACAGGGTTAATTATTAACTTCTAATTGCAGGGCAAACTCAGGCCGGAATCCTCCTCTCCAAAGCAGAGGGCATTACTATTTGCATAGCAATTAATTACTTTGGGAGCTACAGAATTTAATTACCCACTAGTCCGCAGGAGCCAATAATTAAATTACTCTCAGAAACAGGGTATTTATTTCCCAGTTAGCTGAGCAGGTAGCCTCTACCTTGGGGACTGTGCCTGGGTGATGACCCCTGGCCTGGTGGCAGGACCTTGGCTTGAGAAGCAACCTCAGTGCCCAGCAGATGGGCAGGCAAGCATCCACAGTTAGACGGCCTCTAGAAGCCCGAGACCACAGGGCACCATATGCCTACTACACCCCACAGTGGGCAACCACACGTGTGGCCAGGAAGTGGGAAGTGAGACTAAAGAGAACCCTTGGGCTCAAGTCACAAACGGTCATTTCCTTTACCATCTTCAACTGTGTAAGGTTGTCGATGTCTTATTTTGGGACTATGTGCTTTGGTCCTCTATGACTCTGAGCCCCTCTGGAATCTCTCTCCATGGCTGCCACCTCGCTGGCATGGGCTTTGGACCGAGGCACGCTTAGGACAAGTTTAGGTTCTAGAGCAGCTTGGGGGAGTATCTCTTTGGACAGCACTTGCTAATGCAAGTTTTTAAAACCTTGAACTGAGTTGGGTGTCCTGAAACCAAAGCATCCATGTCAAAATGCTGTATGTTGCCGAGAGCGATACTCGCTAGTAAAAAAACGCCCCGATCGGAGTATCTGGATGCTTCCTGATTGACAGTGACCCACTGGAGCTGGGTTGTATTGGCTTTAGCCCTGTTTCCCTGTTTCTCCTTTCATGGTTTAAAAAAAAAAAAAGGTTAACTGAGAGGTGTAGAGGAAAGAAGGAGGGGGGGGGGGACAGGGGATGGGAAGCCATCAGCAAATGTTTGGGTTGGCTTACAGTCTAGAGAGGAGGACTCCTTTGGGTTAGTTTACTCTCCAGAGACAGGACTCCTGTCCCCCTCGGCCTAAGAAAACCGTGACACTAAGCATGTCTAACTTCACTCTTTCCTCAGCCCCTCAGACTCCTCCTCTACCTCCTGGATCATCACTGTCCTGAGGGTCAGGGTCATGGAGCCAGGGGGCAGCTGAGGTGAGACACTTTTCATCTCCATCCTAGATGGAGGTGACTTCTGCTCAACCTCTGGGCTAGCAAAGCTGGTGTCATGGCCCATGGTCCCTCTCTGAGGAAAGATGGGAGAGGAGAGCTTACTTCCTTGTTCTCTCCCTTCACCCTGGTGAGGGTCTCAGGCGGATCACTAACTTCAAAGGTGCCATTTTGTTTTACTTCTATCAAGTTTTAGATGTGACTGTCAGATTCCTGCTGTAAGCAGCTCCAGAGCTCCGCCCCGCGCCCCCCACTCTCTTCCTGTCACCTCCCCTCCCCAATGCCCCCACACAGTCTTAACCAACATTAGCTCCCAAGGCTGACACACCTTGGAACACGCCCTCTCTCAAGCCTCAAGCCTCAAGCCTCAAGCTGAGCTCCGATCCCCACCTCAGACAGGATCTTGTGGATACTTCTAATGAAGTTCTCTCTGACTCTGTCTGCGCACCCACCACGCGAGGAAAGGAGCTGCGGCCGCCGGCCCTCAGCCCCGGCTGCTGACAGCAGCGATCCATCTCCATCACCATAATGGCGTCCCCATTAATCGGCCATAAACTAATAAAGCAAGCACTTTCCACCCCTCAGCCCCCCCCCCCCAACTTCATTAAGTCTTTAGTACATTAATATGTCTTACTTAGTGTCAGCTAAGCCTCTTCCTCTGTTTGGGGCGGAGCTTGATAGGGTGGGTATCTCACCCAGTGGATGGGAGACATGACCCATTCCTGGCCTGGGCAGAGGGGCTGCAGACTCCGGGCCACCCACTCCTCCCTCCCTTTTCCTGCTCCAATTGCTGCTCCCTTGGAGGTGCCTGATAACTTCAGAAAGGAGGGAGGGCATGGAGAACAGAAAACACAGGAGCACGAGGGGTAGGCAGAAAACTGAGGACGGGGTCAGGACAGGAAGAAGGCCGGAAGAATGGGACGCGGGGGAAGAAAGAAGAGGAGACGGAATGGGGGAGGAGCCGCACACCTCCAAATTAAATTTGTGATTCAGGCATCAGATGGGCCGACAGCCAGAGATTAATTCGAATGATCGAGTTATAAAGAGCGGGAGGCCTGGGTAATCAATCTTACAGCTGTCAGGCTGACAGGCAGGAGTATTAACCTGGCGAGACGGCATGTACAGAGGACTTCATTTCACTCGCCCCAACCGCGTCCCTGACCACCTCTGGCCCATCTCTCTAAATAATAATAATTGTGGCTGTTAACGATGACAGAGATAGGGTGAAGCCTTTCCTCCTGGCGCTCCCATCCTTCCCTCAGCATGACCCTCCCAGGAAGTAGAGCTGGCTCCCCTTGGAAGGAGGACATTCCAAGGAAACCTTCAGACAGGTCTGAAGTGGGTCAGGGTTCTCGCGGGCAGAGTTGTGCCCATCCTGCACCGTCCCTGCCAACCAGGCGTCTTAGCCTCTCAGCTCCAGTCAAGAAAAATGGGGTTCAGAAGGTCTGAGCAAATCTTCTGGGTGCTAACACTTCTGACCACGAATCCAGGCTCTGGGCAGGGTAGCTGGGGGCCCCATCCCTGGCACGATCCCCTGGGCTGCAGCCCTGTTCTTCCTGGCAAGCCATCTCCTTCCTCCACTTCAGCCTGACAGTTTCAGCCCACACCTGGGGGTGGGGTGGGGGTCCCCCTGCAGAGACTTGTGGAAATACCATCCCTAGGGCAAAGAAGGGCTGGGGTGGGGTGGGGGTGCCGCCTTGAAGTTGACACCTCTCTCAGCTCCAGCTAATTTTCACATCCTTCAAAGCTGATGTCTTCTCTTAGCTCCAGGGAAAGGAAGAGGGAGAGAGAAGGAGGGAAGGAGGGAGAGAGGAAGGGAGAGATGGAGGGAGAGAAAGGAGGGCAGGGAGAAAGAGCATGAATACAGGTTTGGCAGTGGGCCAGGGCCTGGTCAGCTGTCTGAGGTGGTTGGCTACAGGCATGAGTGGTAGGGTCGGGGAGGATGGGAGAAGACATGAGGCTAGAGTTGAGGTGAGCTGATATGAGCTCTTCCCTCCTCAGTAAGAACCAGGCACAGGGCTGTGGTCCCTGTAATGGTCTAACAATGCTATATGTGCATTTTCACAAATTAAATATGATAATTTGTTTCGAGGCAAACTAGCCTTGGGCTCATAGCCCGGCGTTGCCATGGTTGCTGGGGTTACAGGCATGTGCCTCTGTGTCGGGCCCTAACAATGCTACTTTCCCATTTATTATCACTATTATTACTAATCCAGGAACCCTGCCTCCCAGCAGACAGCAGTTCCACATGGCTAACTCCAGCCAATTGCGTTCCAAGGGCCAGGATCCTGCTAAGGGCTTGCTGTATTTTACTATTACTGGGTTAGTATCCCCAAAAAGTCCTACGAAGCTGATTCTATTTTTACCCCCATTTTACAGACGAAAACCTCAGGTTCAGAAAGGTTAGAAATTCATAGAGTCAGAAAACAGTGCAGCCAACATGCGCTTCCCAACTGGAGTCGCAAGGTGACTTAACTTTCCCGGGAACCCTGATTTCACCCATCGGCCACCGGAGATTCTTGTTGCTTCGTTCCATCTCCACTCGAGGTTACCCAGACATCTGCTTACTTTTTCAGGCACAGTGCTTGGGTAGGGGGTACTTCTGTTTGCTTAGAGGGTGGTCCTGGGGGACCTAGCGTCAGAGAACACCCTGGGCAAAGAAAAGAGTGGGGGCCAGGCCCGGGGAGACTTCCCAGTGCCTAGCCCTAGAGTAACCCCAGGGAGTAGCATTTGACCCCTGTTGGAGCCGTGGCCTCCTGGGAAAGAGGAGGGAGGCAAAGGCAGGGACCATCCCCACCTCTTTATAGGTCAGGGCTCAGCTGGACAAGCCTAGAGAAAAGGCTCTTGGTTCCACCCCTGACCCCCTGCTGGGACTGTCCTGGAGGGGGAGCTGTAGACGCTGGCTTCTTGGCTTCTCTGAGGTGGTAGCAGTTGGAGGCTGGAGCCAAGCCAGCCCCTCTCCCTGTCTCCCAGGGCTCATTTCAAGTGGCTTCTTCCAGGCCTGGCCTGCCTGGGGGAGGGAGTCGGGAATGGAGAGTCTTCTTCCAAGCAAGGGTTCAAGGGTCTTTGTTCCTGGGCCTGACCCTTTGCTCAGGGCAGACACTGATTTTTCTCTGTCAATCTTAGTATTTACTTCTTATCTCCGGCCACGGCCAACCAAGAGGCCCAAGTTCCTGGAGACGTTGTCTGGATCACCAGTGCTCTGCTTGAGGTAGTTTCTTTTCTTTCTTTCCTTCTTTCTTTTCTATATTAAAAAAGATGTATGTACTCTGTGTGTGTGTGTGTCTGTGTGTGTATTTAATGTATATGAGTGCTCTTTACATGCACACCTGCCTGCCACAAGAGGGCATCAGATCCCATTACAGATGGCTGGGAGCCACCATGTGGGTGCTGGGAATCGAACTCAGGACCTCTGGCAGAGCAGACAGTACCCTTAACCGCTGAGCCATCCAGCCTGAGGGGGAATCTTGAGCCTAAAGCAGAGATGGATGAAGAGGCGGAGCACTGACAGTCCTGCAGAGTTAAGGTGTTTTTGTTTTGTTTTGGGCAGTACTGGAGGTCAAGCCCAGGACCTAGGTCACATCACACAGCATTCTACCGAAGAACTACAACCCCAGGCCCAGCCTTCTGGTTTCCTTTCCTTGTTAACATTTTAATGAACTTAACTTTTATTTTTGATTATGTGTATGGGGGGACTAGTGTGGGCGGATAGGTGGGTATGTGTGGGGAGCACGGGGACCTGCAGAGACCAGAGGAGCTGGAGTTACAGTAAACCACCTGATGTGGGTGCTGGGAATTGAACTTGGGACCTCTGGAAGAACAGTGTCATCCAGAGCCATCCCTCCAACCCCTTACTCATTATTTATTTTACTTATTTATTTTTGTTTTGTTTTAAGACAGGGTGTTTCTACATATCCCTGGCTATCCTGGAAGTCACTGTGTAGACCAGGCTGGCCTTGAAATCACAAAGAACTGCCTGCCTCTGCCTCCTGAGAGTACTGGCATTACAGGCATGTGCCACCACACCTGGCCTATTAGTGTGTGTGTGTGTGTGTGTGTGTGTGCTTGTGTGTACATGACATGAACAGGCACATGCACTTGGGTGGCGTTTAGAGGACAACTTGTAGGTTGTAGGAGTCAACTCTCTCCTTATACCTGTATATGGGTCCTGTAACTCAGGCTGTCTGGCTGGGTGGCAAGTGTCCTGACCCCTGAGCCATCTCCACCAGGCTCCTATCTTAAGGGTTTGACCTTTGACATGGCTGGGGGTGCTGACTGGGATGGCTGGTCTGTTTACCCTCCGCTGGCTTCATTAGCCTTCTCTTTCACACAGGACTCTATGGTAGGCACTGGAGTGTCCTTTGGGATCTCTGCCCCATCAAGGCTCATATGGAACATGGACCTGGTGACGTAGGGTTCAACTCCCTTCTTCCCCAGGAGGCAGAGACAGTAAGGATCTCAAGCCTAAGACAAAAGTGTACCATACAGTGAGTTCAAAGCCAGCTGGGGCAGCTTAGCAAGACCTTGTCTCAAATTACAGGGATAAAAGGGTTATAGCGCAGGGGGTAGAGAGCCCTGCTTAGCAAGCGTGTGGCTCTGGCTTTGGTGCGGAATCAGAGCTGGGAGCTTACCACATCCCCATGATTGTCCTCATGGTATCTGTAGCTTGGCATCTAGGTGAGGAGCACTAGTCCAGTTTTTCTCTGCCTTTTGTTTTTTAGGGCAGAGGAAAGAGAGAGGGGAGGTGTGTGTGTGTGTGTGTGTGTGTGTTTTGTTTTGTTTTAGACAGAGCCTCACTATGTAGTCCTGGACAGCCTTGAATTCACAAAGAGCTACCTACCTCTCTCTGCCTCAAGGGGAAATCTTTGAGATAAATCACAGAAAGCACCTCCTGCATGATACTTGCCGTTAGGGCCGGGAAGATGGTTCAGTGGGTAAGGTGCCTGAGGGACACGTGTAAGGAGCTGAGTTAAGCTCTTAGGAACTGATTTAAAAATCAGATACAGGTAGGGTGCTGAAGCTTGCGTTAACCGGAACCCTCAGGAGACACGGGCAGGGAGGCAAGGGAGGCTAGCCTGGTCAGCAGCGCGTTCCAGGTAAACCGGAGCTGGGGTAGGGGACAGTTGTGTCTGTTTGCATCTGCAGTGGCTGCCCCGGGGACAGGAGAGAGGCAGATCCTTTAGCTCACTGAACAGCCAGTATACCCTGGTGGGGAGGGGGTAGCTCCAGGTTCCGTGAAAGGCCCTGTCTTGAGAATCCCTGGACAAGCTGGCTGATAATAGCTGGTTGAATTAGTGAGCTCTGGGGTCATCAGGAAACTGCCTAAGTTTAAAAAAACAAGTGGAAAGAGTGCTTGAAAAAGACATCCAACATCAGCCTCCGCCTGCCACACACAATTATGCAAACCCATAATTGGGTTCATACACACATACACATATACACATTTTTAAAAAAAAGAGCCTTTGTCTCGAAAACTACGATCGAAAGCAATTGTGGAAGACACCAAACGTTGACCTCTGGTCTCCACGTGGTTGTGTGCACATGTGCACATACCCGCGTGAACACATCCATCCACCCCGCACATGCACAAGACTGGTTATCTTTGTGTGACTCTGGCTCTTCACCTAAAAACTGGGGAAAGGACACCTGCTTCCTTGGGCTGTGGTAATGGGAAGGGCCTGGGAAGGCCTGGGTGCTGTATAAACGTTGGTAATGATCAGCAAGATCGGGCAACGCCTGGGGTATCAGGAGGGTGTGGGCTCCGGGGAGACATTCTCTCTCCGGTGTTTTTTCTCTCTTCCCAGCTCTCCCATCCTACACTCTGGGGCAAGCCCAGGCAGAGACCTTCAACTTGAACATTCTCTGCTCTGAGATGCTCTTGGACAAGAAGAACATCCGTGTGCTGGACATGGGTACGCTTGGGGAAGGAGTGTGCTCCACGTCTCTGTTTTGAAAAAGAAGCTACTTGGATATCCGCCAGGCTGTTTTTTTCTTTTTGTTTTTTTGTTTCCTGTGTGTGTGTGTGTGTGTGTGTGTGTGTGTGTGTGTGTGTGTGTGTCTGTGTAGGCAGTGGCTGGCACCAAAATACTTGCTGATTAATCTTTGTCTTCAGCATACCCGGCTTCAGTCCCTGGGAAGCTCCAGGCCCGAGCTGGTGTCCAATGGGCCTGAGGGGGCAGAATCAGGCCCAGGAAGATGGATTTCCCTGTCCCTTTGGCGTGTGCCCAGCAGGGGAAGGGGGAAAGGCTGTTTCATTATGTTTAATGGGATTATTGGGGAGGGGGACAGTAGTCATGGGGCATTAGCTGCTAATTGGGTCCATAATAAAGTTAATAAAGCTCTTATGGTCTTTGCCATTAAGTATAATTAAGGGGGTGCTCTGTGGTGAGGAGGGGGTGTTGGCGGGGAGTGGGCACAGGGCTCTCAATGGCAGAAAGGTGGTAGAGGGGCAGTGCTGAAGCTGGCATCCATGCCAGAGCTGGGATCCATATTGACTTCCAGAGCCACCCTGGCTGGGGCCCCCAGCACCCCTCCTGGGACCTGGAGTGGGCAAGGTGGACGGGAAGAAGGGTGCCCACATATGCCTCCAGAGTGGAAGTTATTAACTCCAGCCCCAGACACTCCCTCCCGTAAGTCAGGAAGCTCAGGACAGGGAAGAAATGCTATCTCTGCAGACAGAGGGCAGAAAGAACGTGACTCTGGCTTGTGATGTTGTGTGAGCTGCCTCAGTTTCCCATTCTGTAACATGAGAACCATGCTGCGGTTGCAAGGACTCCAGAGGCTCTGTGATGGGAGAAAACTAGGCAGTGAACCATAGACCTCCCCTCTGTTCAACCGCTTTTCCCCACCTCATTTTGTGGTCACACGGGGCACGGGAAATGCTAGATGCCCTTCTGCTGGGTATGTAGAAACACACGGAGACTCCCCGCCAGTGAGTCCCTGCTCTTCAATTGGGGATTATTGTTTTTGCCCTCCCTTCCTCAGATAAGGTGGTGTGTTTTACATACTTTATAAATTTTTCATTTATATTTGTCTTTGTAGTCTTTTCTAGGGAGCGCCGTAGCCTCTCTCTAGTCTTTGGCCACTCGGTATTGTTTGTTTTTGTTTGAGACACGTTCTTGATATGTAGCCCAGTCTGGCCTTGAACTCAAGATCTTCTCGCTGTATTACAGGTTCATGCCCCACTGGGCTCCTGGATGCTGGGCGTTCTACAGTTAGAGATGAACCACCATTTATTTAAACAGTTACTTAGGAATAAGCACATAGGTTGTGAAAGGACTTTCAGCACCAAGATGAAAGGGCTTAAAAGGGGGGAGTATAGGGGGTTAGGTGAGTGTGGCTAGGCGACGTGGGGGAAGGTGTCCAGGCGGGCCCTTGCCTGGGCACCTCTGCCCCTGAGGGACCACACACACACAGACATGGTATAGAATAGAGTTTATTCAGAGTAGGGGATGGGAGTTAGTGGTAGAGAGAGGCAGAGAGAGAGGGAAAGAGAAAAAAAAGAGAGAGAGAGAGATAGAGAGAGAGAAAATAGAGAGAGAGTGGAGGCCGGCCATGACCATGTGGAGGGGGGAAGAGCCCCAGGGGCAGAGAGGTGAGAGAGTGTGGGAGAGCAGAGAGCAAAGAGGGAAAGGAGGAACAAGTAGCCCCTCTTATAGTGGGGCCAGATCTCTGGGGCGGGGCATACCTGGCTATTGCCAGGTAGGTGTGTGGTGGAGCTTAGACAAAACCCCAACATGTTGTTTGCAGAATTTTCCCACTTGGACATCCGATCATTCTTGTATGGTCTTTGCTTCTTTGTGTAATTCTGCAAGCTAGAGGCGGAGGGGGTGGCCCGGTGCTGGATGTCCGCCTCTGTAAGAGCAGTAAGTTCTTTAATGCTGTGCTCTAGCACAGTGGGCCCCCAATGTTCCTAATGCTGTTCGTCATGTTGAGGTGACTCCCAACCATAAATTTCTTTTGTTTTTACTTTGTAACTGTAATTTTGCTACTGTTATGAATCGTAATATAAATATCTTCTTATATAGGATATTTGTTATGTGACCCCCCAAAGGGTGGAGACCCACCAGTTGAAGACTACTGCTGGTCATTCTATGTGGAAAAACGTGCTTCTGTGTGTGTGTGTGTGTGTGTGTGTGTGTGTGTGTGTGTGTACGCGCGCACGCGAGTGCATGTGAGTGTACATGTGCATGTGTAGAGACAGGGTTTCTCTGTGTAGCCTTGGCTGACTTAAAACTTACTCTGTAGATCAGGTGAGCCTCAAAACTCATAGAGAGCCGCCTGCCTCTGCCTTCTGAGTTCAGGGATTAAAGGCAAGCACCTCTCTTAAATGGCTGCGTAGTGTTTGTTCTGTTCAAGGCTGTTTGGTTGGGTCTGTCCATAGCTGCACTCCTAGGTTGTTTCCAGCCCTCACCATGGGGCAATAAATATATACACGATTTCCTAGGAATGCAGTTTTTAGGTCAAAATGTGAGCCAGGCACGTTGGTGCATGTGTTTAGTTCCACCACTTGGGAGGCAGAGAGGCAGGTGGGTCTCTAGAGTTTGAGGCCAGCCTGGTCTAAAGGGGTTGGATGTGTGGCTCAATGGTAGGACATATGCTTAGTAGGACATATGTTTGAGGCCCTGGTTTCAACCTCTAGTATGAGAGACGGAGATCATGAGCCAATTTGCTCTTCTTTTAAGCTGATGTTGACGAGTAAGGGCTCATCCCCATAGCTCCGTAGAATCCTGGAGTCTCAAGAAAAGCACACCAGCAAGAACAAAACTAGGGGGTGGGGGAGTAAGGGAGTGGGAGTGAGGGGCAGGAGGGAAATGCATCAGAGAAAGCCACCGGGTAAACAAAGTTGTCAGAAGGGAGGGAGAGTTACAGCTGGGGTCAGGGGTTAATGCGGACAGAGCTACTGGGACGCGCTGAGCAAAGCAAACAAAACAAGTTGGGGGGAGGGGAGGGAAGCGGGAGGAGCCCGTTGTCTGCTGGGGAGCGGATGTGCCTCTAGCCTGGGTTTGGCGCTGCCTTTTCAAGACTCAGGCTCCGAGGTTCTGAGGACCCTGCGGCCAGCTGTGGGGACCTGCGCAAAGTGTGTGTGTGTGTTGGGGGGGTGGATCTTTCTGCTGCCTAAGGCCTCCCCACGGCAGGGCTGGCAGGGTGGGCTTGTCCAGAGACCTGCACTACACACTTCGAGGGCCCCTGGGGTAATCCCCCTGTAGCCTGTCTGAAGGCTTTGTGAGGAATTAGAGGTGAGCCGAGTGGCTGCCCTGGAGCCAGTCACAGCTTTTAGAGCATTCCTGGGCATTAGGCCTCCGTTCCAGCCAAGCCTCACCTACACCCCACTGAGCCCCCAGGGCTTCCGTGTGCAGCGGCTCACGGCCTAATTACAGGTGTCCGTGTCAGGGTCAGCAGCAGGGTTAATTTGGGACTTGTCCTGGGGTGGCCAGGGCTCATTAATGGAGACCAAGCAGTCTAAGGGATGAGCCAGCCAAGCAGGGGATTAGAGACGAGGAGTGTTGTGGAGGGGCCTGCGTTAATCAGGCCGGGAGCTGAGACCAGCCTTGGCTATGTTCGTGATACGGGTTGGAGATGGTCTCATTGGCCCAGGCATGCACACTATTGGGACTTAGAACTGGCTTCACGGTTCTTTTGGGTACACAAGATAGTCTTGGGAGAGATGACCCCCCCTACCAGCCTTTTAAGCCCCATCAGGCTACTCTTACCAGTCCCTTCTCTTGTCCCCTCAGGCTCCAGCCAGGCTGTGAGAGTCCTCTTCCAGCGCCTTTCCAGCTCCAGTCCTGGGATGCTAAAACACTGGTTTGTCCACATAGCTCAGAGCAGTCTGTAGGGCTGTCTCTAGCGGTGTGCCCCCACATCTTGCAGTGGTGTCCCCCACATCCTGCAGTGGTGTCCCCCACATCCTGCAGTGGTGTCTCCATATCTTACAATCCAACCTGGACCAGAGGTTCTCCTGAAGCCCATCTGTAAGCCCAGTTCCCAGAAGAATTCCCATATCCACACTGGGCCTCATGACAACCCTGGATGTTGAGGGGAGACAAGGCCACAAGGCCCAGAGGTCACCAAAGAGGAGGGGCAGGGGGAGGGAGACACTGATGGGAGCCAGGACAAGGAGGGGCAGGGAGAAATCACTTAACCCCAAAGCCACCATTCATCTTTGGGACCCGGGCACTGATGGGGGCCAGCTGGAGCTGGCTGAAGACCCAGAGGCTCAAGTGTGGGAATTTGGGAAGGTGGCCTCGCAGAGCTTCCTGGGTCAGCTGGGAGGGAAAGAGTGCGGCCCTCCTTCCCCAGCATGTCATTCCTCCCTGGGGTGTGGAGACAGGACCTGTCTCCTTGGCTGTGCTGTCTACAGGAATGTTTCCCAACACTGGGTCATCCCTCAGGCTCCAAGCTGACTGCCTAAAGCTATTTCACGTCTTGTTGCGAGGTGGGGTAGGGGATGGGAGGGTGGCGGAGGGGGAGCTCAGAAACCCACCCTTTAATGGTGGACTGGACGAGCCATATTCCTAACAATGACTTTGATCCCCGTGTTCTCTTCCCTGGGGACAGCCTTGGCTAACATTTACAAGTGACATGAGGTGATGTGTTTATAAAAAAATAAAGGGTGTGTGTGTGTGTGTGTGTGTGTGTGTGTTTTATGGAGGTGTGGGGGAGGGGATATTATCTCAGCGGACCCATGCTGAAACATCCCTTCCCCCTGAGGGACCAGCCACATGGTGGTATAGTATAGAATAGAGTTTATTCAGGGCATGGAGAGGGGAGTTAAGAGGGTAATAGAGGCAGAGGAAGACAGAGAGGAGAGAGAGAGAGAGAGAGAGAGAGAGAGAGAGAGAGAGAGAGAGAGAGAGAGAGAGGTAAAGAAGCAGAGAAGTAGGGGCTGGTCATGAGCATGTGGGGGGAAGGGGATAGGGAGGGGAAAGGGGCGAGGGAACAGAACTGGAGCAAGAGAGGAGCAAGGGGTGGGGGCAAGCAGACTTTTTTTTATGGTGTCAGGCATACCTGGCTGTTGCCAGGTAACTGTGGGGCGGAGCTTGGAAAGAATGCTAACAATAGGAATCAAATGACCCCCCCCCCCATTACACAACTAGCCACAACTCTGCCCCAGCAATTTAATGTCTCATGGTAAAGGCGCCCACCCTCAGGACCAGGCTGCCACCTGTGGTCACCTCACTTTTGATCGTAGGCATCTAACACTCCCTCCTCACACTTCTAGCCTTGCCTGTGCCACCAGCAAGGACCCCACACGCACTCCAAGCCCATAATTGAATATAAAGGCCCAGAATCAAATGCAAACGGCAGCATTAATCACCAGCAACCTGGCAGCCTCCTGCCATAGATCTTTCTCACACATAAAATAGCTCATGTTAATCATTGCTGCTGATTTATTGTCTTCTCCACCTTGTACATAAATTATTCACCGTGGCCGGGCTGCTTGGAGAAATCTGTAACGATGACTTCTGTTCTTCCATCTCTGATCCTGAGATCCTCTCAGTCCACCCATCTGTGGAGGCTCATTGGCCAAAGAAAGAAGGGATGACTGATGGTGTGTGTATATGTGTGTGTGTGTGTGTGTGTGTGCGTTCATATTCAAGAGTTTCCATCTGCCCAGGGGCCCTTACAGGATTTTTCAGCTCCAGGAAAAATGGGGGCTATGCTTTTAGAAATTCCCCAGCTGTGGACAAGGAATGCAGGCAGAATGATGGGTGTGCTTCTGGGTGGCTCTGAGTGGTTTTCCAAGGCTCTGGCAGATATAGCAACCTTTTTCTGCAGGTTCCTGTCCTCCACCTGCCAATCAAACCTAGCTCCTGAGAGTTCCGTATCCTGGAAACAGAACGTGAGCAGGCCAGTGCAGTTGGAAAACCTGCGCACATGCATCTCCTACCCAATGCCAACATCCCGCGCTAGGGTATTGGTTGTTGTCTCCAGCTAAGTTGGCCTTGGAGAAGGCCACGAGGGCCTCAGAAGATGGTGGCAGTAGTTAATGGAAATGTCCACCAGATGGCAGTCCTAAAACCAAGACACTGGCAGAAGACCTAGAGGAGAAACTGGGTAGGAACTGTGTCAGCTCCACCAGGCAGGGGGATTAGGGAAATGGGAAGCTGGTAGAAATGGGGGTTTCACTGAAGCGACAGGTCTCAGCAGCTTCAGTGGGACCCAGAGGACAAAACATGTCCCACACATGTATCATATCCCCATCAAATGTGACCATCTCAGAAGATCTGGGTCTATGTAGATAGTGGGACCAAGGAGTCGCTTGTCCCAGCCTGACTCCCCTGTAGAGCATCCAGCCAGTTTGTCAGGGCTCTTCCTCTCAGGCTCAGTTCCATTGCCTCCCAGATCTCCCAGCCGCCACGTGAATTACCAGTGTGGTGGTCAGTGGAGCCCAGTAAAGCCTATAGCTTAGCATCTGGAGCGTCAATTGTCTCATGAGAGCAGTGTAACCCTGAGTGTCCAGCCAGATCCCATTCCTTCATCCCTTCCCTGACTGGAGAGTAGTGAGCTTCCCAAAGATGCCATTGGATTCAGGGGGCTTGTTGCTTCAACTTGCGATTGCCTGAGGGCCCAAAGCCTCACACTTCGCCAGCCCTCATCTCCCAGACACTCTTGGATTACCGGTATGATCTTCTCTCTTCCAAGGGGACTATGACCAGCACTACAGTTTGGTGGTGTGCAGAGCATTACATGGCCAACTAGCAAAAGCTTGCATCCTCCACCAAGATGGAAGACTCTGGTCAATGAAATACTGGGACCTTGGAGTACGTACGTAGCTGGCTCTGAAGAAGTCAGGTGACCTCTTGTAGCCTCAGCTGCCTTGGGGCTGGTCTGAACTTTACAATCTGTAGGTCCTACTTGCCTATACACCCAGTCTCTAAGCTCTTCCCCAAGCTCTCTGGGTATATTAACTGAGTTATGGGGCATTGACTCCTAGCAGGGCTTTGAGGACTTTTTTTTTTAAAGATTTATTTATTTATTATATGTAAGTATACTGTAGCTGTCTTCAGACACCAGAAGAGGGCGTCAGATATCTTTACGGATGGTTGTGAGCCATCATGTGGGTGCTGGGATTTGAACTCATGACCATTAAAAAAAGCAGTCGGTGCACTTACCGGCTAAACCATCTCTCCAGCCCAGGCTTTGGTGGTCTTAACGAACTCAGTCCATTCAGGATGCTTTCTCCAGCTCTCAGGCTCCTTGAAGCTAAGATCAAATTGAATCATCCCTTCAATGAAGACCAACATTTTCCCAGATATGATTTCTATGCCTGCTTCAAGACTTTTGAGACTGTGGTTTTGGGGATCTAGGGGGAGTAAGTGAATTTGACAACCAAAGCATGAAGGACCATAGGACCAGGCAAAGGCCTTCCTCAACCTCCGGTAGCTTGCAGAGGGTAACCCAGAGCTGTGACTGGAAGCTTTGGAAGCTGGCTTCAGAGTGCTGACCTCCCGCAGTGGCTGCTCTGGGCCTAGGCACCTTCCTGGCCTTTCATCAGGGTCCCTCCTTCTCTGCCAGCCTCCGGCCTTTCCATACCAGCTTGTCTGTCTGCCCAGCCCCACTGTCTTCACATCTTTCCTCACATTTGCTTCAAGGCCGCCCCAGGCCAACTTGTTTATCCATCAGGGGGTCTGAGTGTGTATTTCAGCCCCAATTATGCTCTGGCCACAGCCACCACAGATACCAAAACAAACGGCCTGGGCGTCAGAGGTGGGGGAGGCTCAGACAGGCTGGTGCCAGGGGGGCTGATAAAGGGGGATCCGCTTGGGCTTGGAAGTGATGAGAGCTGTTCCTAGTGATGGGGCCCTAGGGATTAGAGGCTCGTGGGTAATTGGTCTCCTTGGCTAGCCCACAGAGGGGACAGCATCTTGGTCTCAGTGATTCCTCTGCCATTTCCAGTGTCCCCGCGGTGTCATCTAACAGAAGCTTGGGAGTGTGGTGACTTGGAGAAAGCTGGCCTCACTTCTATATAACAAAAAGTTTGACTCCTGAACCCGGGCCAGCCCATAGAGACCATTTACCCCATCCTCAGACTGCAGTCTGGGTCTGTGGGAAGAAGAGTGAGGCCGCTCCCTTTCCCACTTTGCCTCAGCTCTGTGCAGAACTCAACAGTTTCCCGGGGGACATGGCCAGAACGTCTGGAGCCCAGAGCTGTGGATGCTTGTGGGCCCTAGGAATACACCCCTGCCTCCACATCCCCTGATTCCTTGCTATGTTCCTCCCTTTGGCTAGTGAACACCCACAGTCGGGTGGAGCCACAGGTCTGACATGGGAGGAAGCCCGTTCTCATCATGGGACAGCTCCAGTCTCCTCGGCTGGCCTAGTGCTTGTGAGGACTGTGGTCCTTCAGCACTGTGCCTGTTTCTCACTGGAAGGTGAATAGACGGAAAATGACCTCATTTTAACTGTATGTAGACAGGGGGAAAATCCTGATTTGCTACCAAGCACTCAGAAATGTACAAGGAAACTGGCAGGCAGCAACGGGAAGGATAGAGCCACTGGGACTACTGGGCGGTGACAGGGAGAATTGGGGGGTCCTTGATGTGTGCATCCCATCTTCCAGCTAGTTTCCTTCCTATCTCCCTTCCTTCCTTCCTATCTCCCTTCCTTCCTTCCTTCTCCTCCCCCCCTTTTCCTTTTTTATTCTTTTGAGACTGGGTCTCACTATATACCTCTGGCTGGCCCAGAACTCACTCTATAGACCAGACTGCTCCTTGAACTCACAGAGATCTGCTTGCCTCTGCCTCCTGAGTACCAGGATTAAAGCTGTGTGCCACCACGTAGTGCCTTCCTAGGGTTTCTGAGGCTAGGTTAGCCAGCATGCAGGAATCATGAAGAGACTCTGAGACCGTTGGAAATTGTGATGGGACATCAGGGATTCTTGCTCACATCTAGGGATACTCCCTAGCTGTGTATCCCAGGTGGGAGACACCCTCCCTGATTACCACTGCCCTCTAAATTCTCATCTAGCGCTTACATGCACCCCATCCTGGGCTTTCCTCTGTATCCTGGAAAGGCCTGCTGAGCCAGATTGCCCATTGGCCTGTCTGTTCCACAGGGCGCATCTGGGAAGATCTTGAACAATAATTGGCACTGGGGAAATGGCTCAATGGGTAACCTACTTACTGTGCAGACATGGGGACCCGAGTCTAGATCCACAGCACTCACATAGGACACCATCTATGGCAGCAAGTGTTTGTAAGGGAGACAAAGACAGAGGAATCCCTGGTGCTCGCCGTCCAGCTAGCCTGATCAAATTGATGAGCTCTGGATTCAGTGATGGGCTCTACCTCAAAAAATAAGGCAGAGGGTGATTAAGGAAGATAACTGGTATGGACCTGTGTCTGGCACACACAGGTAATGCTAACACACACACATACGCACGCGCGCGCACACATACACACACACACACACATACACACGCACGCATGCACACACGTCATCAGTGTTGCACATGAGAGATGGTGTTTGTCACGACTGTGAGTAGATATGTGCCCATGAGCTGCCCATGTGCACCAGTGAGAGTGTGGAAGAGTGGCTCTTTGAAAAATAAGGTTACCGGGGCTGAAGAGATGGCTCCGTGGTTAAGAGCATTTGCTGCTGCTTTTCCAGGGGACCTGGGCTCAATTCCCAGCACCCACATGGCAGCCCATACCTGCCTGTAACGACAGTTCCAGGGGATCCAAGACCCTCACACAGACATAGACATGCAGGCAAACCACCAATGCACATAAAATAAAAAATAAATTATCTAGAAAAAAAGAAAGAAAAGGTAGGGTGGCCAAGAAGATGCACTGGTGTGATTGTGTGGGACATGAGGGCTTAGTAGTGTAACTGAGAGCACTCAGGTGTGAGTGTGAAAACAAGTGTGCAATGGGTGATTGCTCTCAGTGTGTCTTAGAGGGAAAACCTCAGATGTCTAGAGGCTATGCAACAAATATGGAGGATACCCCTCCCAGAGCAGTACTGAGAGCTAAGAACAGATGTTCTAGGAAACACTTTATAATGTGTTGTAGTAATTATTTAATCTTGGTCAGGGGTTTACCTTTGGTCATTTGGTTCCCAGATAAAAGACACACAAGCTTTATATTTATGATAAACCTTTGATGGCACTGAAACTGGGTGGATATCTACCCTCTAAGCAATTATCATCTACGTCCCTATCAATAACCCTGAGTTATTCCTTGGCGTGTTCCGTCCTCAGGGCAGTTCTTAACTCTAATTGGCCAGCCCTTGTGGCCATGTTTTCATGACTCACCCCATGACATCTTCTCTCTCTCACTTCTCTTCTCCCTCGAGGTCCTCTCCAGAACCCAATGGAAACTCCACCTACCTCTCTTCTGCCCAGCTATAGGCTGTGGGCATCTTTATTCAACAATAGTTTAAAACTAAGGAGCAAGGTCACATAGCATCATTTTCATCCCTGAGGCAGCCAGGGCCAGTATTTAGCATTATAATACATAGCAACAAACCACACCTCAACAACAACATGTCTGCTCTCTGTCCCTGAGAAGGCCAAATGCACTCTTGGCCTCTGCTGCCATTCTTACCCTATCATATCATATCCGTGTCCCCACCAAGTGCTAGGATGGAGTGGTGTTCTAGAACTGCAGCTCACAACAGAGATTGGGGTTCCAGGCTCAGGGTGACCAGTAGGGGACAGGGAGAGTGAGTAGGTGTAGCCACTGTACCTGTTCTTGTCAGCTCTGTGAGACTGTATCTGCATCTATATCTCCTTGCTCTGCTTGAGATTTGAGAAGCATCTCCTTTACTTCACCAAGGCTACACAACTAGTTCTGATGCCTTCTTTATAGACTGGAGGCCAAGGGACAGAGTAGCCTATTCCCCAAGATACCAGGTTTCAGGCCCCATCTCATGGCCTCCTGCAGCTTCTGTGAAGCTCTCAGATGATCTGGTGGCACTAATTGTGCACTGTGTCCCGAAACCATCTCCTGCATGCAGTAGATCTTAACTCTGCTATGGAGTTGATATCTTATAGCAGTGGTTCTGAGCCTTCCTAATGCTCTGACCCTTAAATACAGTTCCTCATGCTGTAGTGCCCCTCCCCAACAAACACAAAATTATTTTTGTTGCTACCTCGTAACTGTAATTTTACTACTGTTATGGATCGTAATGTAAATATCTGATATGCAGGATATCTGATATGCAACACCCAAAGTGGTCTGCCTCCACAGGTTGAGAACTGCTGTCTTAGAGGGTCCTGTCCTGCCGCTGGGGTGATTCCTAGCCAGCAGCCACGAAAATGGAGACTGCTTCAGGGACTCAGTCTTCTGACCATCTTCAGTCTCCACCTTCAGCGACCGCTCTCTAAACAAGGGTGGGATGCAGGAATCGATGGGTTTGAAAAGCATCTTGTCCTTGGACCTATCTAACTTGCCAGTGACAAACCCTGAGTATTCTTCACAGACCTCCAGACATGGCCTGGATTTCTGCTTTGGCACACTGGCCCATCCCACGCGAGCCACCTTTCTATATGACATATGTCCTATTATATGGAGGGTTTTACCTTCAGTTGACCCCCATCCCCAACAGAAACGGGAGCCCACTGAAGGCACAGACAGAGGTAGAGACTGAGCCCTCTGCATTTTTGTCTCTCTTACACCTCAATACAAAGTCAGCATCCTTGGGTGCCTGTGTGCAGACCTGTGTGCACACGTCTGTGTGCTAGGATGACTGTTCCACATGTGCCCCTGGACAAGCACACGCATGACACATGTTGAGTGTATATACGCATGCAGTCTGTGGGTCTCTGGATGGTGTGGTGCCAGGCGTGCACAGCAGCCTCCTAGTATCTGTGGGCATGGGAACACACTGGTGCTTCCGCTCCTCTCCACCTGTTTCCACGCGGGACTTCCTTGGGTCTGGCAGTTATTACGTTCACAGCTAAGACTATTCATCAATGGAAACAAAGTCAAGATGCTGCAGTCCTTACGGCTTCTCCTTGGAAAGCTTCACTGGCCTCTCCTGCTCTCCTCGCCTCTGTGCATCTCATGTGGCTCCCCTTCCCCTTCCCAAGGAAGTTTATCTGAGCTCAGTGTTTGCTGACATGGCCATTTGGGCCATTAAGTACTTCCTAATGAGTGACTGCCTTCATGGCCCTTCCCCCACCCAACAGGGAAGGCTCAATTAGCTGTTGCTGCATGCATGTGCATGAACACACACACACACACACACATACACAGAACATATGTATTTATCACCAGGCCCATATGTACATATAATAAACATATGTACCCTCCCTTATTTTTCATTAATTCATTAATTCATTTATTCTGGGGATGAAATCTAGGGCCTTGCACATGCTAGGCAAATGCTCTATCACTAAGCTACATTCCCCATCGATTACCCCCTCTTATGGACCAAGGATCCCTACCCATATACCCTAAAGAGTGGTCCTCCCCATCATCAAGACAATGCCCATCAAGGACACACCCACGTGTCCAGCTCAGATTCCTGTAGTTCTCAACTTTTATTTTCTATGAATGAGCCAACTCATCCACAGAGCCAAGCGCAGAGCGGTCTTGTATTCAACAGAAGCCTGGTGGGGAGGAGCCATGGCAGACAAGAGAGAGACGTGGACTGTCCCACAAGTTCCCATGCTGACCGTGATTGGAGCCGAGAAACTTCAAAGGCAACATGTTTAGTTTAAGGTGTAGGGACACAATTCTAGAGAAAGCAGAGACCTGGGGCCTCTCTGCTGTGCTTAGAGGAGAGTGAGGTAGGTGTTCAGAGGTGCCTACCTTGTCTCACAAGTCATCGTGACCCTAAAACTGAAGAGTTCCTCCCATGAGCCTTTTCTTGGCTTTCTTACTTCTACGGAGTCCTGACCTCAAAGGCCACCATCCCTACCCAACCCCTTCTTGGCCAAACAGGAAGAAATACTTCAATAAGCATCCTCTTCCAGAATATCTGCTGAGGTCTAGGGTAGGCAAGTCCCAGAATAGTGTAGTCTCTGCTCCTGACGTGTCCACAGGACGTGTCCCCTTATGAGGACAAAGAGGTATAAGAACTAGACCCTTGGTCTGTGACATCCAAGATCCATTATGGAACATTATGGCTTTCCTGGGCTTCCTGAGTCCCAGTTCCCCAGCACCACTAAGGTTAGCAGTGTGGGACAGTCTACAAAGGTCTCAGCAGCTGCACCCACAGCTAAGATTTGGCAAATCGCTTCTAAGGCCCTGTCCCTGTCAGAGACTGGATCTTGTTCCCAGGATGTGTTTAAGAGAGGAGTTGAAGATAGCTTTCAGGGACTCTTCTGCAAAGTTACATGGGAAGGGGTTAGAGCAGCAGGCTTTCTATAGCCTCTCCTCACCTCAGGAGCTCTAGCTGGAAATAGTACTTTCCTGCCTCCTTGCTTTTTTCCTTCCTCCTAACCTGGAGGCATTATGAAGGCTGGCAGGAGTCAGCCTGCCTCACCTTCTGGGGACAGAGTGGGACCCCTTCCCTTGGCTAATGTGTACCCATGGCAGTCTCTACCAGTCTCCAGGCTCTCTCCCTACACCCTAAGTCAAGAGGGCTCTGACTAGCAGGTCCTCCCCTAAGCATGAACTTCCAAAAGGGATGTCTTCCAGCCTAGCCTTCAGCTCATCTTAAAGAGCACAGATCAGTCAAGTCCTGGAGGAGATGGGGTCTCTTAGTAGGGCCATCATGGTGGTATCATGGGATGAAGGGTCCAGGGGGCCAACAGGGGACTTAGGAAGCAGGAAGGCACAGGTCAAGAAAGCTTGGGTCAGAATCCTAACTTCTTCTCTCTTAGGGGTGTCCCATTTTCAAGCAGTTTCTTCAGAGGTCCTGGGTTTGATAGCCAGCACACGGAAAAAGATTTCTTTGTTGTTGAGATCTCATGGAACCCAGGACTGCCTCAAATCTGCTGTGTAACTAATCCTCCTACTTGGTCTCCTGAATACTGGAATTATAGGCACTGCTACAACTGCCTTTATGCTGTGCTGGGGACCAGACCCAGGGTCTCATGTATGCTAACCAAGCACTTTAGTTAAGCACCATCCTGAAGTTTCCTGATTAATGCATAAGGAGAATACGCCTTTGCTGCAAGAATTAGAAGCCATGTATACCATCTTAATGTGGTTTGCTCTTGTGTAGTTTGTTTCTGGAAGAGAATGTGTGCAAAGAAAAGGCTAACCGTAGTTACCTCTCAGGGTTAGGGGTGTCGCTCTGCGGTACAGCCTAGGCTGCACATAACGGGCAAAGACCAAGGATCGGCCCAGCATTAAAACCAAAACAAAACAGAAGTAGTGATCCCACTAGAGAGAAGAGAGCCTTTTGCTCCTCACTTATTGCTAAGTACATTTTACATTTGTTTCAGGAAGGAAGGAAGGAAGGAAGGAAGGAAGGAAGGAAGGAAGGAAGGAAGGAAGGAAGGAAGGAAGGAAGGAAGAACTACAAGCCAAGTAGTTGAGCCTCATTTGAGTCAACAAATAGCCGTAATTGTTATGTTAAATTCCTAGCAATCACTCCTTCCCAGCCTTGTGTCTAGGTGTGAAGTGGTTTGTAAATAAATCATGTATAATTGCTAGTTACAATGTGTGTCTGTCTAGGCACAATTGTATATGTGAACAAGCTGGTCCTAAACATCAGGAGATAAATATATCTCCTGAAGGATGGTTATGCAAATATTGCAGGGTGCTGGTGCGGAGTGGACCCACTAGTTCTGCTGTATAGGTTTCGAAGCTAAGCCTGTTCTCACTGGAAACATGCTTTTGACTAATTTATTTAACCTTTCTCGGCTTTATTCTCTCTGCCTTCGAGATGAAGATTCACGGTGCCTGCTCCAAATCATTGTTGGTTAGAGTGGGCTGTGTGGTGTCAAACTCTTAGAATGGCCTCTGAGACATCAGGAGCGTGCAAGCAGTGGTAATTTGTGTCTGTGTGTACATGTCTGACGTTTCTCCTCCTTGGAAAAGGTTTTGCCTTTTATCCAGGTTTGTGAGGTGGCTGAATGGATCTGTTTGGACTCCACAGTCTGTTTGAAGACCTCTACTAGAAGAAGAGACAGGTCATGTGGGAGATTCTACAGCTAGAGCCCATCCTCTCAGGGAGCCTTGGGCAAGACAAGGTGATTCACATGAGGTCTCTTCTTTCCTAGGCATCTAAGACACTCTTGGGGGTGGAAGTGCCTTCCTAGTTCCCTTAGGTCACCAGTATAAAAGGCCTGCTGGTCCAAGAGGGAGCCACTCGCCGGATGTGTATGGGAATGGGGAACAGGAGAACTAGTTCATTGTTAGAGTTCAGGCTACAGAAGGGGACAGAACCTTCAAGCTAAGGCCAAGAAGAAGGATCAAGTCAATGTCCCAACACCTACCAGAAGTAACTTTGTGACCTCATCTATCCATGCCTGGCATTTGCTGTCTGATTCTGGCGGTATAGTTATTCCCATCCATCCCAGCCTGGGGGAAGGCACCTTTGAGAGAGGCTGGGCTGCCAAGCAGGTGGAGCAGGTTTGGAAGATGGGAAGGTCCCTGATTTGGGGGAGGGACTTGGGCCCAGGTCCCTAGTCAAGGCTAACCTGGGAAGCAGGTGTCTCTTCCTGCGGCCCCCCTCCCCCGCCACACACACACTAGGCAGGAATTGGGGAATAAGCCCTTCCCGTTTGTAGGCGCAGCCACCTTCCTGTGTAGATAGACTTGAGTGTCTCCAAGGACTGCAGGAGAATTAGAGATTCTGAACTCCAACTGGGCCAATGTCTTCTCACAATCTGAAATGGCTGCAGGCTGTTGGCTTCCCCCTTAGTTTTTTAATTGGTGGATAAATGCTTTATGAATAACAACATGTCCGGCGGTATGTAAACTGTCCGTATCGCTCTATGGTATAAAGCTCAATGAAGTTTTCCATTGTAGATGTTGTCAGTGCCTCTACCACTGAGTGAAAACACTAACATCGGAAGAGAGGTTTTTTTGTTGTTTTGTTTTGCTTTTGAGACAGGGTTTCTCTGTGTAGTCCTGGCTGTTCTGGAACTCACTAGGTAGTCCAGGCTGGCCTGGAACTCACAAAGATCTGCCTGCCTCTGCCTCCCAAGTGCTAGATTTTTTTTTCTTTTTTTCTTTTTTTTTTTTTTTTTGGTTTTTTGAGACAGGGTTTCTCTGTGTAGCCCTGGCTGTCCTAGAACTCACTCTGTAGATCAGGCTGGCCTCGAACTCAGAAATCCGCCTGCCTCTGCCTCCCAAGTGCTGGGATTACAGGCGTGCGCCACCACTGCCCGGCTAAATGTGTAGCCCAGGCTGGCCTCGAACTCGTGATCCTCCTGCCTCTGCCTCCTTCAGCAAATCCTACCGGCGTGCGCCCCCACAACCAGCGCAAGTGCTAGATTTAAAGGTGTGCGCCACCACCGACCAGCCGAGGAAGGAGTTTAATCCAGCTTGAAGGATACAGTATATCATCAGGAGAAGCCAGGACAGGCTCTCCGGGCTGAACTGAAATAGAACCTAAGGACTGCTGCATACTGGCTTGTTTCCTCTGGCTTGCTCAGGTGCCTTTCTTTTTAGACAGCCCAGATCTACCTGTCCAGAGTAGCGCTGTCCTCAGTAGACTGGGCCCTTCCACACTAAGCAATAATTAAGAAAATGTCCCACCAACATACCCACAGGCCAGCCTGATGGAGGCAACTCCTCAGCAGAGATTCCCTTTCCCAGGTGACTCTAGTTTGTGTTGAGTTGACAGAAATTGACCTGTACAGGCACACTCAATATAAACACATAAAAGCAGCTCATTATTGGCACCCTAGGACCCTTACACCCTCCCGGACACACTGGCAGCCTCCAGGGCGACCCTAGTCTAACTTGTTGCCTGTAGATCACTTCTGCCCGTTTGAATACATGTGTTAAGTGAAAAACCTTCATGCCTCGTGTCTATGACTCATCTGTAGTTGTGAAATCAATTTGGGTCATTTAGACTTACTTAAACAATATTCACACACCAAGAAATACACACAATCACAAACATTCACACCCAGAGCACTGCAGAAACAAAAGCCAGAAAGCCAACAGAACAAACCCAAAAACACACATCCCAGAAGGTCTAATACATACCACCCTTTCACAAGTATGCTCACTTCCACTGCTTGCACACAGGCTTGTATAACACGCTCAGGTTCTCACACACCCAGGCCCACTTACTCCATGCACACAGTGCACACCACACATGTGTAGATATCCATCCATACACTTATAAGCCCAGCCTCTTATACTGAGTGGTCCTCACATATACAGGCATATATGTAATGTATACCTGCCATGTAATATGTACTTTTGTGTGTGTGCAAACAGTTTGTGCAAACACTTACACCCTGCACTCATGTTTATACACACATATGCAGCCTCTCACATAAACACAGACACATCATCCCCACCTCTATTTCCATCCCTGAATGCCCATATTCATGCCATGCTCCCAGCCTCCTGCACCGGGCCTCCTGGCTTCTCACAGCCCATGCGTCGTTCTTTTCGCAAGTTGGCACTCCCAGATTCCCTGGCTCTGGACAGACAGCAGAATGTGATAAAATCGACAGCTGAACGCTGTCTTGAGAGCAAAGCTGTACTTTGTTGAGAAATCTGAGCCCTTATTGGAGGGCTACAAGTGCTGTGTCTGGGGCTGGGAGGGGAGGTGGAGGGGTGATCTCCCAGGGCGCCTGTGGCCATGGGGCGGTTTCCATTATAAAAAATGATGAAAGGGCCGGCAGGGAGAGCGGGGCTGGGAGTAAATAAAGCTGCCACCTCTGACCCTTAAAGACCAGAGCGCATCCCAGAATGAATACTCATTAAGGAGAGGGACTTGGGCTCAGCCCAAGTTCTCCAGGACCTGAAGCCTTGGGCCAGACTCCCAAGGGACACAAGTGATATGAGAGCCCCCCCCCCCCCGCCGCCCCACTGTGCACATATGAGGGTGGAGATGTATAAAGGAAGCAGGTTGAGAACAGCGTGTGGAGTGTGGGAGGGAGGGAGGAGCCACTAGGGACAGGTCCCAGGTTGGGGGAGATGTGGGGGTCTCTCTCAGCAGCCTCTTCAGGTCTCTTCCTCTCTGAAGAAAGCATTCATTTCCTCCTTTGCTTGAGTCTTGCTTTGCTTGCTTTTCTAGCCACAGGCACTACAGGCAAACTGGAGTTAGCAAAACTAACAAAGCAGAGAAACGACCGAGTCACAGGGATGCTGGAAAGACTGAGAAGCCACTGACTCTGGCTTTGACACAGGAATGAATCTTGCTGGACTTGAGACCTGTGAGTCCCACCAAACCCCTTCTCTGTCCAGCTCAGCACCAGATCCGCCTCTCCAGCATTCAGCTAAGCTCAGTAGCGAGTGACAGAGAAAGCAGAGAATAAGGAACTGGGTAAGAAGGAGAGCAGTGCTTTGGAAATCCACCTTCTAGCTCTGCTGGGGTTTGAACCCCTCTGTCCCTGCACACGTGGGGCTGGCCCAGCGATGAAGTCAGATCTGGTGGTACCCTTTTCTAGGTATCCCCTTTCTTTAGGACTGACTTCTGGGTGACCTCTCACTGGGTTGACAGTCACTTTATTCTACAGGTATCTGGGCTCTTGAATCTAGTCCAGTTCCCTAGAGAAGAAAACTCTTGGACTGGAGAGATGGCTCAGTGGTAAAGAGCACTTGCTGTTCTTGCTGAGGACCTGGGTTTGGCTCTCAGCACCCACGAGGTGGCTCACAACCATCCGTAGGTGTGCATGGGACGCACACGCAAACACAGAGGCAAGCTGAGTGGTGGCAGCACATGCCTTTGATCCCAGCACTCACTGGGGAGGCAGAAGCAGGCAGATCTCTGAGTTCCAGGACTATACAAGGTCTCAACCCCTGCCCCAAACAAACAAACAAACAACAAACAAACAACAAACAAAAACCATGCAGTCCAAACACTCATGCACATAAGATAAAATAAATCTAGAGCTGGAGTGCCGACTCAGGAGTTAAGAACACTGGTTGCTCTTCCAGGAGAGCAGGATTCAATTCCGAGCACATGCAGACAACTAACACATGGCGCTCCAGAGCCAAGGATGTCTGACAACTTCTTCCAGCCACTAAGTAAATCCTAATTAAAATGAAATATAAGGCCGGGTATGGTGGCGCACGCCTGTAGTCCCAGCACTCTGGGAGGCAGAGGCAGGTGGATTTGTGAGTTCGAGGCCAGCCTGGTCTACAGAGTGAGTTCCAGGACAGCCAGAGCTACACAGAGAAACTCTGTTTCGAAAAAAACAAATCCAAAAAACCAAAATAAATAAATAAATAAATAAATAAATAAATAAATAAAAAAAATGAAATATAAATAAATAGATAAAAACTAAAGTGAAAACACAAATACCGTAATAATAAAATACAGCAACACACACAAAGTCTCCATCAAGAATTAAAGAGGCTTCCAGGTTTTCTGTGTAATGGACAAGCAGGGAAAGTGACGAGAAGCCATCAACCACATCTGTCCGAGAAGAAGGAAGAGGGAGATAAGAGCTCCGGAAAGCACCCGTGTCTCTTGCAGATTTGGGCCGGGGCCTCAGTGTTTCTAGGGGACGCCAAGGGTAAAGGCATTTATTGCTTCAGTGCTGGTGTGTCCACCAAGGAGTGGCCTGCGGCTAAGGGGCCAGGGTCAGGCCCTGCTCCGTCCTCAAGCACAAAGCCTACTTTCCCTGAATTCACTGATGGTGACTCATCTTGGTCTTGGGAAGAGCTGAGTCGCACGGAGGGGAGGGGACTCTGGGCAGCTGAGGTCTGTGTGTCAGCACAGGATTCTTGGTCTATACCAAAAGCTCCCTCTTGGCCAAGTCTCTCTTGTCTCGTCAGCTGAGATGAAGGAGAAAGGCAGGTGGGCTCAACTTTAAAGCCAGCCACAGACGAGGAAGGACGACACGGACATCAAGAAAATCAAAATCCACTTCTGCCTCCCCTCTTAGAGGTTCCTCAGTCCCAGCTCAAAACGTAAGCATTTTTTCCTGGGAAGTTTCCCTGGGACAAACATTAGCCCATGAATTATGTGAATTAACTTCACAGTAGCTCTGTAAGAAAGCATCTTACCCACACTTTACAGGTGAGAGAACGGAAGTCCAAAGAGGTTGCTAAGTTACCCGTGCAAGGATGTCAGTTATTAGGTAGGATGGGATTAAAACCCAAGCATCCTGGCTTCTAGGTGCCCAGCAAGTATCTGAGTCTAGTTCAGGGGCAGGAAAAGCCAAGTTCAGAAGCCAGGTCAGATGTTGGGGAGCGGTGATAAGCCACAGCTTGCTGTTCAGAATCTCGACAGCAGGCCC
Source organism: Apodemus sylvaticus (assembly GCF_947179515.1). NCBI lineage: Eukaryota > Metazoa > Chordata > Mammalia > Rodentia > Muridae > Apodemus > Apodemus sylvaticus. Next base: position 16,531,734 of record NC_067472.1, on the reverse strand, counting down.
CCCTTTGTCCCTGACGCGTCCCACAGGCAGCACCAAGCCAAAGGTGAAGTCTTTGTAATGCCACCCTTGACTTATCCTGTTGATCCCCATCTTTATGACAACAACAACAAAAAAGTCCACACATCCGAAATACCAACTGTTTGTATCAATCATTTCGCATCCCTTGATCCTTAATCGAAGTTGAGACTTGGGCTTTGGGCTGGGGATTTAGCTGAGTGGTATAGGGCCTGCCTGGAATACACAAGGCTTCCCCCCGCCCCGCCCCCAGCACTCTGGAAATAAAATCAGCTAAGGTCTCTTCTGACCTGTGTTTACATGGTTAGTTAAGAGTGTACAGTTCTCTGGCTGGGGCTGTAGAGAAGTTAGCAGTGGTCTTGCTTAGCATGCACAAAAGCCCTGGGTCTGGTCCCCGCGCTGTGTAAAATGGGACAGGGCTGTGTGCCTATAACCTCAGAACTTTGGAAATGAAGAGAGGAGGATCAGACGTTCAAGATGACCCTCTGCCACATCGCAAAGTTGGATGCCAGCATAGTATAAATGAAACTGTCTCAGAAGACTCTATTTCATTTTTGTGTGTGTGCCAGAGCTTGATCTATGGCCTTATACACACTAAACACAGCCCCTACCACTAAGCTGAACTCTGAGGCCAGACTAGCAAGGTTTAAAGGTTTTTACGTTGCCCTGTATCTATGCGTACCTCCTTTTTGCCCGCCCCCCAAACTGCCATTCTTTAAAAAAAAATTATCCCATTTTACTTATTTGTGTGTGTGTGGTGTGTGCAGACACGCATGCGCGTGCACAATCACATACCCATGTGAAGATAAGAGGACAACTTTCAGGAGTGAGCAGTCTCCTTCTACCATGTGGGTCCCAAGGATTGAGTTCCGGTCATCAA